>NW_027554426.1:0-340621 GCF_053574225.1 Canis aureus
TGACGCAAGTGTTGGGAGAGGTAACTGGAATCTCCCGGCACACAAGACGAGTGCCTCCAAGCTCAATCAAGCGATTTCCTAGTAATTCCTGGGGTAGACTGGTGCTACATACTAAGTTCCATACGTGAGTAGGTAGTTGAACGCCTTGTCCAAAAACATCTTACTTCTGAGAGTTGAGCTCACCCTCAGTCCCTCACAGTTCCACACTGCCTGCAGAGTGAGTTTCGCACGTCTTCACCAGAGACGTTTGCCAGAGGCTTCTGAGACGCAAGTTAACAATGCAGACCTGGAGGGTATCTCCAGGTCCAGTAGAGTGGTAACCTGGGAACCTCCTGTCTCAGAATCCTGCTACCTTCACCCTGCCATAAGAATGCAGCTAGTTGACAGCTGGCTTCAAGGCCTGCTTCCCTGTGAGAGCTAAGGACAGGGCAGAACCCTCCCGCATCCTGCTTGACTGTAGAAGGAGCTGCTAACGTCCTCATGTTAGTGGCAGGGAAACGTTGTGAGAAAAGCATGTGGAATCGTTGTGCCTGAACCCACGTGTATCTGAGTTGAATACAGCGATTTCCAAAGTCCTTCTTCATCAGAGTGTAGCTAGGTTCCCACTCGCATGTCCGAGTGGGTAGCAGACATCTGCCTCCCATGTATACACACTTCTGAGAGTTGAGCTTATGGCCTGTAAGCCTACCTCCTGCCTGCAGCTACCTTTCGCTTCCAAAAGGCCTAGGCTCGCTGCTTCACCGAAGTGTTGGGAGAGGTAACTGGAATCTCCCGGCACACAAGACTAGTGCCACCAAGCTCAATCCAGCGATTTCCCAGTAATTCCTGGGGTAGACTGGTGCTACATACTAAGTTCCATATGTGAGAAGGTAGCTGAACGCCTTGTCCAAAATCATCTTACTGCTGAGAGTTGAGCTCACCCTCAGTCCCTCACAGTTCCACACTGCCTGCAGAGTGAGTTTCCCACGTCTTCACCAGAGACTTTTGCCAGAGGCTTCTGAGACGCAAGTTAACAATGCACACCTGGACGGTATCTCCAGGTGCAGTAGAGTGGTAATCTGGGAACCTCCTTACTCAGAATACTGCTACCTTCACACTGTCATAAGAATGCAGCTAGTTGAGAGCTGGCTTCTAGGCAAGCTTCCCTGTGAGAGCTGAGGACAGGGCAGAACCCTCCCGCATCCTGCCTGACTGTAGACGTACCTGCTAACCTCCTTATGTTAGTGGCTGGGATGGGTTGCGGGAAAAGCATGTGTAAGCATTGGGCCTGAACTCCCGTGTATCTGAGTTGAATACAGCGATTTCCAACATCCTTCTTCAATAGGAGTGTAGCTAGGTTCCAACTCCCATGTCCGAGTGGGCAGCAGACATCTGCCTCCCATGCATACACACTTCTGAGAGTTGAGCTTATGGCCTGTAACCCTACATCCTGCCTGCCGCTACCTTTCGCTTCCAAAAGGCCTAGGCTCGCTGCTTGACGCAAGTGTTGGGAGAGGTAACTGGAATCTCCCGGCACACAAGACGAGTGCCTCCAAGCTCAATCAAGCGATTTCCTAGTAATTCCTGGGGTAGACTGGTGCTACATACTAAGTTCCATACGTGAGTAGGTAGTTGAACGCCTTGTCCAAAAACATCTTACTTCTGAGAGTTGAGCTCACCCTCAGTCCCTCACAGTTCCACACTGCCTGCAGAGTGAGTTTCGCACGTCTTCACCAGAGACGTTTGCCAGAGGCTTCTGAGACGCAAGTTAACAATGCAGACCTGGAGGGTATCTCCAGGTCCAGTAGAGTGGTAACCTGGGAACCTCCTGTCTCAGAATCCTGCTACCTTCACCCTGCCATAAGAATGCAGCTAGTTGACAGCTGGCTTCAAGGCCTGCTTCCCTGTGAGAGCTAAGGACAGGGCACAACCCTCCCGCATCCTGCTTGACTGTAGAAGGAGCTGCTAACGTCCTCATGTTAGTGGCAGGGAAACCTTGTGAGAAAAGCATGTGGAATCGTTGTGCCTGAACCCACGTGTATCTGAGTTGAATACAGCGATTTCCAAAGTCCTTCTTCATCAGAGTGTAGCTAGGTTCCCACTCGCATGTCCGAGTGGGTAGCAGACATCTGCCTCCCATGTATACACACTTCTGAGAGTTGAGCTTATGGCCTGTAAGCTTACCTCCTGCCTGCTGCTACCTTTCGCTTCCAAAAGGCCTAGGCTCGCTGCTTCACCGAAGTGTTGGGAGAGGTAACTGGAATCTCCCGGCACACAAGACTAGTGCCACCAAGCTCAATCCAGCGATTTCCCAGTAATTCCTGGGGTAGACTGGTGCTACATACTAAGTTCCATATGTGAGAAGGTAGCTGAACGCCTTGTCCAAAATCATCTTACTGCTGAGAGTTGAGCTCACCCTCAGTCCCTCACAGTTCCACACTGCCTGCAGAGTGAGTTTCCCACGTCTTCACCAGAGACTTTTGCCAGAGACTTCTGAGACGCAAGTTAACAATGCACACCTGGACGGTATCTCCAGGTGCAGTAGAGTGGTAATCTGGGAACCTCCTTACTCAGAATACTGCTACCTTCACACTGTCATAAGAATGCAGCTAGTTGAGAGCTGGCTTCTAGGCAAGCTTCCCTGTGAGAGCTGAGGACAGGGCAGAACCCTCCCGCATCCTGCCTGACTGTAGACGTACCTGCTAACCTCCTTATGTTAGTGGCTGGGATGGGTTGCGGGAAAAGCATGTGTAAGCATTGGGCCTGAACTCCCGTGTATCTGAGTTGAATACAGCGATTTCCAACATCCTTCTTCAATAGGAGTGTAGCTAGGTTCCAACTCCCATGTCCGAGTGGGCAGCAGACATCTGCCTCCCATGCATACACACTTCTGAGAGTTGAGCTTATGGCCTGTAACCTTACATCCTGCCTGCCGCTACCTTTCGCTTCCAAAAGGCCTAGGCTCGCTGCTTGACGCAAGTGTTGGGAGAGGTAACTGGAATCTCCCGGCACACAAGACGAGTGCCTCCAAGCTCAATCAAGCGATTTCCTAGTAATTCCTGGGGTAGACTGGTGCTACATACTAAGTTCCATACGTGAGTAGGTAGTTGAACGCCTTGTCCAAAAACATCTTACTTCTGAGAGTTGAGCTCACCCTCAGTCCCTCACAGTTCCACACTGCCTGCAGAGTGAGTTTCGCACGTCTTCACCAGAGACGTTTGCCAGAGGCTTCTGAGACGCAAGTTAACAATGCAGACCTGGAGGGTATCTCCAGGTCCAGTAGAGTGGTAACCTGGGAACCTCCTGTCTCAGAATCCTGCTACCTTCACCCTGCCATAAGAATGCAGCTAGTTGACAGCTGGCTTCAAGGCCTGCTTCCCTGTGAGAGCTAAGGACAGGGCACAACCCTCCCGCATCCTGCTTGACTGTAGAAGGAGCTGCTAACGTCCTCATGTTAGTGGCAGGGAAACGTTGTGAGAAAAGCATGTGGAATCGTTGTGCCTGAACCCACGTGTATCTGAGTTGAATACAGCGATTTCCAAAGTCCTTCTTCATCAGAGTGTAGCTAGGTTCCCACTCGCATGTCCGAGTGGGTAGCAGACATCTGCCTCCCATGTATACACACTTCTGAGAGTTGAGCTTATGGCCTGTAAGCCTACCTCCTGCCTGCAGCTACCTTTCGCTTCCAAAAGGCCTAGGCTCGCTGCTTCACCGAAGTGTTGGGAGAGGTAACTGGAATCTCCCGGCACACAAGACTAGTGCCACCAAGCTCAATCCAGCGATTTCCCAGTAATTCCTGGGGTAGACTGGTGCTACATACTAAGTTCCATATGTGAGAAGGTAGCTGAACGCCTTGTCCAAAATCATCTTACTGCTGAGAGTTGAGCTCACCCTCAGTCCCTCACAGTTCCACACTGCCTGCAGAGTGAGTTTCCCACGTCTTCACCAGAGACTTTTGCCAGAGGCTTCTGAGACGCAAGTTAACAATGCACACCTGGACGGTATCTCCAGGTGCAGTAGAGTGGTAATCTGGGAACCTCCTTACTCAGAATACTGCTACATTCACACTGTCATAAGAATGCAGCTAGTTGAGAGCTGGCTTCTAGGCAAGCTTCCCTGTGAGAGCTGAGGACAGGGCAGAACCCTCCCGCATCCTGCCTGACTGTAGACGTACCTGCTAACCTCCTTATGTTAGTGGCTGGGATGGGTTGCGGGAAAAGCATGTGTAAGCATTGGGCCTGAACTCCCGTGTATCTGAGTTGAATACAGCGATTTCCAACATCCTTCTTCAATAGGAGTGTAGCTAGGTTCCAACTCCCATGTCCGAGTGGGTAGCAGACATCTGCCTCCCATGCATACACACTTCTGAGAGTTGAGCTTATGGCCTGTAACCCTACATCCTGCCTGCCGCTACCTTTCGCTTCCAAAAGGCCTAGGCTCGCTGCTTGACGCAAGTGTTGGGAGAGGTAACTGGAATCTCCCGGCACACAAGACGAGTGCCTCCAAGCTCAATCAAGCGATTTCCTAGTAATTCCTGGGGTAGACTGGTGCTACATACTAAGTTCCATACGTGAGTAGGTAGTTGAACGCCTTGTCCAAAAACATCTTACTTCTGAGAGTTGAGCTCACCCTCAGTCCCTCACAGTTCCACACTGCCTGCAGAGTGAGTTTCGCACGTCTTCACCAGAGACGTTTGCCAGAGGCTTCTGAGACGCAAGTTAACAATGCAGACCTGGAGGGTATCTCCAGGTCCAGTAGAGTGGTAACCTGGGAACCTCCTGTCTCAGAATCCTGCTACCTTCACCCTGCCATAAGAATGCAGCTAGTTGACAGCTGGCTTCAAGGCCTGCTTCCCTGTGAGAGCTAAGGACAGGGCACAACCCTCCCGCATCCTGCTTGACTGTAGAAGGAGCTGCTAACGTCCTCATGTTAGTGGCAGGGAAACGTTGTGAGAAAAGCATGTGGAATCGTTGTGCCTGAACCCACGTGTATCTGAGTTGAATACAGCGATTTCCAAAGTCCTTCTTCATCAGAGTGTAGCTAGGTTCCCACTCGCATGTCCGAGTGGGTAGCAGACATCTGCCTCCCATGTATACACACTTCTGAGAGTTGAGCTTATGGCCTGTAAGCCTACCTCCTGCCTGCAGCTACCTTTCGCTTCCAAAAGGCCTAGGCTCGCTGCTTCACCGAAGTGTTGGGAGAGGTAACTGGAATCTCCCGGCACACAAGACTAGTGCCACCAAGCTCAATCCAGCGATTTCCCAGTAATTCCTGGGGTAGACTGGTGCTACATACTAAGTTCCATATGTGAGAAGGTAGCTGAACGCCTTGTCCAAAATCATCTTACTGCTGAGAGTTGAGCTCACCCTCAGTCCCTCACAGTTCCACACTGCCTGCAGAGTGAGTTTCCCACGTCTTCACCAGAGACTTTTGCCAGAGGCTTCTGAGACGCAAGTTAACAATGCACACCTGGACGGTATCTCCAGGTGCAGTAGAGTGGTAATCTGGGAACCTCCTTACTCAGAATACTGCTACCTTCACACTGTCATAAGAATGCAGCTAGTTGAGAGCTGGCTTCTAGGCAAGCTTCCCTGTGAGAGCTGAGGACAGGGCAGAACCCTCCCGCATCCTGCCTGACTGTAGACGTACCTGATAACCTCCTTATGTTAGTGGCTGGGATGGGTTGCGGGAAAAGCATGTGTAAGCATTGGGCCTGAACTCCCGTGTATCTGAGTTGAATACAGCGATTTCCAACATCCTTCTTCAATAGGAGTGTAGCTAGGTTCCAACTCCCATGTCCGAGTGGGTAGCAGACATCTGCCTCCCATGCATACACACTTCTGAGAGTTGAGCTTATGGCCTGTAACCCTACATCCTGCCTGCCGCTACCTTTCGCTTCCAAAAGGCCTAGGCTCGCTGCTTGACGCAAGTGTTGGGAGAGGTAACTGGAATCTCCCGGCACACAAGACGAGTGCCTCCAAGCTCAATCAAGCGATTTCCTAGTAATTCCTGGGGTAGACTGGTGCTACATACTAAGTTCCATACGTGAGTAGGTAGTTGAACGCCTTGTCCAAAAACATCTTACTTCTGAGAGTTGAGCTCACCCTCAGTCCCTCACAGTTCCACACTGCCTGCAGAGTGAGTTTCGCACGTCTTCACCAGAGACGTTTGCCAGAGGCTTCTGAGACGCAAGTTAACAATGCAGACCTGGAGGGTATCTCCAGGTCCAGTAGAGTGGTAACCTGGGAACCTCCTGTCTCAGAATCCTGCTACCTTCACCCTGCCATAAGAATGCAGCTAGTTGACAGCTGGCTTCAAGGCCTGCTTCCCTGTGAGAGCTAAGGACAGGGCACAACCCTCCCGCATCCTGCTTGACTGTAGAAGGAGCTGCTAACGTCCTCATGTTAGTGGCAGGGAAACGTTGTGAGAAAAGCATGTGGAATCGTTGTGCCTGAACCCACGTGTATCTGAGTTGAATACAGCGATTTCCAAAGTCCTTCTTCATCAGAGTGTAGCTAGGTTCCCACTCGCATGTCCGAGTGGGTAGCAGACATCTGCCTCCCATGTATACACACTTCTGAGAGTTGAGCTTATGGCCTGTAAGCCTACCTCCTGCCTGCAGCTACCTTTCGCTTCCAAAAGGCCTAGGCTCGCTGCTTCACCGAAGTGTTGGGAGAGGTAACTGGAATCTCCCGGCACACAAGACTAGTGCCACCAAGCTCAATCCAGCGATTTCCCAGTAATTCCTGGGGTAGACTGGTGCTACATACTAAGTTCCATATGTGAGAAGGTAGCTGAACGCCTTGTCCAAAATCATCTTACTGCTGAGAGTTGAGCTCACCCTCAGTCCCTCACAGTTCCACACTGCCTGCAGAGTGAGTTTCCCACGTCTTCACCAGAGACTTTTGCCAGAGGCTTCTGAGACGCAAGTTAACAATGCACACCTGGACGGTATCTCCAGGTGCAGTAGAGTGGTAATCTGGGAACCTCCTTACTCAGAATACTGCTACCTTCACACTGTCATAAGAATGCAGCTAGTTGAGAGCTGGCTTCTAGGCAAGCTTCCCTGTGAGAGCTGAGGACAGGGCAGAACCCTCCCGCATCCTGCCTGACTGTAGACGTACCTGCTAACCTCCTTATGTTAGTGGCTGGGATGGGTTGCGGGAAAAGCATGTGTAAGCATTGGGCCTGAACTCCCGTGTATCTGAGTTGAATACAGCGATTTCCAACATCCTTCTTCAATAGGAGTGTAGCTAGGTTCCAACTCCCATGTCCGAGTGGGTAGCAGACATCTGCCTCCCATGCATACACACTTCTGAGAGTTGAGCTTATGGCCTGTAACCCTACATCCTGCCTGCCGCTACCTTTCGCTTCCAAAAGGCCTAGGCTCGCTGCTTGACGCAAGTGTTGGGAGAGGTAACTGGAATCTCCCGGCACACAAGACGAGTGCCTCCAAGCTCAATCAAGCGATTTCCTAGTAATTCCTGGGGTAGACTGGTGCTACATACTAAGTTCCATACGTGAGTAGGTAGTTGAACGCCTTGTCCAAAAACATCTTACTTCTGAGAGTTGAGCTCACCCTCAGTCCCTCACAGTTCCACACTGCCTGCAGAGTGAGTTTCGCACGTCTTCACCAGAGACGTTTGTCAGAGGCTTCTGAGACGCAAGTTAACAATGCAGACCTGGAGGGTATCTCCAGGTCCAGTAGAGTGGTAACCTGGGAACCTCCTGTCTCAGAATCCTGCTACCTTCACCCTGCCATAAGAATGCAGCTAGTTGACAGCTGGCTTCAAGGCCTGCTTCCCTGTGAGAGCTAAGGACAGGGCACAACCCTCCCGCATCCTGCTTGACTGTAGAAGGAGCTGCTAACGTCCTCATGTTAGTGGCAGGGAAACGTTGTGAGAAAAGCATGTGGAATCGTTGTGCCTGAACCCACGTGTATCTGAGTTGAATACAGCGATTTCCAAAGTCCTTCTTCATCAGAGTGTAGCTAGGTTCCCACTCGCATGTCCGAGTGGGTAGCAGACATCTGCCTCCCATGTATACACACTTCTGAGAGTTGAGCTTATGGCCTGTAAGCCTACCTCCTGCCTGCAGCTACCTTTCGCTTCCAAAAGGCCTAGGCTCGCTGCTTCACCGAAGTGTTGGGAGAGGTAACTGGAATCTCCCGGCACACAAGACTAGTGCCACCAAGCTCAATCCAGCGATTTCCCAGTAATTCCTGGGGTAGACTGGTGCTACATACTAAGTTCCATATGTGAGAAGGTAGCTGAACGCCTTGTCCAAAATCATCTTACTGCTGAGAGTTGAGCTCACCCTCAGTCCCTCACAGTTCCACACTGCCTGCAGAGTGAGTTTCCCACGTCTTCACCAGAGACTTTTGCCAGAGGCTTCTGAGACGCAAGTTAACAATGCACACCTGGACGGTATCTCCAGGTGCAGTAGAGTGGTAATCTGGGAACCTCCTTACTCAGAATACTGCTACCTTCACACTGTCATAAGAATGCAGCTAGTTGAGAGCTGGCTTCTAGGCAAGCTTCCCTGTGAGAGCTGAGGACAGGGCAGAACCCTCCCGCATCCTGCCTGACTGTAGACGTACCTGCTAACCTCCTTATGTTAGTGGCTGGGATGGGTTGCGGGAAAAGCATGTGTAAGCATTGGGCCTGAACTCCCGTGTATCTGAGTTGAATACAGCGATTTCCAACATCCTTCTTCAATAGGAGTGTAGCTAGGTTCCAACTCCCATGTCCGAGTGGGCAGCAGACATCTGCCTCCCATGCATACACACTTCTGAGAGTTGAGCTTATGGCCTGTAACCCTACATCCTGCCTGCCGCTACCTTTCGCTTCCAAAAGGCCTAGGCTCGCTGCTTGACGCAAGTGTTGGGAGAGGTAACTGGAATCTCCCGGCACACAAGACGAGTGCCTCCAAGCTCAATCAAGCGATTTCCTAGTAATTCCTGGGGTAGACTGGTGCTACATACTAAGTTCCATACGTGAGTAGGTAGTTGAACGCCTTGTCCAAAAACATCTTACTTCTGAGAGTTGAGCTCACCCTCAGTCCCTCACAGTTCCACACTGCCTGCAGAGTGAGTTTCGCACGTCTTCACCAGAGACGTTTGCCAGAGGCTTCTGAGACGCAAGTTAACAATGCAGACCTGGAGGGTATCTCCAGGTCCAGTAGAGTGGTAACCTGGGAACCTCCTGTCTCAGAATCCTGCTACCTTCACCCTGCCATAAGAATGCAGCTAGTTGACAGCTGGCTTCAAGGCCTGCTTCCCTGTGAGAGCTAAGGACAGGGCACAACCCTCCCGCATCCTGCTTGACTGTAGAAGGAGCTGCTAACGTCCTCATGTTAGTGGCAGGGAAACGTTGTGAGAAAAGCATGTGGAATCGTTGTGCCTGAACCCACGTGTATCTGAGTTGAATACAGCGATTTCCAAAGTCCTTCTTCATCAGAGTGTAGCTAGGTTCCCACTCGCATGTCCGAGTGGGTAGCAGACATCTGCCTCCCATGTATACACACTTCTGAGAGTTGAGCTTATGGCCTGTAAGCCTACCTCCTGCCTGCAGCTACCTTTCGCTTCCAAAAGGCCTAGGCTCGCTGCTTCACCGAAGTGTTGGGAGAGGTAACTGGAATCTCCCGGCACACAAGACTAGTGCCACCAAGCTCAATCCAGCGATTTCCCAGTAATTCCTGGGGTAGACTGGTGCTACATACTAAGTTCCATATGTGAGAAGGTAGCTGAACGCCTTGTCCAAAATCATCTTACTGCTGAGAGTTGAGCTCACCCTCAGTCCCTCACAGTTCCACACTGCCTGCAGAGTGAGTTTCCCACGTCTTCACCAGAGACTTTTGCCAGAGGCTTCTGAGACGCAAGTTAACAATGCACACCTGGACGGTATCTCCAGGTGCAGTAGAGTGGTAATCTGGGAACCTCCTTACTCAGAATACTGCTACCTTCACACTGTCATAAGAATGCAGCTAGTTGAGAGCTGGCTTCTAGGCAAGCTTCCCTGTGAGAGCTGAGGACAGGGCAGAACCCTCCCGCATCCTGCCTGACTGTAGACGTACCTGCTAACCTCCTTATGTTAGTGGCTGGGATGGGTTGCGGGAAAAGCATGTGTAAGCATTGGGCCTGAACTCCCGTGTATCTGAGTTGAATACAGCGATTTCCAACATCCTTCTTCAATAGGAGTGTAGCTAGGTTCCAACTCCCATGTCCGAGTGGGCAGCAGACATCTGCCTCCCATGCATACACACTTCTGAGAGTTGAGCTTATGGCCTGTAACCCTACATCCTGCCTGCCGCTACCTTTCGCTTCCAAAAGGCCTAGGCTCGCTGCTTGACGCAAGTGTTGGGAGAGGTAACTGGAATCTCCCGGCACACAAGACGAGTGCCTCCAAGCTCAATCAAGCGATTTCCTAGTAATTCCTGGGGTAGACTGGTGCTACATACTAAGTTCCATACGTGAGTAGGTAGTTGAACGCCTTGTCCAAAAACATCTTACTTCTGAGAGTTGAGCTCACCCTCAGTCCCTCACAGTTCCACACTGCCTGCAGAGTGAGTTTCGCACGTCTTCACCAGAGACGTTTGCCAGAGGCTTCTGAGACGCAAGTTAACAATGCAGACCTGGAGGGTATCTCCAGGTCCAGTAGAGTGGTAACCTGGGAACCTCCTGTCTCAGAATCCTGCTACCTTCACCCTGCCATAAGAATGCAGCTAGTTGACAGCTGGCTTCAAGGCCTGCTTCCCTGTGAGAGCTAAGGACAGGGCACAACCCTCCCGCATCCTGCTTGACTGTAGAAGGAGCTGCTAACGTCCTCATGTTAGTGGCAGGGAAACGTTGTGAGAAAAGCATGTGGAATCGTTGTGCCTGAACCCACGTGTATCTGAGTTGAATACAGCGATTTCCAAAGTCCTTCTTCATCAGAGTGTAGCTAGGTTCCCACTCGCATGTCCGAGTGGGTAGCAGACATCTGCCTCCCATGTATACACACTTCTGAGAGTTGAGCTTATGGCCTGTAAGCCTACCTCCTGCCTGCAGCTACCTTTCGCTTCCAAAAGGCCTAGGCTCGCTGCTTCACCGAAGTGTTGGGAGAGGTAACTGGAATCTCCCGGCACACAAGACTAGTGCCACCAAGCTCAATCCAGCGATTTCCCAGTAATTCCTGGGGTAGACTGGTGCTACATACTAAGTTCCATATGTGAGAAGGTAGCTGAACGCCTTGTCCAAAATCATCTTACTGCTGAGAGTTGAGCTCACCCTCAGTCCCTCACAGTTCCACACTGCCTGCAGAGTGAGTTTCCCACGTCTTCACCAGAGACTTTTGCCAGAGGCTTCTGAGACGCAAGTTAACAATGCACACCTGGACGGTATCTCCAGGTGCAGTAGAGTGGTAATCTGGGAACCTCCTTACTCAGAATACTGCTACCTTCACACTGTCATAAGAATGCAGCTAGTTGAGAGCTGGCTTCTAGGCAAGCTTCCCTGTGAGAGCTGAGGACAGGGCAGAACCCTCCCGCATCCTGCCTGACTGTAGACGTACCTGCTAACCTCCTTATGTTAGTGGCTGGGATGGGTTGCGGGAAAAGCATGTGTAAGCATTGGGCCTGAACTCCCGTGTATCTGAGTTGAATACAGCGATTTCCAACATCCTTCTTCAATAGGAGTGTAGCTAGGTTCCAACTCCCATGTCCGAGTGGGTAGCAGACATCTGCCTCCCATGCATACACACTTCTGAGAGTTGAGCTTATGGCCTGTAACCCTACATCCTGCCTGCCGCTACCTTTCGCTTCCAAAAGGCCTAGGCTCGCTGCTTGACGCAAGTGTTGGGAGAGGTAACTGGAATCTCCCGGCACACAAGACGAGTGCCTCCAAGCTCAATCAAGCGATTTCCTAGTAATTCCTGGGGTAGACTGGTGCTACATACTAAGTTCCATACGTGAGTAGGTAGTTGAACGCCTTGTCCAAAAACATCTTACTTCTGAGAGTTGAGCTCACCCTCAGTCCCTCACAGTTCCACACTGCCTGCAGAGTGAGTTTCGCACGTCTTCACCAGAGACGTTTGCCAGAGGCTTCTGAGACGCAAGTTAACAATGCAGACCTGGAGGGTATCTCCAGGTCCAGTAGAGTGGTAACCTGGGAACCTCCTGTCTCAGAATCCTGCTACCTTCACCCTGCCATAAGAATGCAGCTAGTTGACAGCTGGCTTCAAGGCCTGCTTCCCTGTGAGAGCTAAGGACAGGGCACAACCCTCCCGCATCCTGCTTGACTGTAGAAGGCGCTGCTAACGTCCTCATGTTAGTGGCAGGGAAACGTTGTGAGAAAAGCATGTGGAATCGTTGTGCCTGAACCCACGTGTATCTGAGTTGAATACAGCGATTTCCAAAGTCCTTCTTCATCAGAGTGTAGCTAGGTTCCCACTCGCATGTCCGAGTGGGTAGCAGACATCTGCCTCCCATGTATACACACTTCTGAGAGTTGAGCTTATGCCCTGTAAGCCTACCTCCTGCCTGCAGCTACCTTTCGCTTCCAAAAGGCCTAGGCTCGCTGCTTCACCGAAGTGTTGGGAGAGGTAACTGGAATCTCCCGGCACACAAGACTAGTGCCACCAAGCTCAATCCAGCGATTTCCCAGTAATTCCTGGGGTAGACTGGTGCTACATACTAAGTTCCATATGTGAGAAGGTAGCTGAACGCCTTGTCCAAAATCATCTTACTGCTGAGAGTTGAGCTCACCCTCAGTCCCTCACAGTTCCACACTGCCTGCAGAGTGAGTTTCCCACGTCTTCACCAGAGACTTTTGCCAGAGGCTTCTGAGACGCAAGTTAACAATGCACACCTGGACGGTATCTCCAGGTGCAGTAGAGTGGTAATCTGGGAACCTCCTTACTCAGAATACTGCTACCTTCACACTGTCATAAGAATGCAGCTAGTTGAGAGCTGGCTTCTAGGCAAGCTTCCCTGTGAGAGCTGAGGACAGGGCAGAACCCTCCCGCATCCTGCCTGACTGTAGACGTACCTGCTAACCTCCTTATGTTAGTGGCTGGGATGGGTTGCGGGAAAAGCATGTGTAAGCATTGGGCCTGAACTCCCGTGTATCTGAGTTGAATACAGCGATTTCCAACATCCTTCTTCAATAGGAGTGTAGCTAGGTTCCAACTCCCATGTCCGAGTGGGTAGCAGACATCTGCCTCCCATGCATACACACTTCTGAGAGTTGAGCTTATGGCCTGTAACCCTACATCCTGCCTGCCGCTACCTTTCGCTTCCAAAAGGCCTAGGCTCGCTGCTTGACGCAAGTGTTGGGAGAGGTAACTGGAATCTCCCGGCACACAAGACGAGTGCCTCCAAGCTCAATCAAGCGATTTCCTAGTAATTCCTGGGGTAGACTGGTGCTACATACTAAGTTCCATACGTGAGTAGGTAGTTGAACGCCTTGTCCAAAAACATCTTACTTCTGAGAGTTGAGCTCACCCTCAGTCCCTCACAGTTCCACACTGCCTGCAGAGTGAGTTTCGCACGTCTTCACCAGAGACGTTTGCCAGAGGCTTCTGAGACGCAAGTTAACAATGCAGACCTGGAGGGTATCTCCAGGTCCAGTAGAGTGGTAACCTGGGAACCTCCTGTCTCAGAATCCTGCTACCTTCACCCTGCCATAAGAATGCAGCTAGTTGACAGCTGGCTTCAAGGCCTGCTTCCCTGTGAGAGCTAAGGACAGGGCACAACCCTCCCGCATCCTGCTTGACTGTAGAAGGCGCTGCTAACGTCCTCATGTTAGTGGCAGGGAAACGTTGTGAGAAAAGCATGTGGAATCGTTGTGCCTGAACCCACGTGTATCTGAGTTGAATACAGCGATTTCCAAAGTCCTTCTTCATCAGAGTGTAGCTAGGTTCCCACTCGCATGTCCGAGTGGGTAGCAGACATCTGCCTCCCATGTATACACACTTCTGAGAGTTGAGCTTATGGCCTGTAAGCCTACCTCCTGCCTGCAGCTACCTTTCGCTTCCAAAAGGCCTAGGCTCGCTGCTTCACCGAAGTGTTGGGAGAGGTAACTGGAATCTCCCGGCACACAAGACTAGTGCCACCAAGCTCAATCCAGCGATTTCCCAGTAATTCCTGGGGTAGACTGGTGCTACATACTAAGTTCCATATGTGAGAAGGTAGCTGAACGCCTTGTCCAAAATCATCTTACTGCTGAGAGTTGAGCTCACCCTCAGTCCCTCACAGTTCCACACTGCCTGCAGAGTGAGTTTCCCACGTCTTCACCAGAGACTTTTGCCAGAGGCTTCTGAGACGCAAGTTAACAATGCACACCTGGACGGTATCTCCAGGTGCAGTAGAGTGGTAATCTGGGAACCTCCTTACTCAGAATACTGCTACCTTCACACTGTCATAAGAATGCAGCTAGTTGAGAGCTGGCTTCTAGGCAAGCTTCCCTGTGAGAGCTGAGGACAGGGCAGAACCCTCCCGCATCCTGCCTGACTGTAGACGTACCTGCTAACCTCCTTATGTTAGTGGCTGGGATGGGTTGCGGGAAAAGCATGTGTAAGCATTGGGCCTGAACTCCCGTGTATCTGAGTTGAATACAGCGATTTCCAACATCCTTCTTCAATAGGAGTGTAGCTAGGTTCCAACTCCCATGTCCGAGTGGGTAGCAGACATCTGCCTCCCATGCATACACACTTCTGAGAGTTGAGCTTATGGCCTGTAACCCTACATCCTGCCTGCCGCTACCTTTCGCTTCCAAAAGGCCTAGGCTCGCTGCTTGACGCAAGTGTTGGGAGAGGTAACTGGAATCTCCCGGCACACAAGACGAGTGCCTCCAAGCTCAATCAAGCGATTTCCTAGTAATTCCTGGGGTAGACTGGTGCTACATACTAAGTTCCATACGTGAGTAGGTAGTTGAACGCCTTGTCCAAAAACATCTTACTTCTGAGAGTTGAGCTCACCCTCAGTCCCTCACAGTTCCACACTGCCTGCAGAGTGCGTTTCGCACGTCTTCACCAGAGACGTTTGCCAGAGGCTTCTGAGACGCAAGTTAACAATGCAGACCTGGATGGTATCTCCAGGTCCAGTAGAGTGGTAACCTGGGAACCTCCTGTCTCAGAATCCTGCTACCTTCACCCTGCCATAAGAATGCAGCTAGTTGACAGCTGGCTTCAAGGCCTGCTTCCCTGTGAGAGCTAAGGACAGGGCACAACCCTCCCGCATCCTGCTTGACTGTAGAAGGCGCTGCTAACGTCCTCATGTTAGTGGCAGGGAAACGTTGTGAGAAAAGCATGTGGAATCGTTGTGCCTGAACCCACGTGTATCTGAGTTGAATACAGCGATTTCCAAAGTCCTTCTTCATCAGAGTGTAGCTAGGTTCCCACTCGCATGTCCGAGTGGGTAGCAGACATCTGCCTCCCATGTATACACACTTCTGAGAGTTGAGCTTATGGCCTGTAAGCCTACCTCCTGCCTGCAGCTACCTTTCGCTTCCAAAAGGCCTAGGCTCGCTGCTTCACCGAAGTGTTGGGAGAGGTAACTGGAATCTCCCGGCACACAAGACTAGTGCCACCAAGCTCAATCCAGCGATTTCCCAGTAATTCCTGGGGTAGACTGGTGCTACATACTAAGTTCCATATGTGAGAAGGTAGCTGAACGCCTTGTCCAAAATCATCTTACTGCTGAGAGTTGAGCTCACCCTCAGTCCCTCACAGTTCCACACTGCCTGCAGAGTGAGTTTCCCACGTCTTCACCAGAGACTTTTGCCAGAGGCTTCTGAGACGCAAGTTAACAATGCACACCTGGACGGTATCTCCAGGTGCAGTAGAGTGGTAATCTGGGAACCTCCTTACTCAGAATACTGCTACCTTCACACTGTCATAAGAATGCAGCTAGTTGAGAGCTGGCTTCTAGGCAAGCTTCCCTGTGAGAGCTGAGGACAGGGCAGAACCCTCCCGCATCCTGCCTGACTGTAGACGTACCTGCTAACCTCCTTATGTTAGTGGCTGGGATGGGTTGCGGGAAAAGCATGTGTAAGCATTGGGCCTGAACTCCCGTGTATCTGAGTTGAATACAGCGATTTCCAACATCCTTCTTCAATAGGAGTGTAGCTAGGTTCCAACTCCCATGTCCGAGTGGGTAGCAGACATCTGCCTCCCATGCATACACACTTCTGAGAGTTGAGCTTATGGCCTGTAACCCTACATCCTGCCTGCCGCTACCTTTCGCTTCCAAAAGGCCTAGGCTCGCTGCTTGACGCAAGTGTTGGGAGAGGTAACTGGAATCTCCCGGCACACAAGACGAGTGCCTCCAAGCTCAATCAAGCGATTTCCTAGTAATTCCTGGGGTAGACTGGTGCTACATACTAAGTTCCATACGTGAGTAGGTAGTTGAACGCCTTGTCCAAAAACATCTTACTTCTGAGAGTTGAGCTCACCCTCAGTCCCTCACAGTTCCACACTGCCTGCAGAGTGAGTTTCGCACGTCTTCACCAGAGACGTTTGCCAGAGGCTTCTGAGACGCAAGTTAACAATGCAGACCTGGAGGGTATCTCCAGGTCCAGTAGAGTGGTAACCTGGGAACCTCCTGTCTCAGAATCCTGCTACCTTCACCCTGCCATAAGAATGCAGCTAGTTGACAGCTGGCTTCAAGGCCTGCTTCCCTGTGAGAGCTAAGGACAGGGCACAACCCTCCCGCATCCTGCTTGACTGTAGAAGGCGCTGCTAACGTCCTCATGTTAGTGGCAGGGAAACGTTGTGAGAAAAGCATGTGGAATCGTTGTGCCTGAACCCACGTGTATCTGAGTTGAATACAGCGATTTCCAAAGTCCTTCTTCATCAGAGTGTAGCTAGGTTCCCACTCGCATGTCCGAGTGGGTAGCAGACATCTGCCTCCCATGTATACACACTTCTGAGAGTTGAGCTTATGGCCTGTAAGCCTACCTCCTGCCTGCAGCTACCTTTCGCTTCCAAAAGGCCTAGGCTCGCTGCTTCACCGAAGTGTTGGGAGAGGTAACTGGAATCTCCCGGCACACAAGACTAGTGCCACCAAGCTCAATCCAGCGATTTCCCAGTAATTCCTGGGGTAGACTGGTGCTACATACTAAGTTCCATATGTGAGAAGGTAGCTGAACGCCTTGTCCAAAATCATCTTACTGCTGAGAGTTGAGCTCACCCTCAGTCCCTCACAGTTCCACACTGCCTGCAGAGTGAGTTTCCCACGTCTTCACCAGAGACTTTTGCCAGAGGCTTCTGAGACGCAAGTTAACAATGCACACCTGGACGGTATCTCCAGGTGCAGTAGAGTGGTAATCTGGGAACCTCCTTACTCAGAATACTGCTACCTTCACACTGTCATAAGAATGCAGCTAGTTGAGAGCTGGCTTCTAGGCAAGCTTCCCTGTGAGAGCTGAGGACAGGGCAGAACCCTCCCGCATCCTGCCTGAATGTAGACGTACCTGCTAACCTCCTTATGTTAGTGGCTGGGATGGGTTGCGGGAAAAGCATGTGTAAGCATTGGGCCTGAACTCCCGTGTATCTGAGTTGAATACAGCGATTTCCAACATCCTTCTTCAATAGGAGTGTAGCTAGGTTCCAACTCCCATGTCCGAGTGGGTAGCAGACATCTGCCTCCCATGCATACACACTTCTGAGAGTTGAGCTTATGGCCTGTAACCCTACATCCTGCCTGCCGCTACCTTTCGCTTCCAAAAGGCCTAGGCTCGCTGCTTGACGCAAGTGTTGGGAGAGGTAACTGGAATCTCCCGGCACACAAGACGAGTGCCTCCAAGCTCAATCAAGCGATTTCCTAGTAATTCCTGGGGTAGACTGGTGCTACATACTAAGTTCCATACGTGAGTAGGTAGTTGAACGCCTTGTCCAAAAACATCTTACTTCTGAGAGTTGAGCTCACCCTCAGTCCCTCACAGTTCCACACTGCCTGCAGAGTGAGTTTCGCACGTCTTCACCAGAGACGTTTGCCAGAGGCTTCTGAGACGCAAGTTAACAATGCAGACCTGGAGGGTATCTCCAGGTCCAGTAGAGTGGTAACCTGGGAACCTCCTGTCTCAGAATCCTGCTACCTTCACCCTGCCATAAGAATGCAGCTAGTTGACAGCTGGCTTCAAGGCCTGCTTCCCTGTGAGAGCTAAGGACAGGGCACAACCCTCCCGCATCCTGCTTGACTGTAGAAGGCGCTGCTAACGTCCTCATGTTAGTGGCAGGGAAACGTTGTGAGAAAAGCATGTGGAATCGTTGTGCCTGAACCCACGTGTATCTGAGTTGAATACAGCGATTTCCAAAGTCCTTCTTCATCAGAGTGTAGCTAGGTTCCCACTCGCATGTCCGAGTGGGTAGCAGACATCTGCCTCCCATGTATACACACTTCTGAGAGTTGAGCTTATGGCCTGTAAGCCTACCTCCTGCCTGCAGCTACCTTTCGCTTCCAAAAGGCCTAGGCTCGCTGCTTCACCGAAGTGTTGGGAGAGGTAACTGGAATCTCCCGGCACACAAGACTAGTGCCACCAAGCTCAATCCAGCGATTTCCCAGTAATTCCTGGGGTAGACTGGTGCTACATACTAAGTTCCATATGTGAGAAGGTAGCTGAACGCCTTGTCCAAAATCATCTTACTGCTGAGAGTTGAGCTCACCCTCAGTCCCTCACAGTTCCACACTGCCTGCAGAGTGAGTTTCCCACGTCTTCACCAGAGACTTTTGCCAGAGGCTTCTGAGACGCAAGTTAACAATGCACACCTGGACGGTATCTCCAGGTGCAGTAGAGTGGTAATCTGGGAACCTCCTTACTCAGAATACTGCTACCTTCACACTGTCATAAGAATGCAGCTAGTTGAGAGCTGGCTTCTAGGCAAGCTTCCCTGTGAGAGCTGAGGACAGGGCAGAACCCTCCCGCATCCTGCCTGACTGTAGACGTACCTGCTAACCTCCTTATGTTAGTGGCTGGGATGGGTTGCGGGAAAAGCATGTGTAAGCATTGGGCCTGAACTCCCGTGTATCTGAGTTGAATACAGCGATTTCCAACATCCTTCTTCAATAGGAGTGTAGCTAGGTTCCAACTCCCATGTCCGAGTGGGTAGCAGACATCTGCCTCCCATGCATACACACTTCTGAGAGTTGAGCTTATGGCCTGTAACCCTACATCCTGCCTGCCGCTACCTTTCGCTTCCAAAAGGCCTAGGCTCGCTGCTTGACGCAAGTGTTGGGAGAGGTAACTGGAATCTCCCGGCACACAAGACGAGTGCCTCCAAGCTCAATCAAGCGATTTCCTAGTAATTCCTGGGGTAGACTGGTGCTACATACTAAGTTCCATACGTGAGTAGGTAGTTGAACGCCTTGTCCAAAAACATCTTACTTCTGAGAGTTGAGCTCACCCTCAGTCCCTCACAGTTCCACACTGCCTGCAGAGTGAGTTTCGCACGTCTTCACCAGAGACGTTTGCCAGAGGCTTCTGAGACGCAAGTTAACAATGCAGACCTGGAGGGTATCTCCAGGTCTAGTAGAGTGGTAACCTGGGAAACTCCTGTCTCAGAATCCTGCTACCTTCACCCTGCCATAAGAATGCAGCTAGTTGACAGCTGGCTTCAAGGCCTGCTTCCCTGTGAGAGCTAAGGACAGGGCACAACCCTCCCGCATCCTGCTTGACTGTAGAAGGCGCTGCTAACGTCCTCATGTTAGTGGCAGGGAAACGTTGTGAGAAAAGCATGTGGAATCGTTGTGCCTGAACCCACGTGTATCTGAGTTGAATACAGCGATTTCCGAAGTCCTTCTTCATCAGAGTGTAGCTAGGTTCCCACTCGCATGTCCGAGTGGGTAGCACACATCTGCCTCCCATGTATACACACTTCTGAGAGTTGAGCTTATGGCCTGTAAGCCTACCTCCTGCCTGCAGCTACCTTTCGCTTCCAAAAGGCCTAGGCTCGCTGCTTCACCGAAGTGTTGGGAGAGGTAACTGGAATCTCCCGGCACACAAGACTAGTGCCACCAAGCTCAATCCAGCGATTTCCCAGTAATTCCTGGGGTAGACTGGTGCTACATACTAAGTTCCATATGTGAGAAGGTAGCTGAACGCCTTGTCCAAAATCATCTTACTGCTGAGAGTTGAGCTCACCCTCAGTCCCTCACAGTTCCACACTGCCTGCAGAGTGAGTTTCCCACGTCTTCACCAGAGACTTTTGCCAGAGGCTTCTGAGACGCAAGTTAACAATGCACACCTGGACGGTATCTCCAGGTGCAGTAGAGTGGTAATCTGGGAACCTCCTTACTCAGAATACTGCTACCTTCACACTGTCATAAGAATGCAGCTAGTTGAGAGCTGGCTTCTAGGCAAGCTTCCCTGTGAGAGCTGAGGACAGGGCAGAACCCTCCCGCATCCTGCCTGACTGTAGACGTACCTGCTAACCTCCTTATGTTAGTGGCTGGGATGGGTTGCGGGAAAAGCATGTGTAAGCATTGGGCCTGAACTCCCGTGTATCTGAGTTGAATAGAGCGATTTCCAACATCCTTCTTCAATAGGAGTGTAGCTAGGTTCCAACTCCCATGTCCGAGTGGGTAGCAGACATCTGCCTCCCATGCATACACACTTCTGAGAGTTGAGCTTATGGCCTGTAACCCTACATCCTGCCTGCCGCTACCTTTCGCTTCCAAAAGGCCTAGGCTCGCTGCTTGACGCAAGTGTTGGGAGAGGTAACTGGAATCTCCCGGCACACAAGACGAGTGCCTCCAAGCTCAATCAAGCGATTTCCTAGTAATTCCTGGGGTAGACTGGTGCTACATACTAAGTTCCATACGTGAGTAGGTAGTTGAACGCCTTGTCCAAAAACATCTTACTTCTGAGAGTTGAGCTCACCCTCAGTCCCTCACAGTTCCACACTGCCTGCAGAGTGAGTTTCGCACGTCTTCACCAGAGACGTTTGCCAGAGGCTTCTGAGACGCAAGTTAACAATGCAGACCTGGAGGGTATCTCCAGGTCCAGTAGAGTGGTAACCTGGGAACCTCCTGTCTCAGAATCCTGCTACCTTCACCCTGCCATAAGAATGCAGCTAGTTGACAGCTGGCTTCAAGGCCTGCTTCCCTGTGAGAGCTAAGGACAGGGCACAACCCTCCCGCATCCTGCTTGACTGTAGAAGGCGCTGCTAACGTCCTCATGTTAGTGGCAGGGAAACGTTGTGAGAAAAGCATGTGGAATCGTTGTGCCTGAACCCACGTGTATCTGAGTTGAATACAGCGATTTCCAAAGTCCTTCTTCATCAGAGTGTAGCTAGGTTCCCACTCGCATGTCCGAGTGGGTAGCAGACATCTGCCTCCCATGTATACACACTTCTGAGAGTTGAGCTTATGGCCTGTAAGCCTACCTCCTGCCTGCAGCTACCTTTCGCTTCCAAAAGGCCTAGGCTCGCTGCTTCACCGAAGTGTTGGGAGAGGTAACTGGAATCTCCCGGCACACAAGACTAGTGCCACCAAGCTCAATCCAGCGATTTCCCAGTAATTCCTGGGGTAGACTGGTGCTACATACTAAGTTCCATATGTGAGAAGGTAGCTGAACGCCTTGTCCAAAATCATCTTACTGCTGAGAGTTGAGCTCACCCTCAGTCCCTCACAGTTCCACACTGCCTGCAGAGTGAGTTTCCCACGTCTTCACCAGAGACTTTTGCCAGAGGCTTCTGAGACGCAAGTTAACAATGCACACCTGGACGGTATCTCCAGGTGCAGTAGAGTGGTAATCTGGGAACCTCCTTACTCAGAATACTGCTACCTTCACACTGTCATAAGAATGCAGCTAGTTGAGAGCTGGCTTCTAGGCAAGCTTCCCTGTGAGAGCTGAGGACAGGGCAGAACCCTCCCGCATCCTGCCTGACTGTAGACGTACCTGCTAACCTCCTTATGTTAGTGGCTGGGATGGGTTGCTGGAAAAGCATGTGTAAGCATTGGGCCTGAACTCCCGTGTATCTGAGTTGAATACAGCGATTTCCAACATCCTTCTTCAATAGGAGTGTAGCTAGGTTCCAACTCCCATGTCCGAGTGGGCAGCAGACATCTGCCTCCCATGCATACACACTTCTGAGAGTTGAGCTTATGGCCTGTAACCCTACATCCTGCCTGCCGCTACCTTTCGCTTCCAAAAGGCCTAGGCTCGCTGCTTGACGCAAGTGTTGGGAGAGGTAACTGGAATCTCCCGGCACACAAGACGAGTGCCTCCAAGCTCAATCAAGCGATTTCCTAGTAATTCCTGGGGTAGACTGGTGCTACATACTAAGTTCCATACGTGAGTAGGTAGTTGAACGCCTTGTCCAAAAACATCTTACTTCTGAGAGTTGAGCTCACCCTCAGTCCCTCACAGTTCCACACTGCCTGCAGAGTGAGTTTCGCACGTCTTCACCAGAGACGTTTGCCAGAGGCTTCTGAGAAGCAAGTTAACAATGCAGACCTGGAGGGTATCTCCAGGTCCAGTAGAGTGGTAACCTGGGAACCTCCTGTCTCAGAATCCTGCTACCTTCACCCTGCCATAAGAATGCAGCTAGTTGACAGCTGGCTTCAAGGCCTGCTTCCCTGTGAGAGCTAAGGACAGGGCACAACCCTCCCGCATCCTGCTTGACTGTAGAAGGCGCTGCTAACGTCCTCATGTTAGTGGCAGGGAAACGTTGTGAGAAAAGCATGTGGAATCGTTGTGCCTGAACCCACGTGTATCTGAGTTGAATACAGCGATTTCCAAAGTCCTTCTTCATCAGAGTGTAGCTAGGTTCCCACTCGCATGTCCGAGTGGGTAGCAGACATCTGCCTCCCATGTATACACACTTCTGAGAGTTGAGCTTATGGCCTGTAAGCCTACCTCCTGCCTGCAGCTACCTTTCGCTTCCAAAAGGCCTAGGCTCGCTGCTTCACCGAAGTGTTGGGAGAGGTAACTGGAATCTCCCGGCACACAAGACTAGTGCCACCAAGCTCAATCCAGCGATTTCCCAGTAATTCCTGGGGTAGACTGGTGCTACATACTAAGTTCCATATGTGAGAAGGTAGCTGAACGCCTTGTCCAAAATCATCTTACTGCTGAGAGTTGAGCTCACCCTCAGTCCCTCACAGTTCCACACTGCCTGCAGAGTGAGTTTCCCACGTCTTCACCAGAGACTTTTGCCAGAGGCTTCTGAGACGCAAGTTAACAATGCACACCTGGACGGTATCTCCAGGTGCAGTAGAGTGGTAATCTGGGAACCTCCTTACTCAGAATACTGCTACCTTCACACTGTCATAAGAATGCAGCTAGTTGAGAGCTGGCTTCTAGGCAAGCTTCCCTGTGAGAGCTGAGGACAGGGCAGAACCCTCCCGCATCCTGCCTGACTGTAGACGTACCTGCTAACCTCCTTATGTTAGTGGCTGGGATGGGTTGCGGGAAAAGCATGTGTAAGCATTGGGCCTGAACTCCCGTGTATCTGAGTTGAATACAGCGATTTCCAACATCCTTCTTCAATAGGAGTGTAGCTAGGTTCCAACTCCCATGTCCGAGTGGGCAGCAGACATCTGCCTCCCATGCATACACACTTCTGAGAGTTGAGCTTATGGCCTGTAACCCTACATCCTGCCTGCCGCTACCTTTCGCTTCCAAAAGGCCTAGGCTCGCTGCTTGACGCAAGTGTTGGGAGAGGTAACTGGAATCTCCCGGCACACAAGACGAGTGCCTCCAAGCTCAATCAAGCGATTTCCTAGTAATTCCTGGGGTAGACTGGTGCTACATACTAAGTTCCATACGTGAGTAGGTAGTTGAACGCCTTGTCCAAAAACATCTTACTTCTGAGAGTTGAGCTCACCCTCAGTCCCTCACAGTTCCACACTGCCTGCAGAGTGAGTTTCGCACGTCTTCACCAGAGACGTTTGCCAGAGGCTTCTGAGACGCAAGTTAACAATGCAGACCTGGAGGGTATCTCCAGGTCCAGTAGAGTGGTAACCTGGGAACCTCCTGTCTCAGAATCCTGCTACCTTCACCCTGCCATAAGAATGCAGCTAGTTGACAGCTGGCTTCAAGGCCTGCTTCCCTGTGAGAGCTAAGGACAGGGCACAACCCTCCCGCATCCTGCTTGACTGTAGAAGGAGCTGCTAACGTCCTCATGTTAGTGGCAGGGAAACGTTGTGAGAAAAGCATGTGGAATCGTTGTGCCTGAACCCACGTGTATCTGAGTTGAATACAGCGATTTCCAAAGTCCTTCTTCATCAGAGTGTAGCTAGGTTCCCACTCGCATGTCCGAGTGGGTAGCAGACATCTGCCTCCCATGTATACACACTTCTGAGAGTTGAGCTTATGGCCTGTAAGCCTACCTCCTGCCTGCAGCTACCTTTCGCTTCCAAAAGGCCTAGGCTCGCTGCTTCACCGAAGTGTTGGGAGAGGTAACTGGAATCTCCCGGCACACAAGACTAGTGCCACCAAGCTCAATCCAGCGATTTCCCAGTAATTCCTGGGGTAGACTGGTGCTACATACTAAATTCCATATGTGAGAAGGTAGCTGAACGCCTTGTCCAAAATCATCTTACTGCTGAGAGTTGAGCTCACCCTCAGTCCCTCACAGTTCCACACTGCCTGCAGAGTGAGTTTCCCACGTCTTCACCAGAGACTTTTGCCAGAGGCTTCTGAGACGCAAGTTAACAATGCACACCTGGACGGTATCTCCAGGTGCAGTAGAGTGGTAATCTGGGAACCTCCTTACTCAGAATACTGCTACCTTCACACTGTCATAAGAATGCAGCTAGTTGAGAGCTGGCTTCTAGGCAAGCTTCCCTGTGAGTGCTGAGGACAGGGCAGAACCCTCCCGCATCCTGCCTGACTGTAGACGTACCTGATAACCTCCTTATGTTAGTGGCTGGGATGGGTTGCGGGAAAAGCATGTGTAAGCATTGGGCCTGAACTCCCGTGTATCTGAGTTGAATACAGCGATTTCCAACATCCTTCTTCAATAGGAGTGTAGCTAGGTTCCAACTCCCATGTCCGAGTGGGCAGCAGACATCTGCCTCCCATGCATACACACTTCTGAGAGTTGAGCTTATGGCCTGTAACCCTACATCCTGCCTGCCGCTACCTTTCGCTTCCAAAAGGCCTAGGCTCGCTGCTTGACGCAAGTGTTGGGAGAGGTAACTGGAATCTCCCGGCACACAAGACGAGTGCCTCCAAGCTCAATCAAGCGATTTCCTAGTAATTCCTGGGGTAGACTGGTGCTACATACTAAGTTCCATACGTGAGTAGGTAGTTGAACGCCTTGTCCAAAAACATCTTACTTCTGAGAGTTGAGCTCACCCTCAGTCCCTCACAGTTCCACACTGCCTGCAGAGTGAGTTTCGCACGTCTTCACCAGAGACGTTTGCCAGAGGCTTCTGAGACGCAAGTTAACAATGCAGACCTGGAGGGTATCTCCAGGTCCAGTAGAGTGGTAACCTGGGAACCTCCTGTCTCAGAATCCTGCTACCTTCACCCTGCCATAAGAATGCAGCTAGTTGACAGCTGGCTTCAAGGCCTGCTTCCCTGTGAGAGCTAAGGACAGGGCACAACCCTCCCGCATCCTGCTTGACTGTAGAAGGAGCTGCTAACGTCCTCATGTTAGTGGCAGGGAAACGTTGTGAGAAAAGCATGTGGAATCGTTGTGCCTGAACCCACGTGTATCTGAGTTGAATACAGCGATTTCCAAAGTCCTTCTTCATCAGAGTGTAGCTAGGTTCCCACTCGCATGTCCGAGTGGGTAGCAGACATCTGCCTCCCATGTATACACACTTCTGAGAGTTGAGCTTATGGCCTGTAAGCCTACCTCCTGCCTGCAGCTACCTTTCGCTTCCAAAAGGCCTAGGCTCGCTGCTTCACCGAAGTGTTGGGAGAGGTAACTGGAATCTCCCGGCACACAAGACTAGTGCCACCAAGCTCAATCCAGCGATTTCCCAGTAATTCCTGGGGTAGACTGGTGCTACATACTAAGTTCCATATGTGAGAAGGTAGCTGAACGCCTTGTCCAAAATCATCTTACTGCTGAGAGTTGAGCTCACCCTCAGTCCCTCACAGTTCCACACTGCCTGCAGAGTGAGTTTCCCACGTCTTCACCAGAGACTTTTGCCAGAGGCTTCTGAGACGCAAGTTAACAATGCACACCTGGACGGTATCTCCAGGTGCAGTAGAGTGGTAATCTGGGAACCTCCTTACTCAGAATACTGCTACCTTCACACTGTCATAAGAATGCAGCTAGTTGAGAGCTGGCTTCTAGGCAAGCTTCCCTGTGAGAGCTGAGGACAGGGCAGAACCCTCCCGCATCCTGCCTGACTGTAGACGTACCTGATAACCTCCTTATGTTAGTGGCTGGGATGGGTTGCGGGAAAAGCATGTGTAAGCATTGGGCCTGAACTCCCGTGTATCTGAGTTGAATACAGCGATTTCCAACATCCTTCTTCAATAGGAGTGTAGCTAGGTTCCAACTCCCATGTCCGAGTGGGCAGCAGACATCTGCCTCCCATGCATACACACTTCTGAGAGTTGAGCTTATGGCCTGTAACCCTACATCCTGCCTGCCGCTACCTTTCGCTTCCAAAAGGCCTAGGCTCGCTGCTTGACGCAAGTGTTGGGAGAGGTAACTGGAATCTCCCGGCTCACAAGACGAGTGCCTCCAAGCTCAATCAAGCGATTTCCTAGTAATTCCTGGGGTAGACTGGTGCTACATACTAAGTTCCATACGTGAGTAGCTAGTTGAACGCCTTGTCCAAAAACATCTTACTTCTGAGAGTTGAGCTCACCCTCAGTCCCTCACAGTTCCACACTGCCTGCAGAGTGAGTTTCGCACGTCTTCACCAGAGACGTTTGCCAGAGGCTTCTGAGACGCAAGTTAACAATGCAGACCTGGAGGGTATCTCCAGGTCCAGTAGAGTGGTAACCTGGGAACCTCCTGTCTCAGAATCCTGCTACCTTCACCCTGCCATAAGAATGCAGCTAGTTGACAGCTGGCTTCAAGGCCTGCTTCCCTGTGAGAGCTAAGGACAGGGCACAACCCTCCCACATCCTGCTTGACTGTAGAAGGAGCTGCTAACGTCCTCATGTTAGTGGCAGGGAAACGTTGTGAGAAAAGCATGTGGAATCGTTGTGCCTGAACCCACGTGTATCTGAGTTGAATACAGCGATTTCCAAAGTCCTTCTTCATCAGAGTGTAGCTAGGTTCCCACTCGCATGTCCGAGTGGGTAGCAGACATCTGCCTCCCATGTATACACACTTCTGAGAGTTGAGCTTATGGCCTGTAAGCCTACCTCCTGCCTGCAGCTACCTTTCGCTTCCAAAAGGCCTAGGCTCGCTGCTTCACCGAAGTGTTGGGAGAGGTAACTGGAATCTCCCGGCACACAAGACTAGTGCCACCAAGCTCAATCCAGCGATTTCCCAGTAATTCCTGGGGTAGACTGGTGCTACATACTAAGTTCCATATGTGAGAAGGTAGCTGAACGCCTTGTCCAAAATCATCTTACTGCTGAGAGTTGAGCTCACCCTCAGTCCCTCACAGTTCCACACTGCCTGCAGAGTGAGTTTCCCACGTCTTCACCAGAGACTTTTGCCAGAGGCTTCTGAGACGCAAGTTAACAATGCACACCTGGACGGTATCTCCAGGTGCAGTAGAGTGGTAATCTGGGAACCTCCTTACTCAGAATACTGCTACCTTCACACTGTCATAAGAATGCAGCTAGTTGAGAGCTGGCTTCTAGGCAAGCTTCCCTGTGAGAGCTGAGGACAGGGCAGAACCCTCCCGCATCCTGCCTGACTGTAGACGTACCTGCTAACCTCCTTATGTTAGTGGCTGGGATGGGTTGCGGGAAAAGCATGTGTAAGCATTGGGCCTGAACTCCCGTGTATCTGAGTTGAATACAGCGATTTCCAACATCCTTCTTCAATAGGAGTGTAGCTAGGTTCCAACTCCCATGTCCGAGTGGGCAGCAGACATCTGCCTCCCATGCATACACACTTCTGAGAGTTGAGCTTATGGCCTGTAACCCTACATCCTGCCTGCCGCTACCTTTCGCTTCCAAAAGGCCTAGGCTCGCTGCTTGACGCAAGTGTTGGGAGAGGTAACTGGAATCTCCCGGCTCACAAGACGAGTGCCTCCAAGCTCAATCAAGCGATTTCCTAGTAATTCCTGGGGTAGACTGGTGCTACATACTAAGTTCCATACGTGAGTAGGTAGTTGAACGCCTTGTCCAAAAACATCTTACTTCTGAGAGTTGAGCTCACCCTCAGTCCCTCACAGTTCCACACTGCCTGCAGAGTGAGTTTCGCACGTCTTCACCAGAGACGTTTGCCAGAGGCTTCTGAGACGCAAGTTAACAATGCAGACCTGGAGGGTATCTCCAGGTCCAGTAGAGTGGTAACCTGGGAACCTCCTGTCTCAGAATCCTGCTACCTTCACCCTGCCAGAAGAATGCAGCTAGTTGACAGCTGGCTTCAAGGCCTGCTTCCCTGTGAGAGCTAAGGACAGGGCACAACCCTCCCGCATCCTGCTTGACTGTAGAAGGAGCTGCTAACGTCCTCATGTTAGTGGCAGGGAAACGTTGTGAGAAAAGCATGTGGAATCGTTGTGCCTGAACCCACGTGTATCTGAGTTGAATACAGCGATTTCCAAAGTCCTTCTTCATCAGAGTGTAGCTAGGTTCCCACTCGCATGTCCGAGTGGGTAGCAGACATCTGCCTCCCATGTATACACACTTCTGAGAGTTGAGCTTATGGCCTGTAAGCCTACCTCCTGCCTGCAGCTACCTTTCGCTTCCAAAAGGCCTAGGCTCGCTGCTTCACCGAAGTGTTGGGAGAGGTAACTGGAATCTCCCGGCACACAAGACTAGTGCCACCAAGCTCAATCCAGCGATTTCCCAGTAATTCCTGGGGTAGACTGGTGCTACATACTAAGTTCCATATGTGAGAAGGTAGCTGAACGCCTTGTCCAAAATCATCTTACTGCTGAGAGTTGAGCTCACCCTCAGTCCCTCACAGTTCCACACTGCCTGCAGAGTGAGTTTCCCACGTCTTCACCAGAGACTTTTGCCAGAGGCTTCTGAGACGCAAGTTAACAATGCACACCTGGACGGTATCTCCAGGTGCAGTAGAGTGGTAATCTGGGAACCTCCTTACTCAGAATACTGCTACCTTCACACTGTCATAAGAATGCAGCTAGTTGAGAGCTGGCTTCTAGGCAAGCTTCCCTGTGAGAGCTGAGGACAGGGCAGAACCCTCCCGCATCCTGCCTGACTGTAGACGTACCTGATAACCTCCTTATGTTAGTGGCTGGGATGGGTTGCGGGAAAAGCATGTGTAAGCATTGGGCCTGAACTCCCGTGTATCTGAGTTGAATACAGCGATTTCCAACATCCTTCTTCAATAGGAGTGTAGCTAGGTTCCAACTCCCATGTCCGAGTGGGTAGCAGACATCTGCCTCCCATGCATACACACTTCTGAGAGTTGAGCTTATGGCCTGTAACCCTACATCCTGCCTGCCGCTACCTTTCGCTTCCAAAAGGCCTAGGCTCGCTGCTTGACGCAAGTGTTGGGAGAGGTAACTGGAATCTCCAGGCACACAAGACGAGTGCCTCCAAGCTCAATCAAGCGATTTCCTAGTAATTCCTGGGGTAGACTGGTGCTACATACTAAGTTCCATACGTGAGTAGGTAGTTGAACGCCTTGTCCAAAAACATCTTACTTCTGAGAGTTGAGCTCACCCTCAGTCCCTCACAGTTCCACACTGCCTGCAGAGTGAGTTTCGCACGTCTTCACCAGAGACGTTTGCCAGAGGCTTCTGAGACGCAAGTTAACAATGCAGACCTGGAGGGTATCTCCAGGTCCAGTAGAGTGGTAACCTGGGAACCTCCTGTCTCAGAATCCTGCTACCTTCACCCTGCCATAAGAATGCAGCTAGTTGACAGCTGGCTTCAAGGCCTGCTTCCCTGTGAGAGCTAAGGACAGGGCACAACCCTCCCGCATCCTGCTTGACTGTAGAAGGCGCTGCTAACGTCCTCATGTTAGTGGCAGGGAAACGTTGTGAGAAAAGCATGTGGAATCGTTGTGCCTGAACCCACGTGTATCTGAGTTGAATACAGCGATTTCCAAAGTCCTTCTTCATCAGAGTGTAGCTAGGTTCCCACTCGCATGTCCGAGTGGGTAGCAGACATCTGCCTCCCATGTATACCCACTTCTGAGAGTTGAGCTTATGGCCTGTAAGCCTACCTCCTGCCTGCAGCTACCTTTCGCTTCCAAAAGGCCTAGGCTCGCTGCTTCACCGAAGTGTTGGGAGAGGTAACTGGAATCTCCCGGCACACAAGACTAGTGCCACCAAGCTCAATCCAGCGATTCCCAGTAATTCCTGGGGTAGACTGGTGCTACATACTAAGTTCCATATGTGAGAAGGTAGCTGAACGCCTTGTCCAAAATCATCTTATTGCTGAGAGTTGAGCTCACCCTCAGTCCCTCACAGTTCCACACTGCCTGCAGAGTGAGTTTCCCACGTCTTCACCAGAGACTTTTGCCAGAGGCTTCTGAGACGCAAGTTAACAATGCACACCTGGACGGTATCTCCAGGTGCAGTAGAGTGGTAATCTGGGAACCTCCTTACTCAGAATACTGCTACCTTCACACTGTCATAAGAATGCAGCTAGTTGAGAGCTGGCTTCTAGGCAAGCTTCCCTGTGAGAGCTGAGGACAGGGCAGAACCCTCCCGCATCCTGCCTGACTGTAGACGTACCTGCTAACCTCCTTATGTTAGTGGCTGGGATGGGTTGCGGGAAAAGCATGTGTAAGCATTGGGCCTGAACTCCCGTGTATCTGAGTTGAATACAGCGATTTCCAACATCCTTCTTCAATAGGAGTGTAGCTAGGTTCCAACTCCCATGTCCGAGTGGGTAGCAGACATCTGCCTCCCATGCATACACACTTCTGAGAGTTGAGCTTATGGCCTGTAACCCTACATCCTGCCTGCCGCTACCTTTCGCTTCCAAAAGGCCTAGGCTCGCTGCTTGACGCAAGTGTTGGGAGAGGTAACTGGAATCTCCCGGCACACAAGACGAGTGCCTCCAAGCTCAATCAAGCGATTTCCTAGTAATTCCTGGGGTAGACTGGTGCTACATACTAAGTTCCATACGTGAGTATGTAGTTGAACGCCTTGTCCAAAAACATCTTACTTCTGAGAGTTGAGCTCACCCTCAGTCCCTCACAGTTCCACACTGCCTGCAGAGTGAGTTTCGCACGTCTTCACCAGAGACGTTTGCCAGAGGCTTCTGAGACGCAAGTTAACAATGCAGACCTGGAGGGTATCTCCAGGTCCAGTAGAGTGGTAACCTGGGAACCTCCTGTCTCAGAATCCTGCTACCTTCACCCTGCCATAAGAATGCAGCTAGTTGACAGCTGGCTTCAAGGCCTGCTTCCCTGTGAGAGCTAAGGACAGGGCACAACCCTCCCGCATCCTGCTTGACTGTAGAAGGCGCTGCTAACGTCCTCATGTTAGTGGCAGGGAAACGTTGTGAGAAAAGCATGTGGAATCGTTGTGCCTGAACCCACGTGTATCTGAGTTGAATACAGCGATTTCCAAAGTCCTTCTTCATCAGAGTGTAGCTAGGTTCCCACTCGCATGTCCGAGTGGGTAGCAGACATCTGCCTCCCATGTATACACACTTCTGAGAGTTGAGCTTATGGCCTGTAAGCCTACCTCCTGCCTGCAGCTACCTTTCGCTTCCAAAAGGCCTAGGCTCGCTGCTTCACCGAAGTGTTGGGAGAGGTAACTGGAATCTCCCGGCACACAAGACTAGTGCCACCAAGCTCAATCCAGCGATTTCCCAGTAATTCCTGGGGTAGACTGGTGCTACATACTAAGTTCCATATGTGAGAAGGTAGCTGAACGCCTTGTCCAAAATCATCTTATTGCTGAGAGTTGAGCTCACCCTCAGTCCCTCACAGTTCCACACTGCCTGCAGAGTGAGTTTCCCACGTCTTCACCAGAGACTTTTGCCAGAGGCTTCTGAGACGCAAGTTAACAATGCACACCTGGACGGTATCTCCAGGTGCAGTAGAGTGGTAATCTGGGAACCTCCTTACTCAGAATACTGCTACCTTCACACTGTCATAAGAATGCAGCTAGTTGAGAGCTGGCTTCTAGGCAAGCTTCCCTGTGAGAGCTGAGGACAGGGCAGAACCCTCCCGCATCCTGCCTGACTGTAGACGTACCTGATAACCTCCTTATGTTAGTGGCTGGGATGGGTTGCGGGAAAAGCATGTGTAAGCATTGGGCCTGAACTCCCGTGTATCTGAGTTGAATACAGCGATTTCCAACATCCTTCTTCAATAGGAGTGTAGCTAGGTTCCAACTCCCATGTCCGAGTGGGCAGCAGACATCTGCCTCCCATGCATACACACTTCTGAGAGTTGAGCTTATGGCCTGTAACCTTACATCCTGCCTGCCGCTACCTTTCGCTTCCAAAAGGCCTAGGCTCGCTGCTTGACGCAAGTGTTGGGAGAGGTAACTGGAATCTCCCGGCACACAAGACGAGTGCCTCCAAGCTCAATCAAGCGATTTCCTAGTAATTCCTGGGGTACACTGGTGCTACATACTAAGTTCCATACGTGAGTAGGTAGTTGAACGCCTTGTCCAAAAACATCTTACTTCTGAGAGTTGAGCTCACCCTCAGTCCCTCACAGTTCCACACTGCCTGCAGAGTGAGTTTCGCACGTCTTCACCAGAGACGTTTGCCAGAGGCTTCTGAGACGCAAGTTAACAATGCAGACCTGGAGGGTATCTCCAGGTCCAGTAGAGTGGTAACCTGGGAACCTCCTGTCTCAGAATCCTGCTACCTTCACCCTGCCATAAGAATGCAGCTAGTTGACAGCTGGCTTCAAGGCCTGCTTCCCTGTGAGAGCTAAGGACAGGGCACAACCCTCCCGCATCCTGCTTGACTGTAGAAGGAGCTGCTAACGTCCTCATGTTAGTGGCAGGGAAACGTTGTGAGAAAAGCATGTGGAATCGTTGTGCCTGAACCCACGTGTATCTGAGTTGAATACAGCGATTTCCAAAGTCCTTCTTCATCAGAGTGTAGCTAGGTTCCCACTCGCATGTCCGAGTGGGTAGCAGACATCTGCCTCCCATGTATACACACTTCTGAGAGTTGAGCTTATGGCCTGTAAGCCTACCTCCTGCCTGCAGCTACCTTTCGCTTCCAAAAGGCCTAGGCTCGCTGCTTCACCGAAGTGTTGGGAGAGGTAACTGGAATCTCCCGGCACACAAGACTAGTGCCACCAAGCTCAATCCAGCGATTTCCCAGTAATTCCTGGGGTAGACTGGTGCTACATACTAAGTTCCATATGTGAGAAGGTAGCTGAACGCCTTGTCCAAAATCATCTTACTGCTGAGAGTTGAGCTCACCCTCAGTCCCTCACAGTTCCACACTGCCTGCAGAGTGAGTTTCCCACGTCTTCACCAGAGACTTTTGCCAGAGGCTTCTGAGACGCAAGTTAACAATGCACACCTGGACGGTATCTCCAGGTGCAGTAGAGTGGTAATCTGGGAACCTCCTTACTCAGAATACTGCTACCTTCACACTGTCATAAGAATGCAGCTAGTTGAGAGCTGGCTTCTAGGCAAGCTTCCCTGTGAGAGCTGAGGACAGGGCAGAACCCTCCCGCATCCTGCCTGAATGTAGACGTACCTGCTAACCTCCTTATGTTAGTGGCTGGGATGGGTTGCGGGAAAAGCATGTGTAAGCATTGGGCCTGAACTCCCGTGTATCTGAGTTGAATACAGCGATTTCCAACATCCTTCTTCAATAGGAGTGTAGCTAGGTTCCAACTCCCATGTCCGAGTAGGCAGCAGACATCTGCCTCCCATGCATACACACTTCTGAGAGTTGAGCTTATGGCCTGTAACCCTACATCCTGCCTGCCGCTACCTTTCGCTTCCAAAAGGCCTAGGCTCGCTGCTTGACGCAAGTGTTGGGAGAGGTAACTGGAATCTCCCGGCACACAAGACGAGTGCCTCCAAGCTCAATCAAGCGATTTCCTAGTAATTCCTGGGGTAGACTGGTGCTACATACTAAGTTCCATACGTGAGTAGGTAGTTGAACGCCTTGTCCAAAAACATCTTACTTCTGAGAGTTGAGCTCACCCTCAGTCCCTCACAGTTCCACACTGCCTGCAGAGTGAGTTTCGCACGTCTTCACCAGAGACGTTTGCCAGAGGCTTCTGAGACGCAAGTTAACAATGCAGACCTGGAGGGTATCTTCAGGTCCAGTAGAGTGGTAACCTGGGAACCTCCTGTCTCAGAATACTGCTACCTTCACCCTGTCATAAGAATGCAGCTAGTTGACAGCTGGCTTCAAGGCCTGCTTCCCTGTGAGAGCTAAGGACAGGGCACAACCCTCCCGCATCCTGCTTGACTGTAGAAGGCGCTGCTAACGTCCTCATGTTAGTGGCAGGGAAACGTTGTGAGAAAAGCATGTGGAATCGTTGTGCCTGAACCCACGTGTATCTGAGTTGAATACAGCGATTTCCAAAGTCCTTCTTCATCAGAGTGTAGCTAGGTTCCCACTCGCATGTCCGAGTGGGTAGCAGACATCTGCCTCCCATGTATACACACTTCTGAGAGTTGAGCTTATGGCCTGTAAGCCTACCTCCTGCCTGCAGCTACCTTTCGCTTCCAAAAGGCCTAGGCTCGCTGCTTCACCGAAGTGTTGGGAGAGGTAACTGGAATCTCCCGGCACACAAGACTAGTGCCACCAAGCTCAATCCAGCGATTTCCCAGTAATTCCTGGGGTAGACTGGTGCTACATACTAAGTTCCATATGTGAGAAGGTAGCTGAACGCCTTGTCCAAAATCATCTTACTGCTGAGAGTTGAGCTCACCCTCAGTCCCTCACAGTTCCACACTGCCTGCAGAGTGAGTTTCCCACGTCTTCACCAGAGACTTTTGCCAGAGGCTTCTGAGACGCAAGTTAACAATGCACACCTGGACGGTATCTCCAGGTGCAGTAGAGTGGTAATCTGGGAACCTCCTTACTCAGAATACTGCTACCTTCACACTGTCATAAGAATGCAGCTAGTTGAGAGCTGGCTTCTAGGCAAGCTTCCCTGTGAGAGCTGAGGACAGGGCAGAACCCTCCCGCATCCTGCCTGACTGTAGACGTACCTGATAACCTCCTTATGTTAGTGGCTGGGATGGGTTGCGGGAAAAGCATGTGTAAGCATTGGGCCTGAACTCCCGTGTATCTGAGTTGAATACAGCGATTTCCAACATCCTTCTTCAATAGGAGTGTAGCTAGGTTCCAACTCCCATGTCCGAGTGGGTAGCAGACATCTGCCTCCCATGCATACACACTTCTGAGAGTTGAGCTTATGGCCTGTAACCCTACATCCTGCCTGCCGCTACCTTTCGCTTCCAAAAGGCCTAGGCTCGCTGCTTGACGCAAGTGTTGGGAGAGGTAACTGGAATCTCCCGGCACACAAGACGAGTGCCTCCAAGCTCAATCAAGCGATTTCCTAGTAATTCCTGGGGTAGACTGGTGCTACATACTAAGTTCCATACGTGAGTAGGTAGTTGAACGCCTTGTCCAAAAACATCTTACTTCTGAGAGTTGAGCTCACCCTCAGTCCCTCACAGTTCCACACTGCCTGCAGAGTGAGTTTCGCACGTCTTCACCAGAGACGTATGCCAGAGGCTTCTGAGACGCAAGTTAACAATGCAGACCTGGAGGGTATCTCCAGGTGCAGTAGAGTGGTAACCTGGGAACCTCCTGTCTCAGAATCCTGCTACCTTCACCCTGCCATAAGAATGCAGCTAGTTGACAGCTGGCTTCAAGGCCTGCTTCCCTGTGAGAGCTAAGGACAGGGCACAACCCTCCCGCATCCTGCTTGACTGTAGAAGGCGCTGCTAACGTCCTCATGTTAGTGGCAGGGAAACGTTGTGAGAAAAGCATGTGGAATCGTTGTGCCTGAACCCACGTGTATCTGAGTTGAATACAGCGATTTCCAAAGTCCTTCTTCATCAGAGTGTAGCTAGGTTCCCACTCGCATGTCCGAGTGGGTAGCAGACATCTGCCTCCCATGTATACACACTTCTGAGAGTTGAGCTTATGGCCTGTAAGCCTACCTCCTGCCTGCAGCTACCTTTCGCTTCCAAAAGGCCTAGGCTCGCTGCTTCACCGAAGTGTTGGGAGAGGTAACTGGAATCTCCCGGCACACAAGACTAGTGCCACCAAGCTCAATCCAGCGATTTCCCAGTAATTCCTGGGGTAGACTGGTGCTACATACTAAGTTCCATATGTGAGAAGGTAGCTGAACGCCTTGTCCAAAATCATCTTACTGCTGAGAGTTGAGCTCACCCTCAGTCCCTCACAGTTCCACACTGCCTGCAGAGTGAGTTTCCCACGTCTTCACCAGAGACTTTTGCCAGAGGCTTCTGAGACGCAAGTTAACAATGCACACCTGGACGGTATCTCCAGGTGCAGTAGAGTGGTAATCTGGGAACCTCCTTACTCAGAATACTGCTACCTTCACACTGTCATAAGAATGCAGCTAGTTGAGAGCTGGCTTCTAGGCAAGCTTCCCTGTGAGAGCTGAGGACAGGGCAGAACCCTCCCGCATCCTGCCTGACTGTAGACGTACCTGCTAACCTCCTTATGTTAGTGGCTGGGATGGGTTGCGGGAAAAGCATGTGTAAGCATTGGGCCTGAACTCCCGTGTATCTGAGTTGAATACAGCGATTTCCAACATCCTTCTTCAATAGGAGTGTAGCTAGGTTCCAACTCCCATGTCCGAGTGGGCAGCAGACATCTGCCTCCCATGCATACACACTTCTGAGAGTTGAGCTTATGGCCTGTAACCCTACATCCTGCCTGCCGCTACCTTTCGCTTCCAAAAGGCCTAGGCTCGCTGCTTGACGCAAGTGTTGGGAGAGGTAACTGGAATCTCCCGGCACACAAGACGAGTGCCTCCAAGCTCAATCAAGCGATTTCCTAGTAATTCCTGGGGTAGACTGGTGCTACATACTAAGTTCCATACGTGAGTATGTAGTTGAACGCCTTGTCCAAAAACATCTTACTTCTGAGAGTTGAGCTCACCCTCAGTCCCTCACAGTTCCACACTGCCTGCAGAGTGAGTTTCGCACGTCTTCACCAGAGACGTTTGCCAGAGGCTTCTGAGACGCAAGTTAACAATGCAGACCTGGAGGGTATCTCCAGGTGCAGTAGAGTGGTAACCTGGGAACCTCCTGTCTCAGAATCCTGCTACCTTCACCCTGCCATAAGAATGCAGCTAGTTGACAGCTGGCTTCAAGGCCTGCTTCCCTGTGAGAGCTAAGGACAGGGCACAACCCTCCCGCATCCTGCTTGACTGTAGAAGGCGCTGCTAACGTCCTCATGTTAGTGGCAGGGAAACGTTGTGAGAAAAGCATGTGGAATCGTTGTGCCTGAACCCACGTGTATCTGAGTTGAATACAGCGATTTCCAAAGTCCTTCTTCATCAGAGTGTAGCTAGGTTCCCACTCGCATGTCCGAGTGGGTAGCAGACATCTGCCTCCCATGTATACACACTTCTGAGAGTTGAGCTTATGGCCTGTAAGCCTACCTCCTGCCTGCAGCTACCTTTCGCTTCCAAAAGGCCTAGGCTCGCTGCTTCACCGAAGTGTTGGGAGAGGTAACTGGAATCTCCCGGCACACAAGACTAGTGCCACCAAGCTCAATCCAGCGATTTCCCAGTAATTCCTGGGGTAGACTGGTGCTACATACTAAGTTCCATATGTGAGAAGGTAGCTGAACGCCTTGTCCAAAATCATCTTACTGCTGAGAGTTGAGCTCACCCTCAGTCCCTCACAGTTCCACACTGCCTGCAGAGTGAGTTTCCCACGTCTTCACCAGAGACTTTTGCCAGAGGCTTCTGAGACGCAAGTTAACAATGCACACCTGGACGGTATCTCCAGGTGCAGTAGAGTGGTAATCTGGGAACCTCCTTACTCAGAATACTGCTACCTTCACACTGTCATAAGAATGCAGCTAGTTGAGAGCTGGCTTCTAGGCAAGCTTCCCTGTGAGAGCTGAGGACAGGGCAGAACCCTCCCGCATCCTGCCTGACTGTAGACGTACCTGCTAACCTCCTTATGTTAGTGGCTGGGATGGGTTGCGGGAAAAGCATGTGTAAGCATTGGGCCTGAACTCCCGTGTATCTGAGTTGAATACAGCGATTTCCAACATCCTTCTTCAATAGGAGTGTAGCTAGGTTCCAACTCCCATGTCCGAGTGGGCAGCAGACATCTGCCTCCCATGCATACACACTTCTGAGAGTTGAGCTTATGGCCTGTAACCCTACATCCTGCCTGCCGCTACCTTTCGCTTCCAAAAGGCCTAGGCTCGCTGCTTGACGCAAGTGTTGGGAGAGGTAACTGGAATCTCCCGGCACACAAGACGAGTGCCTCCAAGCTCAATCAAGCGATTTCCTAGTAATTCCTGGGGTAGACTGGTGCTACATACTAAGTTCCATACGTGAGTAGGTAGTTGAACGCCTTGTCCAAAAACATCTTACTTCTGAGAGTTGAGCTCACCCTCAGTCCCTCACAGTTCCACACTGCCTGCAGAGTGAGTTTCGCACGTCTTCACCAGAGACGTTTGCCAGAGGCTTCTGAGACGCAAGTTAACAATGCAGACCTGGAGGGTATCTCCAGGTCCAGTAGAGTGGTAACCTGGGAACCTCCTGTCTCAGAATCCTGCTACCTTCACCCTGCCATAAGAATGCAGCTAGTTGACAGCTGGCTTCAAGGCCTGCTTCCCTGTGAGAGCTAAGGACAGGGCACAACCCTCCCGCATCCTGCTTGACTGTAGAAGGCGCTGCTAACGTCCTCATGTTAGTGGCAGGGAAACGTTGTGAGAAAAGCATGTGGAATCGTTGTGCCTGAACCCACGTGTATCTGAGTTGAATACAGCGATTTCCAAAGTCCTTCTTCATCAGAGTGTAGCTAGGTTCCCACTCGCATGTCCGAGTGGGTAGCAGACATCTGCCTCCCATGTATACACACTTCTGAGAGTTGAGCTTATGGCCTGTAAGCCTACCTCCTGCCTGCAGCTACCTTTCGCTTCCAAAAGGCCTAGGCTCGCTGCTTCACCGAAGTGTTGGGAGAGGTAACTGGAATCTCCCGGCACACAAGACTAGTGCCACCAAGCTCAATCCAGCGATTTCCCAGTAATTCCTGGGGTAGACTGGTGCTACATACTAAGTTCCATATGTGAGAAGGTAGCTGAACGCCTTGTCCAAAATCATCTTACTGCTGAGAGTTGAGCTCACCCTCAGTCCCTCACAGTTCCACACTGCCTGCAGAGTGAGTTTCCCACGTCTTCACCAGAGACTTTTGCCAGAGGCTTCTGAGACGCAAGTTAACAATGCACACCTGGACGGTATCTCCAGGTGCAGTAGAGTGGTAATCTGGGAACCTCCTTACTCAGAATACTGCTACCTTCACACTGTCATAAGAATGCAGCTAGTTGAGAGCTGGCTTCTAGGCAAGCTTCCCTGTGAGAGCTGAGGACAGGGCAGAACCCTCCCGCATCCTGCCTGACTGTAGACGTACCTGCTAACCTCCTTATGTTAGTGGCTGGGATGGGTTGCGGGAAAAGCATGTGTAAGCATTGGGCCTGAACTCCCGTGTATCTGAGTTGAATACAGCGATTTCCAACATCCTTCTTCAATAGGAGTGTAGCTAGGTTCCAACTCCCATGTCCGAGTGGGCAGCAGACATCTGCCTCCCATGCATACACACTTCTGAGAGTTGAGCTTATGGCCTGTAACCCTACATCCTGCCTGCCGCTACCTTTCGCTTCCAAAAGGCCTAGGCTCGCTGCTTGACGCAAGTGTTGGGAGAGGTAACTGGAATCTCCCGGCACACAAGACGAGTGCCTCCAAGCTCAATCAAGCGATTTCCTAGTAATTCCTGGGGTAGACTGGTGCTACATACTAAGTTCCATACGTGAGTAGGTAGTTGAACGCCTTGTCCAAAAACATCTTACTTCTGAGAGTTGAGCTCACCCTCAGTCCCTCACAGTTCCACACTGCCTGCAGAGTGAGTTTCGCACGTCTTCACCAGAGACGTTTGCCAGAGGCTTCTGAGACGCAAGTTAACAATGCAGACCTGGAGGGTATCTCCAGGTCCAGTAGAGTGGTAACCTGGGAACCTCCTGTCTCAGAATCCTGCTACCTTCACCCTGCCATAAGAATGCAGCTAGTTGACAGCTGGCTTCAAGGCCTGCTTCCCTGTGAGAGCTAAGGACAGGGCACAACCCTCCCGCATCCTGCTTGACTGTAGAAGGAGCTGCTAACGTCCTCATGTTAGTGGCAGGGAAACGTTGTGAGAAAAGCATGTGGAATCGTTGTGCCTGAACCCACGTGTATCTGAGTTGAATACAGCGATTTCCAAAGTCCTTCTTCATCAGAGTGTAGCTAGGTTCCCACTCGCATGTCCGAGTGGGTAGCAGACATCTGCCTCCCATGTATACACACTTCTGAGAGTTGAGCTTATGGCCTGTAAGCCTACCTCCTGCCTGCAGCTACCTTTCGCTTCCAAAAGGCCTAGGCTCGCTGCTTCACCGAAGTGTTGGGAGAGGTAACTGGAATCTCCCGGCACACAAGACTAGTGCCACCAAGCTCAATCCAGCGATTTCCCAGTAATTCCTGGGGTAGACTGGTGCTACATACTAAGTTCCATATGTGAGAAGGTAGCTGAACGCCTTGTCCAAAATCATCTTACTGCTGAGAGTTGAGCTCACCCTCAGTCCCTCACAGTTCCACACTGCCTGCAGAGTGAGTTTCCCACGTCTTCACCAGAGACTTTTGCCAGAGGCTTCTGAGACGCAAGTTAACAATGCACACCTGGACGGTATCTCCAGGTGCAGTAGAGTGGTAATCTGGGAACCTCCTTACTCAGAATACTGCTACCTTCACACTGTCATAAGAATGCAGCTAGTTGAGAGCTGGCTTCTAGGCAAGCTTCCCTGTGAGAGCTGAGGACAGGGCAGAACCCTCCCGCATCCTGCCTGACTGTAGACGTACCTGCTAACCTCCTTATGTTAGTGGCTGGGATGGGTTGCGGGAAAAGCATGTGTAAGCATTGGGCCTGAACTCCCGTGTATCTGAGTTGAATACAGCGATTTCCAACATCCTTCTTCAATAGGAGTGTAGCTAGGTTCCAACGCCCATGTCCGAGTGGGTAGCAGACATCTGCCTCCCATGCATACACACTTCTGAGAGTTGAGCTTATGGCCTGTAACCCTACATCCTGCCTGCCGCTACCTTTCGCTTCCAAAAGGCCTAGGCTCGCTGCTTGACGCAAGTGTTGGGAGAGGTAACTGGAATCTCCCGGCACACAAGACGAGTGCCTCCAAGCTCAATCAAGCGATTTCCTAGTAATTCCTGGGGTAGACTGGTGCTACATACTAAGTTCCATACGTGAGTAGGTAGTTGAACGCCTTGTCCAAAAACATCTTACTTCTGAGAGTTGAGCTCACCCTCAGTCCCTCACAGTTCCACACTGCCTGCAGAGTGAGTTTCGCACGTCTTCACCAGAGACGTTTGCCAGAGGCTTCTGAGACGCAAGTTAACAATGCAGACCTGGAGGGTATCTCCAGGTGCAGTAGAGTGGTAACCTGGGAACCTCCTGTCTCAGAATCCTGCTACCTTCACCCTGCCATAAGAATGCAGCTAGTTGACAGCTGGCTTCAAGGCCTGCTTCCCTGTGAGAGCTAAGGACAGGGCACAACCCTCCCGCATCCTGCTTGACTGTAGAAGGCGCTGCTAACGTCCTCATGTTAGTGGCAGGGAAACGTTGTGAGAAAAGCATGTGGAATCGTTGTGCCTGAACCCACGTGTATCTGAGTTGAATACAGCGATTTCCAAAGTCCTTCTTCATCAGAGTGTAGCTAGGTTCCCACTCGCATGTCCGAGTGGGTAGCAGACATCTGCCTCCCATGTATACACACTTCTGAGAGTTGAGCTTATGGCCTGTAAGCCTACCTCCTGCCTGCAGCTACCTTTCGCTTCCAAAAGGCCTAGGCTCGCTGCTTCACCGAAGTGTTGGGAGAGGTAACTGGAATCTCCCGGCACACAAGACTAGTGCCACCAAGCTCAATCCAGCGATTTCCCAGTAATTCCTGGGGTAGACTGGTGCTACATACTAAGTTCCATATGTGAGAAGGTAGCTGAACGCCTTGTCCAAAATCATCTTACTGCTGAGAGTTGAGCTCACCCTCAGTCCCTCACAGTTCCACACTGCCTGCAGAGTGAGTTTCCCACGTCTTCACCAGAGACTTTTGCCAGAGGCTTCTGAGACGCAAGTTAACAATGCACACCTGGACGGTATCTCCAGGTGCAGTAGAGTGGTAATCTGGGAACCTCCTTACTCAGAATACTGCTACCTTCACACTGTCATAAGAATGCAGCTAGTTGAGAGCTGGCTTCTAGGCAAGCTTCCCTGTGAGAGCTGAGGACAGGGCAGAACCCTCCCGCATCCTGCCTGACTGTAGACGTACCTGCTAACCTCCTTATGTTAGTGGCTGGGATGGGTTGCGGGAAAAGCATGTGTAAGCATTGGGCCTGAACTCCCGTGTATCTGAGTTGAATACAGCGATTTCCAACATCCTTCTTCAATAGGAGTGTAGCTAGGTTCCAACTCCCATGTCCGAGTGGGCAGCAGACATCTGCCTCCCATGCATACACACTTCTGAGAGTTGAGCTTATGGCCTGTAACCCTACATCCTGCCTGCCGCTACCTTTCGCTTCCAAAAGGCCTAGGCTCGCTGCTTGACGCAAGTGTTGGGAGAGGTAACTGGAATCTCCCGGCACACAAGACGAGTGCCTCCAAGCTCAATCAAGCGATTTCCTAGTAATTCCTGGGGTAGACTGGTGCTACATACTAAGTTCCATACGTGAGTAGGTAGTTGAACGCCTTGTCCAAAAACATCTTACTTCTGAGAGTTGAGCTCACCCTCAGTCCCTCACAGTTCCACACTGCCTGCAGAGTGAGTTTCGCACGTCTTCACCAGAGACGTTTGCCAGAGGCTTCTGAGACGCAAGTTAACAATGCAGACCTGGAGGGTATCTCCAGGTCCAGTAGAGTGGTAACCTGGGAACCTCCTGTCTCAGAATCCTGCTACCTTCACCCTGCCATAAGAATGCAGCTAGTTGACAGCTGGCTTCAAGGCCTGCTTCCCTGTGAGAGCTAAGGACAGGGCACAACCCTCCCGCATCCTGCTTGACTGTAGAAGGAGCTGCTAACGTCCTCATGTTAGTGGCAGGGAAACGTTGTGAGAAAAGCATGTGGAATCGTTGTGCCTGAACCCACGTGTATCTGAGTTGAATACAGCGATTTCCAAAGTCCTTCTTCATCAGAGTGTAGCTAGGTTCCCACTCGCATGTCCGAGTGGGTAGCAGACATCTGCCTCCCATGTATACACACTTCTGAGAGTTGAGCTTATGGCCTGTAAGCCTACCTCCTGCCTGCAGCTACCTTTCGCTTCCAAAAGGCCTAGGCTCGCTGCTTCACCGAAGTGTTGGGAGAGGTAACTGGAATCTCCCGGCACACAAGACTAGTGCCACCAAGCTCAATCCAGCGATTTCCCAGTAATTCCTGGGGTAGACTGGTGCTACATACTAACTTCCATATGTGAGAAGGTAGCTGAACGCCTTGTCCAAAATCATCTTACTGCTGAGAGTTGAGCTCACCCTCAGTCCCTCACAGTTCCACACTGCCTGCAGAGTGAGTTTCCCACGTCTTCACCAGAGACTTTTGCCAGAGGCTTCTGAGACGCAAGTTAACAATGCACACCTGGACGGTATCTCCAGGTGCAGTAGAGTGGTAATCTGGGAACCTCCTTACTCAGAATACTGCTACCTTCACACTGTCATAAGAATGCAGCTAGTTGAGAGCTGGCTTCTAGGCAAGCTTCCCTGTGAGAGCTGAGGACAGGGCAGAACCCTCCCGCATCCTGCCTGACTGTAGACGTACCTGCTAACCTCCTTATGTTAGTGGCTGGGATGGGTTGCGGGAAAAGCATGTGTAAGCATTGGGCCTGAACTCCCGTGTATCTGAGTTGAATACAGCGATTTCCAACATCCTTCTTCAATAGGAGTGTAGCTAGGTTCCAACGCCCATGTCCGAGTGGGTAGCAGACATCTGCCTCCCATGCATACACACTTCTGAGAGTTGAGCTTATGGCCTGTAACCCTACATCCTGCCTGCCGCTACCTTTCGCTTCCAAAAGGCCTAGGCTCGCTGCTTGACGCAAGTGTTGGGAGAGGTAACTGGAATCTCCCGGCACACAAGACGAGTGCCTCCAAGCTCAATCAAGCGATTTCCTAGTACTTCCTGGGGTAGACTGGTGCTACATACTAAGTTCCATACGTGAGTAGGTAGTTGAACGCCTTGTCCAAAAACATCTTACTTCTGAGAGTTGAGCTCACCCTCAGTCCCTCACAGTTCCACACTGCCTGCAGAGTGAGTTTCGCACGTCTTCACCAGAGACGTTTGCCAGAGGCTTCTGAGACGCAAGTTAACAATGCAGACCTGGAGGGTATCTCCAGGTCCAGTAGAGTGGTAACCTGGGAACCTCCTGTCTCAGAATCCTGCTACCTTCACCCTGCCATAAGAATGCAGCTAGTTGACAGCTGGCTTCAAGGCCTGCTTCCCTGTGAGAGCTAAGGACAGGGCACAACCCTCCCGCATCCTGCTTGACTGTAGAAGGCGCTGCTAACGTCCTCATGTTAGTGGCAGGGAAACGTTGTGAGAAAAGCATGTGGAATCGTTGTGCCTGAACCCACGTGTATCTGAGTTGAATACAGCGATTTCCAAAGTCCTTCTTCATCAGAGTGTAGCTAGGTTCCCACTCGCATGTCCGAGTGGGTAGCAGACATCTGCCTCCCATGTATACACACTTCTGAGAGTTGAGCTTATGGCCTGTAAGCCTACCTCCTGCCTGCAGCTACCTTTCGCTTCCAAAAGGCCTAGGCTCGCTGCTTCACCGAAGTGTTGGGAGAGGTAACTGGAATCTCCCGGCACACAAGACTAGTGCCACCAAGCTCAATCCAGCGATTTCCCAGTAATTCCTGGGGTAGACTGGTGCTACATACTAAGTTCCATATGTGAGAAGGTAGCTGAACGCCTTGTCCAAAATCATCTTACTGCTGAGAGTTGAGCTCACCCTCAGTCCCTCACAGTTCCACACTGCCTGCAGAGTGAGTTTCCCACGTCTTCACCAGAGACTTTTGCCAGAGGCTTCTGAGACGCAAGTTAACAATGCACACCTGGACGGTATCTCCAGGTGCAGTAGAGTGGTAATCTGGGAACCTCCTTACTCAGAATACTGCTACCTTCACACTGTCATAAGAATGCAGCTAGTTGAGAGCTGGCTTCTAGGCAAGCTTCCCTGTGAGAGCTGAGGACAGGGCAGAACCCTCCCGCATCCTGCCTGACTGTAGACGTACCTGCTAACCTCCTTATGTTAGTGGCTGGGATGGGTTGCGGGAAAAGCATGTGTAAGCATTGGGCCTGAACTCCCGTGTATCTGAGTTGAATACAGCGATTTCCAACATCCTTCTTCAATAGGAGTGTAGCTAGGTTCCAACTCCCATGTGCGAGTGGGCAGCAGACATCTGCCTCCCATGCATACACACTTCTGAGAGTTGAGCTTATGGCCTGTAACCCTACATCCTGCCTGCCGCTACCTTTCGCTTCCAAAAGGCCTAGGCTCGCTGCTTGACGCAAGTGTTGGGAGAGGTAACTGGAATCTCCCGGCACACAAGACGAGTGCCTCCAAGCTCAATCAAGCGATTTCCTAGTAATTCCTGGGGTAGACTGGTGCTACATACTAAGTTCCATACGTGAGTAGGTAGTTGAACGCCTTGTCCAAAAACATCTTACTTCTGAGAGTTGAGCTCACCCTCAGTCCCTCACAGTTCCACACTGCCTGCAGAGTGAGTTTCGCACGTCTTCACCAGAGACGTTTGCCAGAGGCTTCTGAGACGCAAGTTAACAATGCAGACCTGGAGGGTATCTCCAGGTCCAGTAGAGTGGTAACCTGGGAACCTCCTGTCTCAGAATCCTGCTACCTTCACCCTGCCATAAGAATGCAGCTAGTTGACAGCTGGCTTCAAGGCCTGCTTCCCTGTGAGAGCTAAGGACAGGGCACAACCCTCCCGCATCCTGCTTGACTGTAGAAGGCGCTGCTAACGTCCTCATGTTAGTGGCAGGGAAACGTTGTGAGAAAAGCATGTGGAATCGTTGTGCCTGAACCCACGTGTATCTGAGTTGAATACAGCGATTTCCAAAGTCCTTCTTCATCAGAGTGTAGCTAGGTTCCCACTCGCATGTCCGAGTGGGTAGCAGACATCTGCCTCCCATGTATACACACTTCTGAGAGTTGAGCTTATGGCCTGTAAGCCTACCTCCTGCCTGCAGCTACCTTTCGCTTCCAAAAGGCCTAGGCTCGCTGCTTCACCGAAGTGTTGGGAGAGGTAACTGGAATCTCCCGGCACACAAGACTAGTGCCACCAAGCTCAATCCAGCGATTTCCCAGTAATTCCTGGGGTAGACTGGTGCTACATACTAAGTTCCATATGTGAGAAGGTAGCTGAACGCCTTGTCCAAAATCATCTTACTGCTGAGAGTTGAGCTCACCCTCAGTCCCTCACAGTTCCACACTGCCTGCAGAGTGAGTTTCCCACGTCTTCACCAGAGACTTTTGCCAGAGGCTTCTGAGACGCAAGTTAACAATGCACACCTGGACGGTATCTCCAGGTGCAGTAGAGTGGTAATCTGGGAACCTCCTTACTCAGAATACTGCTACCTTCACACTGTCATAAGAATGCAGCTAGTTGACAGCTGGCTTCAAGGCCTGCTTCCCTGTGAGAGCTAAGGACAGGGCACAACCCTCCCGCATCCTGCTTGACTGTAGAAGGCGCTGCTAACGTCCTCATGTTAGTGGCAGGGAAACGTTGTGAGAAAAGCATGTGGAATCGTTGTGCCTGAACCCACGTGTATCTGAGTTGAATACAGCGATTTCCAAAGTCCTTCTTCATCAGAGTGTAGCTAGGTTCCCACTCGCATGTCCGAGTGGGTAGCAGACATCTGCCTCCCATGTATACACACTTCTGAGAGTTGAGCTTATGGCCTGTAAGCCTACCTCCTGCCTGCAGCTACCTTTCGCTTCCAAAAGGCCTAGGCTCGCTGCTTCACCGAAGTGTTGGGAGAGGTAACTGGAATCTCCCGGCACACAAGACTAGTGCCACCAAGCTCAATCCAGCGATTTCCCAGTAATTCCTGGGGTAGACTGGTGCTACATACTAAGTTCCATATGTGAGAAGGTAGCTGAACGCCTTGTCCAAAATCATCTTACTGCTGAGAGTTGAGCTCACCCTCAGTCCCTCACAGTTCCACACTGCCTGCAGAGTGAGTTTCCCACGTCTTCACCAGAGACTTTTGCCAGAGGCTTCTGAGACGCAAGTTAACAATGCACACCTGGACGGTATCTCCAGGTGCAGTAGAGTGGTAATCTGGGAACCTCCTTACTCAGAATACTGCTACCTTCACACTGTCATAAGAATGCAGCTAGTTGAGAGCTGGCTTCTAGGCAAGCTTCCCTGTGAGAGCTGAGGACAGGGCAGAACCCTCCCGCATCCTGCCTGACTGTAGACGTACCTGCTAACCTCCTTATGTTAGTGGCTGGGATGGGTTGCGGGAAAAGCATGTGTAAGCATTGGGCCTGAACTCCCGTGTATCTGAGTTGAATAGAGCGATTTCCAACATCCTTCTTCAATAGGAGTGTAGCTAGGTTCCAACTCCCATGTCCGAGTGGGCAGCAGACATCTGCCTCCCATGCATACACACTTCTGAGAGTTGAGCTTATGGCCTGTAACCCTACATCCTGCCTGCCGCTACCTTTCGCTTCCAAAAGGCCTAGGCTCGCTGCTTGACGCAAGTGTTGGGAGAGGTAACTGGAATCTCCCGGCACACAAGACGAGTGCCTCCAAGCTCAATCAAGCGATTTCCTAGTAATTCCTGGGGTAGACTGGTGCTACATACTAAGTTCCATACGTGAGTAGGTAGTTGAACGCCTTGTCCAAAAACATCTTACTTCTGAGAGTTGAGCTCACCCTCAGTCCCTCACAGTTCCACACTGCCTGCAGAGTGAGTTTCGCACGTCTTCACCAGAGACGTTTGCCAGAGGCTTCTGAGACGCAAGTTAACAATGCAGACCTGGAGGGTATCTCCAGGTCCAGTAGAGTGGTAACCTGGGAACCTCCTGTCTCAGAATCCTGCTACCTTCACCCTGCCATAAGAATGCAGCTAGTTGACAGCTGGCTTCAAGGCCTGCTTCCCTGTGAGAGCTAAGGACAGGGCACAACCCTCCCGCATCCTGCTTGACTGTAGAAGGCGCTGCTAACGTCCTCATGTTAGTGGCAGGGAAACGTTGTGAGAAAAGCATGTGGAATCGTTGTGCCTGAACCCACGTGTATCTGAGTTGAATACAGCGATTTCCAAAGTCCTTCTTCATCAGAGTGTAGCTAGGTTCCCACTCGCATGTCCGAGTGGGTAGCAGACATCTGCCTCCCATGTATACACACTTCTGAGAGTTGAGCTTATGGCCTGTAAGCCTACCTCCTGCCTGCAGCTACCTTTCGCTTCCAAAAGGCCTAGGCTCGCTGCTTCACCGAAGTGTTGGGAGAGGTAACTGGAATCTCCCGGCACACAAGACTAGTGCCACCAAGCTCAATCCAGCGATTTCCCAGTAATTCCTGGGGTAGACTGGTGCTACATACTAAGTTCCATATGTGAGAAGGTAGCTGAACGCCTTGTCCAAAATCATCTTACTGCTGAGAGTTGAGCTCACCCTCAGTCCCTCACAGTTCCACACTGCCTGCAGAGTGAGTTTCCCACGTCTTCACCAGAGACTTTTGCCAGAGGCTTCTGAGACGCAAGTTAACAATGCACACCTGGACGGTATCTCCAGGTGCAGTAGAGTGGTAATCTGGGAACCTCCTTACTCAGAATACTGCTACCTTCACACTGTCATAAGAATGCAGCTAGTTGAGAGCTGGCTTCTAGGCAAGCTTCCCTGTGAGAGCTGAGGACAGGGCAGAACCCTCCCGCATCCTGCCTGACTGTAGACGTACCTGCTAACCTCCTTATGTTAGTGGCTGGGATGGGTTGCGGGAAAAGCATGTGTAAGCATTGGGCCTGAACTCCCGTGTATCTGAGTTGAATACAGCGATTTCCAACATCCTTCTTCAATAGGAGTGTAGCTAGGTTCCAACTCCCATGTCCGAGTGGGCAGCAGACATCTGCCTCCCATGCATACACACTTCTGAGAGTTGAGCTTATGGCCTGTAACCCTACATCCTGCCTGCCGCTACCTTTCGCTTCCAAAAGGCCTAGGCTCGCTGCTTGACGCAAGTGTTGGGAGAGGTAACTGGAATCTCCCGGCACACAAGACGAGTGCCTCCAAGCTCAATCAAGCGATTTCCTAGTAATTCCTGGGGTAGACTGGTGCTACATACTAAGTTCCATACGTGAGTAGGTAGTTGAACGCCTTGTCCAAAAACATCTTACTTCTGAGAGTTGAGCTCACCCTCAGTCCCTCACAGTTCCACACTGCCTGCAGAGTGAGTTTCGCACGTCTTCACCAGAGACGTTTGCCAGAGGCTTCTGAGACGCAAGTTAACAATGCAGACCTGGAGGGTATCTCCAGGTCCAGTAGAGTGGTAACCTGGGAACCTCCTGTCTCAGAATACTGCTACCTTCACCCTGCCATAAGAATGCAGCTAGTTGACAGCTGGCTTCAAGGCCTGCTTCCCTGTGAGAGCTAAGGACAGGGCACAACCCTCCCGCATCCTGCTTGACTGTAGAAGGAGCTGCTAACGTCCTCATGTTAGTGGCAGGGAAACGTTGTGAGAAAAGCATGTGGAATCGTTGTGCCTGAACCCACGTGTATCTGAGTTGAATACAGCGATTTCCAAAGTCCTTCTTCATCAGAGTGTAGCTAGGTTCCCACTCGCATGTCCGAGTGGGTAGCAGACATCTGCCTCCCATGTATACACACTTCTGAGAGTTGAGCTTATGGCCTGTAAGCCTACCTCCTGCCTGCAGCTACCTTTCGCTTCCAAAAGGCCTAGGCTCGCTGCTTCACCGAAGTGTTGGGAGAGGTAACTGGAATCTCCCGGCACACAAGACTAGTGCCACCAAGCTCAATCCAGCGATTTCCCAGTAATTCCTGGGGTAGACTGGTGCTACATACTAAGTTCCATATGTGAGAAGGTAGCTGAACGCCTTGTCCAAAATCATCTTACTGCTGAGAGTTGAGCTCACCCTCAGTCCCTCACAGTTCCACACTGCCTGCAGAGTGAGTTTCCCACGTCTTCACCAGAGACTTTTGCCAGAGGCTTCTGAGACGCAAGTTAACAATGCACACCTGGACGGTATCTCCAGGTGCAGTAGAGTGGTAATCTGGGAACCTCCTTACTCAGAATACTGCTACCTTCACACTGTCATAAGAATGCAGCTAGTTGAGAGCTGGCTTCTAGGCAAGCTTCCCTGTGAGAGCTGAGGACAGGGCAGAACCCTCCCGCATCCTGCCTGACTGTAGACGTACCTGCTAACCTCCTTATGTTAGTGGCTGGGATGGGTTGCGGGAAAAGCATGTGTAAGCATTGGGCCTGAACTCCCGTGTATCTGAGTTGAATACAGCGATTTCCAACATCCTTCTTCAATAGGAGTGTAGCTAGGTTCCAACTCCCATGTCCGAGTGGGCAGCAGACATCTGCCTCCCATGCATACACACTTCTGAGAGTTGAGCTTATGGCCTGTAACCCTACATCCTGCCTGCCGCTACCTTTCGCTTCCAAAAGGCCTAGGCTCGCTGCTTGACGCAAGTGTTGGGAGAGGTAACTGGAATCTCCCGGCACACAAGACGAGTGCCTCCAAGCTCAATCAAGCGATTTCCTAGTAATTCCTGGGGTAGACTGGTGCTACATACTAAGTTCCATACGTGAGTAGGTAGTTGAACGCCTTGTCCAAAAACATCTTACTTCTGAGAGTTGAGCTCACCCTCAGTCCCTCACAGTTCCACACTGCCTGCAGAGTGAGTTTCGCACGTCTTCACCAGAGACGTTTGCCAGAGGCTTCTGAGACGCAAGTTAACAATGCAGACCTGGAGGGTATCTCCAGGTCCAGTAGAGTGGTAACCTGGGAACCTCCTGTCTCAGAATCCTGCTACCTTCACCCTGCCATAAGAATGCAGCTAGTTGACAGCTGGCTTCAAGGCCTGCTTCCCTGTGAGAGCTAAGGACAGGGCACAACCCTCCCGCATCCTGCTTGACTGTAGAAGGCGCTGCTAACGTCCTCATGTTAGTGGCAGGGAAACGTTGTGAGAAAAGCATGTGGAATCGTTGTGCCTGAACCCACGTGTATCTGAGTTGAATACAGCGATTTCCAAAGTCCTTCTTCATCAGAGTGTAGCTAGGTTCCCACTCGCATGTCCGAGTGGGTAGCAGACATCTGCCTCCCATGTATACACACTTCTGAGAGTTGAGCTTATGGCCTGTAAGCCTACCTCCTGCCTGCAGCTACCTTTCGCTTCCAAAAGGCCTAGGCTCGCTGCTTCACCGAAGTGTTGGGAGAGGTAACTGGAATCTCCCGGCACACAAGACTAGTGCCACCAAGCTCAATCCAGCGATTTCCCAGTAATTCCTGGGGTAGACTGGTGCTACATACTAAGTTCCATATGTGAGAAGGTAGCTGAACGCCTTGTCCAAAATCATCTTACTGCTGAGAGTTGAGCTCACCCTCAGTCCCTCACAGTTCCACACTGCCTGCAGAGTGAGTTTCCCACGTCTTCACCAGAGACTTTTGCCAGAGGCTTCTGAGACGCAAGTTAACAATGCACACCTGGACGGTATCTCCAGGTGCAGTAGAGTGGTAATCTGGGAACCTCCTTACTCAGAATACTGCTACCTTCACACTGTCATAAGAATGCAGCTAGTTGAGAGCTGGCTTCTAGGCAAGCTTCCCTGTGAGAGCTGAGGACAGGGCAGAACCCTCCCGCATCCTGCCTGACTGTAGACGTACCTGCTAACCTCCTTATGTTAGTGGCTGGGATGGGTTGCGGGAAAAGCATGTGTAAGCATTGGGCCTGAACTCCCGTGTATCTGAGTTGAATACAGCGATTTCCAACATCCTTCTTCAATAGGAGTGTAGCTAGGTTCCAACTCCCATGTCCGAGTGGGCAGCAGACATCTGCCTCCCATGCATACACACTTCTGAGAGTTGAGCTTATGGCCTGTAACCCTACATCCTGCCTGCCGCTACCTTTCGCTTCCAAAAGGCCTAGGCTCGCTGCTTGACGCAAGTGTTGGGAGAGGTAACTGGAATCTCCCGGCACACAAGACGAGTGCCTCCAAGCTCAATCAAGCGATTTCCTAGTAATTCCTGGGGTAGACTGGTGCTACATACTAAGTTCCATACGTGAGTAGGTAGTTGAACGCCTTGTCCAAAAACATCTTACTTCTGAGAGTTGAGCTCACCCTCAGTCCCTCACAGTTCCACACTGCCTGCAGAGTGAGTTTCGCACGTCTTCACCAGAGACGTTTGCCAGAGGCTTCTGAGACGCAAGTTAACAATGCAGACCTGGAGGGTATCTCCAGGTCCAGTAGAGTGGTAACCTGGGAACCTCCTGTCTCAGAATACTGCTACCTTCACCCTGCCATAAGAATGCAGCTAGTTGACAGCTGGCTTCAAGGCCTGCTTCCCTGTGAGAGCTAAGGACAGGGCACAACCCTCCCGCATCCTGCTTGACTGTAGAAGGAGCTGCTAACGTCCTCATGTTAGTGGCAGGGAAACGTTGTGAGAAAAGCATGTGGAATCGTTGTGCCTGAACCCACGTGTATCTGAGTTGAATACAGCGATTTCCAAAGTCCTTCTTCATCAGAGTGTAGCTAGGTTCCCACTCGCATGTCCGAGTGGGTAGCAGACATCTGCCTCCCATGTATACACACTTCTGAGAGTTGAGCTTATGGCCTGTAAGCCTACCTCCTGCCTGCAGCTACCTTTCGCTTCCAAAAGGCCTAGGCTCGCTGCTTCACCGAAGTGTTGGGAGAGGTAACTGGAATCTCCCGGCACACAAGACTAGTGCCACCAAGCTCAATCCAGCGATTTCCCAGTAATTCCTGGGGTAGACTGGTGCTACATACTAAGTTCCATATGTGAGAAGGTAGCTGAACGCCTTGTCCAAAATCATCTTACTGCTGAGAGTTGAGCTCACCCTCAGTCCCTCACAGTTCCACACTGCCTGCAGAGTGAGTTTCCCACGTCTTCACCAGAGACTTTTGCCAGAGGCTTCTGAGACGCAAGTTAACAATGCACACCTGGACGGTATCTCCAGGTGCAGTAGAGTGGTAATCTGGGAACCTCCTTACTCAGAATACTGCTACCTTCACACTGTCATAAGAATGCAGCTAGTTGAGAGCTGGCTTCTAGGCAAGCTTCCCTGTGAGAGCTGAGGACAGGGCAGAACCCTCCCGCATCCTGCCTGACTGTAGACGTACCTGATAACCTCCTTATGTTAGTGGCTGGGATGGGTTGCGGGAAAAGCATGTGTAAGCATTGGGCCTGAACTCCCGTGTATCTGAGTTGAATACAGCGATTTCCAACATCCTTCTTCAATAGGAGTGTAGCTAGGTTCCAACTCCCATGTCCGAGTGGGTAGCAGACATCTGCCTCCCATGCATACACACTTCTGAGAGTTGAGCTTATGGCCTGTAACCCTACATCCTGCCTGCCGCTACCTTTCGCTTCCAAAAGGCCTAGGCTCGCTGCTTGACGCAAGTGTTGGGAGAGGTAACTGGAATCTCCCGGCACACAAGACGAGTGCCTCCAAGCTCAATCAAGCGATTTCCTAGTAATTCCTGGGGTAGACTGGTGCTACATACTAAGTTCCATACGTGAGTAGGTAGTTGAACGCCTTGTCCAAAAACATCTTACTTCTGAGAGTTGAGCTCACCCTCAGTCCCTCACAGTTCCACACTGCCTGCAGAGTGAGTTTCGCACGTCTTCACCAGAGACGTTTGCCAGAGGCTTCTGAGACGCAAGTTAACAATGCAGACCTGGAGGGTATCTCCAGGTCCAGTAGAGTGGTAACCTGGGAACCTCCTGTCTCAGAATCCTGCTACCTTCACCCTGCCATAAGAATGCAGCTAGTTGACAGCTGGCTTCAAGGCCTGCTTCCCTGTGAGAGCTAAGGACAGGGCACAACCCTCCCGCATCCTGCTTGACTGTAGAAGGCGCTGCTAACGTCCTCATGTTAGTGGCAGGGAAACGTTGTGAGAAAAGCATGTGGAATCGTTGTGCCTGAACCCACGTGTATCTGAGTTGAATACAGCGATTTCCAAAGTCCTTCTTCATCAGAGTGTAGCTAGGTTCCCACTCGCATGTCCGAGTGGGTAGCAGACATCTGCCTCCCATGTATACACACTTCTGAGAGTTGAGCTTATGGCCTGTAAGCCTACCTCCTGCCTGCAGCTACCTTTCGCTTCCAAAAGGCCTAGGCTCGCTGCTTCACCGAAGTGTTGGGAGAGGTAACTGGAATCTCCCGGCACACAAGACTAGTGCCACCAAGCTCAATCCAGCGATTTCCCAGTAATTCCTGGGGTAGACTGGTGCTACATACTAAGTTCCATATGTGAGAAGGTAGCTGAACGCCTTGTCCAAAATCATCTTACTGCTGAGAGTTGAGCTCACCCTCAGTCCCTCACAGTTCCACACTGCCTGCAGAGTGAGTTTCCCACGTCTTCACCAGAGACTTTTGCCAGAGGCTTCTGAGACGCAAGTTAACAATGCACACCTGGACGGTATCTCCAGGTGCAGTAGAGTGGTAATCTGGGAACCTCCTTACTCAGAATACTGCTACCTTCACACTGTCATAAGAATGCAGCTAGTTGAGAGCTGGCTTCTAGGCAAGCTTCCCTGTGAGAGCTGAGGACAGGGCAGAACCCTCCCGCATCCTGCCTGACTGTAGACGTACCTGCTAACCTCCTTATGTTAGTGGCTGGGATGGGTTGCGGGAAAAGCATGTGTAAGCATTGGGCCTGAACTCCCGTGTATCTGAGTTGAATACAGCGATTTCCAACATCCTTCTTCAATAGGAGTGTAGCTAGGTTCCAACTCCCATGTGCGAGTGGGCAGCAGACATCTGCCTCCCATGCATACACACTTCTGAGAGTTGAGCTTATGGCCTGTAACCCTACATCCTGCCTGCCGCTACCTTTCGCTTCCAAAAGGCCTAGGCTCGCTGCTTGACGCAAGTGTTGGGAGAGGTAACTGGAATCTCCCGGCACACAAGACGAGTGCCTCCAAGCTCAATCAAGCGATTTCCTAGTAATTCCTGGGGTAGACTGGTGCTACATACTAAGTTCCATACGTGAGTAGGTAGTTGAACGCCTTGTCCAAAAACATCTTACTTCTGAGAGTTGAGCTCACCCTCAGTCCCTCACAGTTCCACACTGCCTGCAGAGTGAGTTTCGCACGTCTTCACCAGAGACGTTTGCCAGAGGCTTCTGAGACGCAAGTTAACAATGCAGACCTGGAGGGTATCTCCAGGTCCAGTAGAGTGGTAACCTGGGAACCTCCTGTCTCAGAATACTGCTACCTTCACCCTGCCATAAGAATGCAGCTAGTTGACAGCTGGCTTCAAGGCCTGCTTCCCTGTGAGAGCTAAGGACAGGGCACAACCCTCCCGCATCCTGCTTGACTGTAGAAGGAGCTGCTAACGTCCTCATGTTAGTGGCAGGGAAACGTTGTGAGAAAAGCATGTGGAATCGTTGTGCCTGAACCCACGTGTATCTGAGTTGAATACAGCGATTTCCAAAGTCCTTCTTCATCAGAGTGTAGCTAGGTTCCCACTCGCATGTCCGAGTGGGTAGCAGACATCTGCCTCCCATGTATACACACTTCTGAGAGTTGAGCTTATGGCCTGTAAGCCTACCTCCTGCCTGCAGCTACCTTTCGCTTCCAAAAGGCCTAGGCTCGCTGCTTCACCGAAGTGTTGGGAGAGGTAACTGGAATCTCCCGGCACACAAGACTAGTGCCACCAAGCTCAATCCAGCGATTTCCCAGTAATTCCTGGGGTAGACTGGTGCTACATACTAAGTTCCATATGTGAGAAGGTAGCTGAACGCCTTGTCCAAAATCATCTTACTGCTGAGAGTTGAGCTCACCCTCAGTCCCTCACAGTTCCACACTGCCTGCAGAGTGAGTTTCCCACGTCTTCACCAGAGACTTTTGCCAGAGGCTTCTGAGACGCAAGTTAACAATGCACACCTGGACGGTATCTCCAGGTGCAGTAGAGTGGTAATCTGGGAACCTCCTTACTCAGAATACTGCTACCTTCACACTGTCATAAGAATGCAGCTAGTTGAGAGCTGGCTTCTAGGCAAGCTTCCCTGTGAGAGCTGAGGACAGGGCAGAACCCTCCCGCATCCTGCCTGACTGTAGACGTACCTGCTAACCTCCTTATGTTAGTGGCTGGGATGGGTTGCGGGAAAAGCATGTGTAAGCATTGGGCCTGAACTCCCGTGTATCTGAGTTGAATACAGCGATTTCCAACATCCTTCTTCAATAGGAGTGTAGCTAGGTTCCAACTCCCATGTCCGAGTGGGCAGCAGACATCTGCCTCCCATGCATACACACTTCTGAGAGTTGAGCTTATGGCCTGTAACCCTACATCCTGCCTGCCGCTACCTTTCGCTTCCAAAAGGCCTAGGCTCGCTGCTTGACGCAAGTGTTGGGAGAGGTAACTGGAATCTCCCGGCACACAAGACGAGTGCCTCCAAGCTCAATCAAGCGATTTCCTAGTAATTCCTGGGGTAGACTGGTGCTACATACTAAGTTCCATACGTGAGTAGGTAGTTGAACGCCTTGTCCAAAAACATCTTACTTCTGAGAGTTGAGCTCACCCTCAGTCCCTCACAGTTCCACACTGCCTGCAGAGTGAGTTTCGCACGTCTTCACCAGAGACGTTTGCCAGAGGCTTCTGAGACGCAAGTTAACAATGCAGACCTGGAGGGTATCTCCAGGTCCAGTAGAGTGGTAACCTGGGAACCTCCTGTCTCAGAATACTGCTACCTTCACCCTGCCATAAGAATGCAGCTAGTTGACAGCTGGCTTCAAGGCCTGCTTCCCTGTGAGAGCTAAGGACAGGGCACAACCCCCCCGCATCCTGCTTGACTGTAGAAGGAGCTGCTAACGTCCTCATGTTAGTGGCAGGGAAACGTTGTGAGAAAAGCATGTGGAATCGTTGTGCCTGAACCCACGTGTATCTGAGTTGAATACAGCGATTTCCAAAGTCCTTCTTCATCAGAGTGTAGCTAGGTTCCCACTCGCATGTCCGAGTGGGTAGCAGACATCTGCCTCCCATGTATACACACTTCTGAGAGTTGAGCTTATGGCCTGTAAGCCTACCTCCTGCCTGCAGCTACCTTTCGCTTCCAAAAGGCCTAGGCTCGCTGCTTCACCGAAGTGTTGGGAGAGGTAACTGGAATCTCCCAGCACACAAGACTAGTGCCACCAAGCTCAATCCAGCGATTTCCCAGTAATTCCTGGGGTAGACTGGTGCTACATACTAAGTTCCATATGTGAGAAGGTAGCTGAACGCCTTGTCCAAAATCATCTTACTGCTGAGAGTTGAGCTCACCCTCAGTCCCTCACAGTTCCACACTGCCTGCAGAGTGAGTTTCCCACGTCTTCACCAGAGACTTTTGCCAGAGGCTTCTGAGACGCAAGTTAACAATGCACACCTGGACGGTATCTCCAGGTGCAGTAGAGTGGTAATCTGGGAACCTCCTTACTCAGAATACTGCTACCTTCACACTGTCATAAGAATGCAGCTAGTTGAGAGCTGGCTTCTAGGCAAGCTTCCCTGTGAGAGCTGAGGACAGGGCAGAACCCTCCCGCATCCTGCCTGACTGTAGACGTACCTGCTAACCTCCTTATGTTAGTGGCTGGGATGGGTTGCGGGAAAAGCATGTGTAAGCATTGGGCCTGAACTCCCGTGTATCTGAGTTGAATACAGCGATTTCCAACATCCTTCTTCAATAGGAGTGTAGCTAGGTTCCAACTCCCATGTCCGAGTGGGCAGCAGACATCTGCCTCCCATGCATACACACTTCTGAGAGTTGAGCTTATGGCCTGTAACCCTACATCCTGCCTGCCGCTACCTTTCGCTTCCAAAAGGCCTAGGCTCGCTGCTTGACGCAAGTGTTGGGAGAGGTAACTGGAATCTCCCGGCACACAAGACGAGTGCCTCCAAGCTCAATCAAGCGATTTCCTAGTAATTCCTGGGGTAGACTGGTGCTACATACTAAGTTCCATACGTGAGTAGGTAGTTGAACGCCTTGTCCAAAAACATCTTACTTCTGAGAGTTGAGCTCACCCTCAGTCCCTCACAGTTCCACACTGCCTGCAGAGTGAGTTTCGCACGTCTTCACCAGAGACGTTTGCCAGAGGCTTCTGAGACGCAAGTTAACAATGCAGACCTGGAGGGTATCTCCAGGTCCAGTAGAGTGGTAACCTGGGAACCTCCTGTCTCAGAATCCTGCTACCTTCACCCTGCCATAAGAATGCAGCTAGTTGACAGCTGGCTTCAAGGCCTGCTTCCCTGTGAGAGCTAAGGACAGGGCACAACCCTCCCGCATCCTGCTTGACTGTAGAAGGCGCTGCTAACGTCCTCATGTTAGTGGCAGGGAAACGTTGTGAGAAAAGCATGTGGAATCGTTGTGCCTGAACCCACGTGTATCTGAGTTGAATACAGCGATTTCCAAAGTCCTTCTTCATCAGAGTGTAGCTAGGTTCCCACTCGCATGTCCGAGTGGGTAGCAGACATCTGCCTCCCATGTATACCCAATTCTGAGAGTTGAGCTTATGGCCTGTAAGCCTACCTCCTGCCTGCAGCTACCTTTCGCTTCCAAAAGGCCTAGGCTCGCTGCTTCACCGAAGTGTTGGGAGAGGTAACTGGAATCTCCCGGCACACAAGACTAGTGCCACCAAGCTCAATCCAGCGATTTCCCAGTAATTCCTGGGGTAGACTGGTGCTACATACTAAGTTCCATATGTGAGAAGGTAGCTGAACGCCTTGTCCAAAATCATCTTACTGCTGAGAGTTGAGCTCACCCTCAGTCCCTCACAGTTCCACACTGCCTGCAGAGTGAGTTTCCCACGTCTTCACCAGAGACTTTTGCCAGAGGCTTCTGAGACGCAAGTTAACAATGCACACCTGGACGGTATCTCCAGGTGCAGTAGAGTGGTAATCTGGGAACCTCCTTACTCAGAATACTGCTACCTTCACACTGTCATAAGAATGCAGCTAGTTGAGAGCTGGCTTCTAGGCAAGCTTCCCTGTGAGAGCTGAGGACAGGGCAGAACCCTCCCGCATCCTGCCTGACTGTAGACGTACCTGCTAACCTCCTTATGTTAGTGGCTGGGATGGGTTGCGGGAAAAGCATGTGTAAGCATTGGGCCTGAACTCCCGTGTATCTGAGTTGAATACAGCGATTTCCAACATCCTTCTTCAATAGGAGTGTAGCTAGGTTCCAACTCCCATGTCCGAGTGGGCAGCAGACATCTGCCTCCCATGCATACACACTTCTGAGAGTTGAGCTTATGGCCTGTAACCCTACATCCTGCCTGCCGCTACCTTTCGCTTCCAAAAGGCCTAGGCTCGCTGCTTGACGCAAGTGTTGGGAGAGGTAACTGGAATCTCCCGGCACACAAGACGAGTGCCTCCAAGCTCAATCAAGCGATTTCCTAGTAATTCCTGGGGTAGACTGGTGCTACATACTAAGTTCCATACGTGAGTAGGTAGTTGAACGCCTTGTCCAAAAACATCTTACTTCTGAGAGTTGAGCTCACCCTCAGTCCCTCACAGTTCCACACTGCCTGCAGAGTGAGTTTCGCACGTCTTCACCAGAGACGTTTGCCAGAGGCTTCTGAGACGCAAGTTAACAATGCAGACCTGGAGGGTATCTCCAGGTCCAGTAGAGTGGTAACCTGGGAACCTCCTGTCTCAGAATACTGCTACCTTCACCCTGTCATAAGAATGCAGCTAGTTGACAGCTGGCTTCAAGGCCTACTTCCCTGTGAGAGCTAAGGACAGGGCACAACCCTCCCGCATCCTGCTTGACTGTAGAAGGCGCTGCTAACGTCCTCATGTTAGTGGCAGGGAAACGTTGTGAGAAAAGCATGTGGAATCGTTGTGCCTGAACCCACGTGTATCTGAGTTGAATACAGCGATTTCCAAAGTCCTTCTTCATCAGAGTGTAGCTAGGTTCCCACTCGCATGTCCGAGTGGGTAGCAGACATCTGCCTCCCATGTATACACACTTCTGAGAGTTGAGCTTATGGCCTGTAAGCCTACCTCCTGCCTACAGCTACCTTTCGCTTCCAAAAGGCCTAGGCTCGCTGCTTCACCGAAGTGTTGGGAGAGGTAACTGGAATCTCCCGGCACACAAGACTAGTGCCACCAAGCTCAATCCAGCGATTTCCCAGTAATTCCTGGGGTAGACTGGTGCTACATACTAAGTTCCATATGTGAGAAGGTAGCTGAACGCCTTGTCCAAAATCATCTTACTGCTGAGAGTTGAGCTCACCCTCAGTCCCTCACAGTTCCACACTGCCTGCAGAGTGAGTTTCCCACGTCTTCACCAGAGACTTTTGCCAGAGGCTTCTGAGACGCAAGTTAACAATGCACACCTGGACGGTATCTCCAGGTGCAGTAGAGTGGTAATCTGGGAACCTCCTTACTCAGAATACTGCTACCTTCACACTGTCATAAGAATGCAGCTAGTTGAGAGCTGGCTTCTAGGCAAGCTTCCCTGTGAGAGCTGAGGACAGGGCAGAACCCTCCCGCATCCTGCCTGACTGTAGACGTACCTGCTAACCTCCTTATGTTAGTGGCTGGGATGGGTTGCGGGAAAAGCATGTGTAAGCATTGGGCCTGAACTCCCGTGTATCTGAGTTGAATACAGCGATTTCCAACATCCTTCTTCAATAGGAGTGTAGCTAGGTTCCAACTCCCATGTCCGAGTGGGCAGCAGACATCTGCCTCCCATGCATACACACTTCTGAGAGTTGAGCTTATGGCCTGTAACCCTACATCCTGCCTGCCGCTACCTTTCGCTTCCAAAAGGCCTAGGCTCGCTGCTTGACGCCAGTGTTGGGAGAGGTAACTGGAATCTCCCGGCACACAAGACGAGTGCCTCCAAGCTCAATCAAGCGATTTCCTAGTAATTCCTGGGGTAGACTGGTGCTACATACTAAGTTCCATACGTGAGTATGTAGTTGAACGCCTTGTCCAAAAACATCTTACTTCTGAGAGTTGAGCTCACCCTCAGTCCCTCACAGTTCCACACTGCCTGCAGAGTGAGTTTCGCACGTCTTCACCAGAGACGTTTGCCAGAGACTTCTGAGACGCAAGTTAACAATGCAGACCTGGAGGGTATCTCCAGGTCCAGTAGAGTGGTAACCTGGGAACCTCCTGTCTCAGAATCCTGCTACCTTCACCCTGCCATAAGAATGCAGCTAGTTGACAGCTGGCTTCAAGGCCTGCTTCCCTGTGAGAGCTAAGGACAGGGCACAACCCTCCCGCATCCTGCTTGACTGTAGAAGGAGCTGCTAACGTCCTCATGTTAGTGGCAGGGAAACGTTGTGAGAAAAGCATGTGGAATCGTTGTGCCTGAACCCACGTGTATCTGAGTTGAATACAGCGATTTCCAAAGTCCTTCTTCATCAGAGTGTAGCTAGGTTCCCACTCGCATGTCCGAGTGGGTAGCAGACATCTGCCTCCCATGTATACACACTTCTGAGAGTTGAGCTTATGGCCTGTAAGCCTACCTCCTGCCTGCAGCTACCTTTCGCTTCCAAAAGGCCTAGGCTCGCTGCTTCACCGAAGTGTTGGGAGAGGTAACTGGAATCTCCCGGCACACAAGACTAGTGCCACCAAGCTCAATCCAACGATTTCCCAGTAATTCCTGGGGTAGACTGGTGCTACATACTAAGTTCCATATGTGAGAAGGTAGCTGAACGCCTTGTCCAAAATCATCTTACTGCTGAGAGTTGAGCTCACCCTCAGTCCCTCACAGTTCCACACTGCCTGCAGAGTGAGTTTCCCACGTCTTCACCAGAGACTTTTGCCAGAGGCTTCTGAGACGCAAGTTAACAATGCACACCTGGACGGTATCTCCAGGTGCAGTAGAGTGGTAATCTGGGAACCTCCTTACTCAGAATACTGCTACCTTCACACTGTCATAAGAATGCAGCTAGTTGAGAGCTGGCTTCTAGGCAAGCTTCCCTGTGAGAGCTGAGGACAGGGCAGAACCCTCCCGCATCCTGCCTGACTGTAGACGTACCTGATAACCTCCTTATGTTAGTGGCTGGGATGGGTTGCGGGAAAAGCATGTGTAAGCATTGGGCCTGAACTCCCGTGTATCTGAGTTGAATACAGCGATTTCCAACATCCTTCTTCAATAGGAATGTAGCTAGGTTCCAACTCCCATGTCCGAGTGGGTAGCAGACATCTGCCTCCCATGCATACACACTTCTGAGAGTTGAGCTTATGGCCTGTAACCCTACATCCTGCCTGCCGCTACCTTTCGCTTCCAAAAGGCCTAGGCTCGCTGCTTGACGCAAGTGTTGGGAGAGGTAACTGGAATCTCCCGGCACACAAGACGAGTGCCTCCAAGCTCAATCAAGCGATTTCCTAGTAATTCCTGGGGTAGACTGGTGCTACATACTAAGTTCCATACGTGAGTAGGTAGTTGAACGCCTTGTCCAAAAACATCTTACTTCTGAGAGTTGAGCTCACCCTCAGTCCCTCACAGTTCCACACTGCCTGCAGAGTGAGTTTCGCACGTCTTCACCAGAGACGTTTGCCAGAGGCTTCTGAGACGCAAGTTAACAATGCAGACCTGGAGGGTATCTCCAGGTGCAGTAGAGTGGTAACCTGGGAACCTCCTGTCTCAGAATCCTGCTACCTTCACCCTGCCATAAGAATGCAGCTAGTTGACAGCTGGCTTCAAGGCCTGCTTCCCTGTGAGAGCTAAGGACAGGGCACAACCCTCCCGCATCCTGCTTGACTGTAGAAGGCGCTGCTAACGTCCTCATGTTAGTGGCAGGGAAACGTTGTGAGAAAAGCATGTGGAATCGTTGTGCCTGAACCCACGTGTATCTGAGTTGAATACAGCGATTTCCAAAGTCCTTCTTCATCAGAGTGTAGCTAGGTTCCCACTCGCATGTCCGAGTGGGTAGCAGACATCTGCCTCCCATGTATACACACTTCTGAGAGTTGAGCTTATGGCCTGTAAGCCTACCTCCTGCCTGCAGCTACCTTTCGCTTCCAAAAGGCCTAGGCTCGCTGCTTCACCGAAGTGTTGGGAGAGGTAACTGGAATCTCCCGGCACACAAGACTAGTGCCACCAAGCTCAATCCAGCGATTTCCCAGTAATTCCTGGGGTAGACTGGTGCTACATACTAAGTTCCATATGTGAGAAGGTAGCTGAACGCCTTGTCCAAAATCATCTTACTGCTGAGAGTTGAGCTCACCCTCAGTCCCTCACAGTTCCACACTGCCTGCAGAGTGAGTTTCCCACGTCTTCACCAGAGACTTTTGCCAGAGGCTTCTGAGACGCAAGTTAACAATGCACACCTGGACGGTATCTCCAGGTGCAGTAGAGTGGTAATCTGGGAACCTCCTTACTCAGAATACTGCTACCTTCACACTGTCATAAGAATGCAGCTAGTTGAGAGCTGGCTTCTAGGCAAGCTTCCCTGTGAGAGCTGAGGACAGGGCAGAACCCTCCCGCATCCTGCCTGACTGTAGACGTACCTGATAACCTCCTTATGTTAGTGGCTGGGATGGGTTGCGGGAAAAGCATGTGTAAGCATTGGGCCTGAACTCCCGTGTATCTGAGTTGAATACAGCGATTTCCAACATCCTTCTTCAATAGGAGTGTAGCTAGGTTCCAACTCCCATGTCCGAGTGGGCAGCAGACATCTGCCTCCCATGCATACACACTTCTGAGAGTTGAGCTTATGGCCTGTAACCCTACATCCTGCCTGCCGCTACCTTTCGCTTCCAAAAGGCCTAGGCTCGCTGCTTGACGCAAGTGTTGGGAGAGGTAACTGGAATCTCCCGGCACACAAGACGAGTGCCTCCAAGCTCAATCAAGCGATTTCCTAGTAATTCCTGGGGTAGACTGGTGCTACATACTAAGTTCCATACGTGAGTAGGTAGTTGAACGCCTTGTCCAAAAACATCTTACTTCTGAGAGTTGAGCTCACCCTCAGTCCCTCACAGTTCCACACTGCCTGCAGAGTGAGTTTCGCACGTCTTCACCAGAGACGTTTGCCAGAGGCTTCTGAGACGCAATTTAACAATGCAGACTTGGAGGGTATCTCCAGGTCCAGTAGAGTGGTAACCTGGGAACCTCCTGTCTCAGAATACTGCTACCTTCACCCTGTCATAAGAATGCAGCTAGTTGACAGCTGGCTTCAAGGCCTGCTTCCCTGTGAGAGCTAAGGACAGGGCACAACCCTCCCGCATCCTGCTTGACTGTAGAAGGCGCTGCTAACGTCCTCATGTTAGTGGCAGGGAAACGTTGTGAGAAAAGCATGTGGAATCGTTGTGCCTGAACCCACGTGTATCTGAGTTGAATACAGCGATTTCCAAAGTCCTTCTTCATCAGAGTGTAGCTAGGTTCCCACTCGCATGTCCGAGTGGGTAGCAGACATCTGCCTCCCATGTATACACACTTCTGAGAGTTGAGCTTATGGCCTGTAAGCCTACCTCCTGCCTACAGCTACCTTTCGCTTCCAAAAGGCCTAGGCTCGCTGCTTCACCGAAGTGTTGGGAGAGGTAACTGGAATCTCCCGGCACACAAGACTAGTGCCACCAAGCTCAATCCAGCGATTTCCCAGTAATTCCTGGGGTAGTCTGGTGCTACATACTAAGTTCCATATGTGAGAAGGTAGCTGAACGCCTTGTCCAAAATCATCTTACTGCTGAGAGTTGAGCTCACCCTCAGTCCCTCACAGTTCCACACTGCCTGCAGAGTGAGTTTCCCACGTCTTCACCAGAGACTTTTGCCAGAGGCTTCTGAGACGCAAGTTAACAATGCACACCTGGACGGTATCTCCAGGTGCAGTAGAGTGGTAATCTGGGAACCTCCTTACTCAGAATACTGCTACCTTCACACTGTCATAAGAATGCAGCTAGTTGAGAGCTGGCTTCTAGGCAAGCTTCCCTGTGAGAGCTGAGGACAGGGCAGAACCCTCCCGCATCCTGCCTGACTGTAGACGTACCTGCTAACCTCCTTATGTTAGTGGCTGGGATGGGTTGCGGGAAAAGCATGTGTAAGCATTGGGCCTGAACTCCCGTGTATCTGAGTTGAATACAGCGATTTCCAACATCCTTCTTCAATAGGAGTGTAGCTAGGTTCCAACTCCCATGTCCGAGTGGGTAGCAGACATCTGCCTCCCATGCATACACACTTCTGAGAGTTGAGCTTATGGCCTGTAACCCTACATCCTGCCTGCCGCTACCTTTCGCTTCCAAAAGGCCTAGGCTCGCTGCTTGACGCAAGTGTTGGGAGAGGTAACTGGAATCTCCCGGCACACAAGACGAGTGCCTCCAAGCTCAATCAAGCGATTTCCTAGTAATTCCTGGGGTAGACTGGTGCTACATACTAAGTTCCATACGTGAGTAGGTAGTTGAACGCCTTGTCCAAAAACATCTTACTTCTGAAAGTTGAGCTCACCCTCAGTCCCTCACAGTTCCACACTGCCTGCAGAGTGAGTTTCGCACGTCTTCACCAGAGACGTTTGCCAGAGGCTTCTGAGACGCAAGTTAACAATGCAGACCTGGAGGGTATCTCCAGGTGCAGTAGAGTGGTAACCTGGGAACCTCCTGTCTCAGAATCCTGCTACCTTCACCCTGCCATAAGAATGCAGCTAGTTGACAGCTGGCTTCAAGGCCTGCTTCCCTGTGAGAGCTAAGGACAGGGCACAACCCTCCCGCATCCTGCTTGACTGTAGAAGGCGCTGCTAACGTCCTCATGTTAGTGGCAGGGAAACGTTGTGAGAAAAGCATGTGGAATCGTTGTGCCTGAACCCACGTGTATCTGAGTTGAATACAGCGATTTCCAAAGTCCTTCTTCATCAGAGTGTAGCTAGGTTCCCACTCGCATGTCCGAGTGGGTAGCAGACATCTGCCTCCCATGTATACACACTTCTGAGAGTTGAGCTTATGGCCTGTAAGCCTACCTCCTGCCTGCAGCTACCTTTCGCTTCCAAAAGGCCTAGGCTCGCTGCTTCACCGAAGTGTTGGGAGAGGTAACTGGAATCTCCCGGCACACAAGACTAGTGCCACCAAGCTCAATCCAGCGATTTCCCAGTAATTCCTGGGGTAGACTGGTGCTACATACTAAGTTCCATATGTGAGAAGGTAGCTGAACGCCTTGTCCAAAATCATCTTACTGCTGAGAGTTGAGCTCACCCTCAGTCCCTCACAGTTCCACACTGCCTGCAGAGTGAGTTTCCCACGTCTTCACCAGAGACTTTTGCCAGAGGCTTCTGAGACGCAAGTTAACAATGCACACCTGGACGGTATCTCCAGGTGCAGTAGAGTGGTAATCTGGGAACCTCCTTACTCAGAATACTGCTACCTTCACACTGTCATAAGAATGCAGCTAGTTGAGAGCTGGCTTCTAGGCAAGCTTCCCTGTGAGAGCTGAGGACAGGGCAGAACCCTCCCGCATCCTGCCTGACTGTAGACGTACCTGCTAACCTCCTTATGTTAGTGGCTGGGATGGGTTGAGGGAAAAGCATGTGTAAGCATTGGGCCTGAACTCCCGTGTATCTGAGTTGAATACAGCGATTTCCAACATCCTTCTAAAATAGGAGTGTAGCTAGGTTCCAACTCCCATGTCCGAGTGGGCAGCAGACATCTGCCTCCCATGCATACACACTTCTGAGAGTTGAGCTTATGGCCTGTAACCCTACATCCTGCCTGCCGCTACCTTTCGCTTCCAAAAGGCCTAGGCTCGCTGCTTGACGCAAGTGTTGGGAGAGGTAACTGGAATCTCCCGGCACACAAGACGAGTGCCTCCAAGCTCAATCAAGCGATTTCCTAGTAATTCCTGGGGTAGACTGGTGCTACATACTAAGTTCCATACGTGAGTAGGTAGTTGAACGCCTTGTCCAAAAACATCTTACTTCTGAGAGTTGAGCTCACCCTCAGTCCCTCACAGTTCCACACTGCCTGCAGAGTGAGTTTCGCACGTCTTCACCAGAGACGTTTGCCAGAGGCTTCTGAGACGCAAGTTAACAATGCAGACCTGGAGGGTATCTCCAGGTCCAGTAGAGTGGTAACCTGGGAACCTCCTGTCTCAGAATCCTGCTACCTTCACCCTGCCATAAGAATGCAGCTAGTTGACAGCTGGCTTCAAGGCCTGCTTCCCTGTGAGAGCTAAGGACAGGGCACAACCCTCCCGCATCCTGCTTGACTGTAGAAGGAGCTGCTAACGTCCTCATGTTAGTGGCAGGGAAACGTTGTGAGAAAAGCATGTGGAATCGTTGTGCCTGAACCCACGTGTATCTGAGTTGAATACAGCGATTTCCAAAGTCCTTCTTCATCAGAGTGTAGCTAGGTTCCCACTCGCATGTCCGAGTGGGTAGCAGACATCTGCCTCCAATGTATACACACTTCTAAGAGTTGTTCTTATGGCCTGTAAGCCTACCTCCTGCCTGCCGCTACATTTCGCTTCCAAAAGGCCTAGGCTCGCTGCTTCACCGAAGTGTTGGGAGAGGTAACTGGAATCTCCCGGCACACAAGACTAGTGCCACCAAGCTCAATCCAGCGATTTCCCAGTAATTCCTGGGGTAGACTGGTGCTACATACTAAGTTCCATATGTGAGAAGGTAGCTGAACGCCTTGTCCAAAATCATCTTACTGCTGAGAGTTGAGCTCACCCTCAGTCCCTCACAGTTCCACACTGCCTGCAGAGTGAGTTTCCCACGTCTTCACCAGAGACTTTTGCCAGAGGCTTCTGAGACGCAAGTTAACAATGCACACCTGGACGGTATCTCCAGGTGCAGTAGAGTGGTAATCTGGGAACCTCCTTACTCAGAATACTGCTACCTTCACACTGTCATAAGAATGCAGCTAGTTGAGAGCTGGCTTCTAGGCAAGCTTCCCTGTGAGAGCTGAGGACAGGGCAGAACCCTCCCGCATCCTGCCTGACTGTAGACGTACCTGATAACCTCCTTATGTTAGTGGCTGGGATGGGTTGCGGGAAAAGCATGTGTAAGCATTGGGCCTGAACTCCCGTGTATCTGAGTTGAATACAGCGATTTCCAACATCCTTCTAAAATAGGAGTGTAGCTAGGTTCCAACTCCCATGTCCGAGTGGGCAGCAGACATCTGCCTCCCATGCATACACACTTCTGAGAGTTGAGCTTATGGCCTGTAACCCTACATCCTGCCTGCCGCTACCTTTCGCTTCCAAAAGGCCTAGGCTCGCTGCTTGACGCAAGTGTTGGGAGAGGTAACTGGAATCTCCCGGCACACAAGACGAGTGCCTCCAAGCTCAATCAAGCGATTTCCTAGTAATTCCTGGGGTAGACTGGTGCTACATACTAAGTTCCATACGTGAGTAGGTAGTTGAACGCCTTGTCCAAAAACATCTTACTTCTGAGAGTTGAGCTCACCCTCAGTCCCTCACAGTTCCACACTGCCTGCAGAGTGAGTTTCGCACGTCTTCACCAGAGACGTTTGCCAGAGGCTTCTGAGACGCAAGTTAACAATGCAGACCTGGAGGGTATCTCCAGGTCCAGTAGAGTGGTAACCTGGGAACCTCCTGTCTCAGAATCCTGCTACCTTCACCCTGCCATAAGAATGCAGCTAGTTGACAGCTGGCTTCAAGGCCTGCTTCCCTGTGAGAGCTAAGGACAGGGCACAACCCTCCCGCATCCTGCTTGACTGTAGAAGGCGCTGCTAACGTCCTCATGTTAGTGGCAGGGAAACGTTGTGAGAAAAGCATGTGGAATCGTTGTGCCTGAACCCACGTGTATCTGAGTTGAATACAGCGATTTCCAAAGTCCTTCTTCATCAGAGTGTAGCTAGGTTCCCACTCGCATGTCCGAGTGGGTAGCAGACATCTGCCTCCCATGTATACACACTTCTAAGAGTTGAACTTATGGCCTGTAAGCCTACCTCCTGCCTGCAGCTACCTTTCGCTTCCAAAAGGCCTAGGCTCGCTGCTTCACCGAAGTGTTGGGAGAGGTAACTGGAATCTCCCGGCACACAAGACTAGTGCCAACAAGCTCAATCCAGCGATTTCCCAGTAATTCCTGGGGTAGACTGGTGCTACATACTAAGTTCCATATGTGAGAAGGTAGCTGAACGCCTTGTCCAAAATCATCTTACTGCTGAGAGTTGAGCTCACCCTCAGTCCCTCACAGTTCCACACTGCCTGCAGAGTGAGTTTCCCACGTCTTCACCAGAGACTTTTGCCAGAGGCTTCTGAGACGCAAGTTAACAATGCACACCTGGACGGTATCTCCAGGTGCAGTAGAGTGGTAATCTGGGAACCTCCTTACTCAGAATACTGCTACCTTCACACTGTCATAAGAATGCAGCTAGTTGAGAGCTGGCTTCTAGGCAAGCTTCCCTGTGAGAGCTGAGGACAGGGCAGAACCCTCCCGCATCCTGCCTGACTGTAAACGTACCTGATAACCTCCTTATGTTAGTGGCTGGGATGGGTTGCGGGAAAAGCATGTGTAAGCATTGGGCCTGAACTCCCGTGTATCTGAGTTGAATACAGCGATTTCCAACATCCTTCTAAAATAGGAGTGTAGCTAGGTTCCAACTCCCATGTCCGAGTGGGCAGCAGACATCTGCCTCCCATGCATACACACTTCTGAGAGTTGAGCTTATGGCCTGTAACCCTACATCCTGCCTGCCGCTACCTTTCGCTTCCAAAAGGCCTAGGCTCGCTGCTTGACGCAAGTGTTGGGAGAGGTAACTGGAATCTCCCGGCACACAAGACGAGTGCCTCCAAGCTCAATCAAGCGATTTCCTAGTAATTCCTGGGGTAGACTGGTGCTACATACTAAGTTCCATACGTGAGTAGGTAGTTGAACGCCTTGTCCAAAAAATCTTACTTCTGAGAGTTGAGCTCACCCTCAGTCCCTCACAGTTCCACACTGCCTGCAGAGTGAGTTTCGCACGTCTTCACCAGAGACGTTTGCCAGAGGCTTCTGAGACGCAAGTTAACAATGCAGACCTGGAGGGTATCTCCAGGTCCAGTAGAGTGGTAACCTGGGAACCTCCTGTCTCAGAATCCTGCTACCTTCACCCTGCCATAAGAATGCAGCTAGTTGACAGCTGGCTTCAAGGCCTGCTTCCCTGTGAGAGCTAAGGACAGGGCACAACCCTCCCGCATCCTGCTTGACTGTAGAAGGAGCTGCTAACGTCCTCATGTTAGTGGCAGGGAAACGTTGTGAGAAAAGCATGTGGAATCGTTGTGCCTGAACCCACGTGTATCTGAGTTGAATACAGCGATTTCCAAAGTCCTTCTTCATCAGAGTGTAGCTAGGTTCCCACTCGCATGTCCGAGTGGGTAGCAGACATCTGCCTCCCATGTATACACACTTCTGAGAGTTGAGCTTATGGCCTGTAAGCCTACCTCCTGCCTGCAGCTACCTTTCGCTTCCAAAAGGCCTAGGCTCGCTGCTTCACCGAAGTGTTGGGAGAGGTAACTGGAATCTCCCGGCACACAAGACTAGTGCCACCAAGCTCAATCCAGCGATTTCCCAGTAATTCCTGGGGTAGACTGGTGCTACATACTAAGTTCCATATGTGAGAAGGTAGCTGAACGCCTTGTCCAAAATCATCTTACTGCTGAGAGTTGAGCTCACCCTCAGTCCCTCACAGTTCCACACTGCCTGCAGAGTGAGTTTCCCACGTCTTCACCAGAGACTTTTGCCAGAGGCTTCTGAGACGCAAGTTAACAATGCACACCTGGACGGTATCTCCAGGTGCAGTAGAGTGGTAATCTGGGAACCTCCTTACTCAGAATACTGCTACCTTCACACTGTCATAAGAATGCAGCTAGTTGAGAGCTGGCTTCTAGGCAAGCTTCCCTGTGAGAGCTGAGGACAGGGCAGAACCCTCCCGCATCCTGCCTGACTGTAGACGTACCTGCTAACCTCCTTATGTTAGTGGCTGGGATGGGTTGAGGGAAAAGCATGTGTAAGCATTGGGCCTGAACTCCCGTGTATCTGAGTTGAATACAGCGATTTCCAACATCCTTCTTCAATAGGAGTGTAGCTAGGTTCCAACTCCCATGTCCGAGTGGGTAGCAGACATCTGCCTCCCATGCATACACACTTCTGAGAGTTGAGCTTATGGCCTGTAACCCTACATCCTGCCTGCCGCTACCTTTCGCTTCCAAAAGGCCTAGGCTCGCTGCTTGACGCAAGTGTTGGGAGAGGTAACTGGAATCTCCCGGCACACAAGACGAGTGCCTCCAAGCTCAATCAAGCGATTTCCTAGTAATTCCTGGGGTAGACTGGTGCTACATACTAAGTTCCATACATGAGTAGGTAGTTGAACGCCTTGTCCAAAAACATCTTACTTCTCAGAGTTGAGCTCACCCTCAGTCCCTCACAGTTCCACACTGCCTGCAGAGTGAGTTTCGCACGTCTTCACCAGAGACGTTTACCAGAGGCTTCTGAGACGCAAGTTAACAATGCAGACCTGGAGGGTATCTCCAGGTCCAGTAGAGTGGTAACCTGGGAACCTCCTGTCTCAGAATCCTGCTACCTTCACCCTGCCATAAGAATGCAGCTAGTTGACAGCTGGCTTCAAGGCCTGCTTCCCTGTGAGAGCTAAGGACAGGGCACAACCCTCCCGCATCCTGCTTGACTGTAGAAGGAGCTGCTAACGTCCTCATGTTAGTGGCAGGGAAACGTTGTGAGAAAAGCATGTGGAATCGTTGTGCCTGAACCCACGTGTATCTGAGTTGAATACAGCGATTTCCAAAGTCCTTCTTCATCAGAGTGTAGCTAGGTTCCCACTCGCATGTCCGAGTGGGTAGCAGACATCTGCCTCCCATGTATACACACTTCTGAGAGTTGAGCTTATGGCCTGTAAGCCTACCTCCTGCCTGCAGCTACCTTTCGCTTCCAAAAGGCCTAGGCTCGCTGCTTCACCGAAGTGTTGGGAGAGGTAACTGGAATCTCCCGGCACACAAGACTAGTGCCACCAAGCTCAATCCAGCGATTTCCCAGTAATTCCTGGGGTAGACTGGTGCTACATACTAAGTTCCATATGTGAGAAGGTAGCTGAACGCCTTGTCCAAAATCATCTTACTGCTGAGAGTTGAGCTCACCCTCAGTCCCTCACAGTTCCACACTGCCTGCAGAGTGAGTTTCCCACGTCTTCACCAGAGACTTTTGCCAGAGGCTTCTGAGACGCAAGTTAACAATGCACACCTGGACGGTATCTCCAGGTGCAGTAGAGTGGTAATCTGGGAACCTCCTTACTCAGAATACTGCTACCTTCACACTGTCATAAGAATGCAGCTAGTTGAGAGCTGGCTTCTAGGCAAGCTTCCCTGTGAGAGCTGAGGACAGGGCAGAACCCTCCCGCATCCTGCCTGACTGTAGACGTACCTGCTAACCTCCTTATGTTAGTGGCTGGGATGGGTTGCGGGAAAAGCATGTGTAAGCATTGGGCCTGAACTCCCGTGTATCTGAGTTGAATACAGCGATTTCCAACATCCTTCTTCAATAGGAGTGTAGCTAGGTTCCAACTCCCATGTCCGAGTGGGTAGCAGACATCTGCCTCCCATGCATACACACTTCTGAGAGTTGAGCTTATGGCCTGTAACCCTACATCCTGCCTGCCGCTACCTTTCGCTTCCAAAAGGCCTAGGCTCGCTGCTTGACGCAAGTGTTGGGAGAGGTAACTGGAATCTCCCGGCACACAAGACGAGTGCCTCCAAGCTCAATCAAGCGATTTCCTAGTAATTCCTGGGGTAGACTGGTGCTACATACTAAGTTCCATACGTGAGTAGGTAGTTGAACGCCTTGTCCAAAAACATCTTACTTCTGAGAGTTGAGCTCACCCTCAGTCCCTCACAGTTCCACACTGCCTGCAGAGTGAGTTTCGCACGTCTTCACCAGAGACGTTTGCCAGAGGCTTCTGAGACGCAAGTTAACAATGCAGACCTGGAGGGTATCTCCAGGTCCAGTAGAGTGGTAACCTGGGAACCTCCTGTCTCAGAATCCTGCTACCTTCACCCTGCCATAAGAATGCAGCTAGTTGACAGCTGGCTTCAAGGCCTGCTTCCCTGTGAGAGCTAAGGACAGGGCACAACCCTCCCGCATCCTGCTTGACTGTAGAAGGCGCTGCTAACGTCCTCATGTTAGTGGCAGGGAAACGTTGTGAGAAAAGCATGTGGAATCGTTGTGCCTGAACCCACGTGTATCTGAGTTGAATACAGCGATTTCCAAAGTCCTTCTTCATCAGAGTGTAGCTAGGTTCCCACTCGCATGTCCGAGTGGGTAGCAGACATCTGCCTCCCATGTATACACACTTCTGAGAGTTGAGCTTATGGCCTGTAAGCCTACCTCCTGCCTGCAGCTACCTTTCGCTTCCAAAAGGCCTAGGCTCGCTGCTTCACCGAAGTGTTGGGAGAGGTAACTGGAATCTCCCGGCACACAAGACTAGTGCCACCAAGCTCAATCCAGCGATTTCCCAGTAATTCCTGGGGTAGACTGGTGCTACATACTAAGTTCCATATGTGAGAAGGTAGCTGAACGCCTTGTCCAAAATCATCTTACTGCTGAGAGTTGAGCTCACCCTCAGTCCCTCACAGTTCCACACTGCCTGCAGAGTGAGTTTCCCACGTCTTCACCAGAGACTTTTGCCAGAGGCTTCTGAGACGCAAGTTAACAATGCACACCTGGACGGTATCTCCAGGTGCAGTAGAGTGGTAATCTGGGAACCTCCTTACTCAGAATACTGCTACCTTCACACTGTCATAAGAATGCAGCTAGTTGAGAGCTGGCTTCTAGGCAAGCTTCCCTGTGAGAGCTGAGGACAGGGCAGAACCCTCCCGCATCCTGCCTGACTGTAGACGTACCTGCTAACCTCCTTATGTTAGTGGCGGGGATGGGTTGCGGGAAAAGCATGTGTAAGCATTGGGCCTGAACTCCCGTGTATCTGAGTTGAATACAGCGATTTCCAACATCCTTCTTCAATAGGAGTGTAGCTAGGTTCCAACTCCCATGTCCGAGTGGGCAGCAGACATCTGCCTCCCATGCATACACACTTCTGAGAGTTGAGCTTATGGCCTGCAACCCTACATCCTGCCTGCCGCTACCTTTCGCTTCCAAAAGGCCTAGGCTCGCTGCTTGACGCAAGTGTTGGGAGAGGTAACTGGAATCTCCCGGCACACAAGACGAGTGCCTCCAAGCTCAATCAAGCGATTTCCTAGTAATTCCTGGGGTAGACTGGTGCTACATACTAAGTTCCATACGTGAGTAGGTAGTTGAACGCCTTGTCCAAAAACATCTTACTTCTGAGAGTTGAGCTCACCCTCAGTCCCTCACAGTTCCACACTGCCTGCAGAGTGAGGTTCGCACGTCTTCACCAGAGACGTTTGCCAGAGGCTTCTGAGACGCAAGTTAACAATGCAGACCTGGAGGGTATCTCCAGGTCCAGTAGAGTGGTAACCTGGGAACCTCCTGTCTCAGAATCCTGCTACCTTCACCCTGCCATAAGAATGCAGCTAGTTGACAGCTGGCTTCAAGGCCTGCTTCCCTGTGAGAGCTAAGGACAGGGCACAACCCTCCCGCATCCTGCTTGACTGTAGAAGGCGCTGCTAACGTCCTCATGTTAGTGGCAGGGAAACGTTGTGAGAAAAGCATGTGGAATCGTTGTGCCTGAACCCACGTGTATCTGAGTTGAATACAGCGATTTCCAAAGTCCTTCTTCATCAGAGTGTAGCTAGGTTCCCACTCGCATGTCCGAGTGGGTAGCAGACATCTGCCTCCCATGTATACACACTTCTGAGAGTTGAGCTTATGGCCTGTAAGCCTACCTCCTGCCTGCAGCTACCTTTCGCTTCCAAAAGGCCTAGGCTCGCTGCTTCACCGAAGTGTTGGGAGAGGTAACTGGAATCTCCCGGCACACAAGACTAGTGCCACCAAGCTCAATCCAGCGATTTCCCAGTAATTCCTGGGGTAGACTGGTGCTACATACTAAGTTCCATATGTGAGAAGGTAGCTGAACGCCTTGTCCAAAATCATCTTACTGCTGAGAGTTGAGCTCACCCTCAGTCCCTCACAGTTCCACACTGCCTGCAGAGTGAGTTTCCCACGTCTTCACCAGAGACTTTTGCCAGAGGCTTCTGAGACGCAAGTTAACAATGCACACCTGGACGGTATCTCCAGGTGCAGTAGAGTGGTAATCTGGGAACCTCCTTACTCAGAATACTGCTACCTTCACACTGTCATAAGAATGCAGCTAGTTGAGAGCTGGCTTCTAGGCAAGCTTCCCTGTGAGAGCTGAGGACAGGGCAGAACCCTCCCGCATCCTGCCTGACTGTAGACGTAACTGCTAACCTCCTTATGTTAGTGGCTGGGATGGGTTGCGGGAAAAGCATGTGTAAGCATTGGGCCTGAACTCCGTGTATCTGAGTTGAATACAGCGATTTCCAACATCCTTCTTCAATAGGAGTGTAGCTAGGTTCCAACTCCCATGTCCGAGTGGGTAGCAGACATCTGCCTCCCATGCATACACACTTCTGAGAGTTGAGCTTATGGCCTGTAACCCTACATCCTGCCTGCCGCTACCTTTCGCTTCCAAAAGGCCTAGGCTCGCTGCTTGACGCAAGTGTTGGGAGAGGTAACTGGAATCTCCCGGCACACAAGACGAGTGCCTCCAAGCTCAATCAAGCGATTTCCTAGTAATTCCTGGGGTAGACTGGTGCTACATACTAAGTTCCATACGTGAGTATGTAGTTGAACGCCTTGTCCAAATACATCTTACTTCTGAGAGTTGAGCTCACCCTCAGTCCCTCACAGTTCCACACTGCCTGCAGAGTGAGTTTCGCACGTCTTCACCAGAGACGTTTGCCAGAGGCTTCTGAGACGCAAGTTAACAATGCAGACCTGGAGGGTATCTCCAGGTCCAGTAGAGTGGTAACCTGGGAACCTCCTGTCTCAGAATCCTGCTACCTTCACCCTGCCATAAGAATGCAGCTAGTTGACAGCTGGCTTCAAGGCCTGCTTCCCTGTGAGAGCTAAGGACAGGGCACAACCCTCCCGCATCCTGCTTGACTGTAGAAGGCGCTGCTAACGTCCTCATGTTAGTGGCAGGGAAACGTTGTGAGAAAAGCATGTGGAATCGTTGTGCCTGAACCCACCTGTATCTGAGTTGAATACAGCGATTTCCAAAGTCCTTCTTCATCAGAGTGTAGCTAGGTTCCCACTCGCATGTCCGAGTGGGTAGCAGACATCTGCCTCCCATGTATACACACTTCTGAGAGTTGAGCTTATGGCCTGTAAGCCTACCTCCTGCCTGCAGCTACCTTTCGCTTCCAAAAGGCCTAGGCTCGCTGCTTCACCGAAGTGTTGGGAGAGGTAACTGGAATCTCCCGGCACACAAGACTAGTGCCACCAAGCTCAATCCAGCGATTTCCCAGTAATTCCTGGGGTAGACTGGTGCTACATACTAAGTTCCATATGTGAGAAGGTAGCTGAACGCCTTGTCCAAAATCATCTTACTGCTGAGAGTTGAGCTCACCCTCAGTCCCTCACAGTTCCACACTGCCTGCAGAGTGAGTTTCCCACGTCTTCACCAGAGACTTTTGCCAGAGGCTTCTGAGACGCAAGTTAACAATGCACACCTGGACGGTATCTCCAGGTGCAGTAGAGTGGTAATCTGGGAACCTCCTTACTCAGAATACTGCTACCTTCACACTGTCATAAGAATGCAGCTAGTTGAGAGCTGGCTTCTAGGCAAGCTTCCCTGTGAGAGCTGAGGACAGGGCAGAACCCTCCCGCATCCTGCCTGACTGTAGACGTACCTGCTAACCTCCTTATGTTAGTGGCTGGGATGGGTTGTGGGAAAAGCATGTGTAAGCATTGGGCCTGAACTCCCGTGTATCTGAGTTGAATACAGCGATTTCCAACATCCTTCTTCAATAGGAGTGTAGCTAGGTTCCAACGCCCATGTCCGAGTGGGTAGCAGACATCTGCCTCCCATGCATACACACTTCTGAGAGTTGAGCTTATGACCTGTAACCCTACATCCTGCCTGCCGCTACCTTTCGCTTCCAAAAGGCCTAGGCTCGCTGCTTGACGCAAGTGTTGGGAGAGGTAACTGGAATCTCCCGGCACACAAGACGAGTGCCTCCAAGCTCAATCAAGCGATTTCCTAGTAATTCCTGGGGTAGACTGGTGCTACATACTAAGTTCCATACGTGAGTAGGTAGTTGAACGCCTTGTCCAAAAACATCTTACTTCTGAGAGTTGAGCTCACCCTCAGTCCCTCACAGTTCCACACTGCCTGCAGAGTGAGTTTCGCACGTCTTCACCAGAGACGTTTGCCAGAGGCTTCTGAGACGCAAGTTAACAATGCAGACCTGGAGGGTATTTCCAGGTCCAGTAGAGTGGTAACCTGGGAACCTCCTGTCTCAGAATCCTGCTACCTTCACCCTGCCATAAGAATGCAGCTAGTTGACAGCTGGCTTCAAGGCCTGCTTCCCTGTGAGAGCTAAGGACAGGGCACAACCCTCCCGCATCCTGCTTGACTGTAGAAGGCGCTGCTAACGTCCTCATGTTAGTGGCAGGGAAACGTTGTGAGAAAAGCATGTGGAATCGTTGTGCCTGAACCCACGTGTATCTGAGTTGAATACAGCGATTTCCAAAGTCCTTCTTCATCAGAGTGTAGCTAGGTTCCCACTCGCATGTCCGAGTGGGTAGCAGACATCTGCCTCCCATGTATACACACTTCTGAGAGTTGAGCTTATGGCCTGTAAGCCTACCTCCTGCCTGCAGCTACCTTTCGCTTCCAAAAGGCCTAGGCTCGCTGCTTCACCGAAGTGTTGGGAGAGGTAACTGGAATCTCCCGGCACACAAGACTAGTGCCACCAAGCTCAATCCAGCGATTTCCCAGTAATTCCTGGGGTAGACTGGTGCTACATACTAAGTTCCATATGTGAGAAGGTAGCTGAACGCCTTGTCCAAAATCATCTTACTGCTGAGAGTTGAGCTCACCCTCAGTCCCTCACAGTTCCACACTGCCTGCAGAGTGAGTTTCCCACGTCTTCACCAGAGACTTTTGCCAGAGGCTTCTGAGACGCAAGTTAACAATGCACACCTGGACGGTATCTCCAGGTGCAGTAGAGTGGTAATCTGGGAACCTCCTTACTCAGAATACTGCTACCTTCACACTGTCATAAGAATGCAGCTAGTTGAGAGCTGGCTTCTAGGCAAGCTTCCCTGTGAGAGCTGAGGACAGGGCAGAACCCTCCCGCATCCTGCCTGACTGTAGACGTACCTGCTAACCTCCTTATGTTAGTGGCTGGGATGGGTTGCGGGAAAAGCATGTGTAAGCATTGGGCCTGAACTCCCGTGTATCTGAGTTGAATAGAGCGATTTCCAACATCCTTCTTCAATAGGAGTGTAGCTAGGTTCCACCTCCCATGTCCGAGTGGGCAGCAGACATCTGCCTCCCATGCATACACACTTCTGAGAGTTGAGCTTATGGCCTGTAACCCTACATCCTGCCTGCCGCTACCTTTCGCTTCCAAAAGGCCTAGGCTCGCTGCTTGACGCAAGTGTTGGGAGAGGTAACTGGAATCTCCCGGCACACAAGACGAGTGCCTCCAAGCTCAATCAAGCGATTTCCTAGTAATTCCTGGGGTAGACTGGTGCTACATACTAAGTTCCATACGTGAGTAGGTAGTTGAACGCCTTGTCCAAAAACATCTTACTTCTGAGAGTTGAGCTCACCCTCAGTCCCTCACAGTTCCACACTGCCTGCAGAGTGAGTTTCGCACGTCTTCACCAGAGACGTTTGCCAGAGGCTTCTGAGACGCAAGTTAACAATGCAGACCTGGAGGGTATCTCCAGGTCCAGTAGAGTGGTAACCTGGGAACCTCCTGTCTCAGAATCCTGCTACCTTCACCCTGCCATAAGAATGCAGCTAGTTGACAGCTGGCTTCAAGGCCTGCTTCCCTGTGAGAGCTAAGGACAGGGCACAACCCTCCCGCATCCTGCTTGACTGTAGAAGGCGCTGCTAACGTCCTCATGTTAGTGGCAGGGAAACGTTGTGAGAAAAGCATGTGGAATCGTTGTGCCTGAACCCACGTGTATCTGAGTTGAATACAGCGATTTCCAAAGTCCTTCTTCATCAGAGTGTAGCTAGGTTCCCACTCGCATGTCCGAGTGGGTAGCAGACATCTGCCTCCCATGTATACACACTTCTGAGAGTTGAGCTTATGGCCTGTAAGCCTACCTCCTGCCTGCAGCTACCTTTCGCTTCCAAAAGGCCTAGGCTCGCTGCTTCACCGAAGTGTTGGGAGAGGTAACTGGAATCTCCCGGCACACAAGACTAGTGCCACCAAGCTCAATCCAGCGATTTCCCAGTAATTCCTGGGGTAGACTGGTGCTACATACTAAGTTCCATATGTGAGAAGGTAGCTGAACGCCTTGTCCAAAATCATCTTACTGCTGAGAGTTGAGCTCACCCTCAGTCCCTCACAGTTCCACACTGCCTGCAGAGTGAGTTTCCCACGTCTTCACCAGAGACTTTTGCCAGAGGCTTCTGAGACGCAAGTTAACAATGCACACCTGGACGGTATCTCCAGGTGCAGTAGAGTGGTAATCTGGGAACCTCCTTACTCAGAATACTGCTACCTTCACACTGTCATAAGAATGCAGCTAGTTGAGAGCTGGCTTCTAGGCAAGCTTCCCTGTGAGAGCTGAGGACAGGGCAGAACCCTCCCGCATCCTGCCTGACTGTAGACGTACCTGCTAACCTCCTTATGTTAGTGGCTGGGATGGGTTGCGGGAAAAGCATGTGTAAGCATTGGGCCTGAACTCCCGTGTATCTGAGTTGAATACAGCGATTTCCAACATCCTTCTTCAATAGGAGTGTAGCTAGGTTCCAACTCCCATGTCCGAGTGGGTAGCAGACATCTGCCTCCCATGCATACACACTTCTGAGAGTTGAGCTTATGGCCTGTAACCCTACATCCTGCCTGCCGCTACCTTTCGCTTCCAAAAGGCCTAGGCTCGCTGCTTGACGCAAGTGTTGGGAGAGGTAAATGGAATCTCCCGGCACACAAGACGAGTGCCTCCAAGCTCAATCAAGCGATTTCCTAGTAATTCCTGGGGTAGACTGGTGCTACATACTAAGTCCATACGTGAGTAGGTAGTTGAACGCCTTGTCCAAAAACATCTTACTTCTGAGAGTTGAGCTCACCCTCAGTCCCTCACAGTTCCACACTGCCTGCAGAGTGAGTTTCGCACGTCTTCACCAGAGACGTTTGCCAGAGGCTTCTGAGACGCATGTTAACAATGCAGACCTGGAGGGTATCTCCAGGTCCAGTAGAGTGGTAACCTGGGAACCTCCTGTCTCAGAATACTGCTACATTCACCCTGCCATAAGAATGCAGCTAGTTGACAGCTGGCTTCAAGGCCTGCTTCCCTGTGAGAGCTAAGGACAGGGCACAACCCTCCCGCATCCTGCTTGACTGTAGAAGGCGCTGCTAACGTCCTCATGTTAGTGGCAGGGAAACGTTGTGAGAAAAGCATGTGGAATCGTTGTGCCTGAACCCACGTGTATCTGAGTTGAATACAGCGATTTCCAAAGTCCTTCTTCATCAGAGTGTAGCTAGGTTCCCACTCGCATGTCCGAGTGGGTAGCAGACATCTGCCTCCCATGTATACACACTTCTGAGAGTTGAGCTTATGGCCTGTAAGCCTACCTCCTGCCTGCAGCTACCTTTCGCTTCCAAAAGGCCTAGGCTCGCTGCTTCACCGAAGTGTTGGGAGAGGTAACTGGAATCTCCCGGCACACAAGACTAGTGCCACCAAGCTCAATCCAGCGATTTCCCAGTAATTCCTGGGGTAGACTGGTGCTACATACTAAGTTCCATATGTGAGAAGGTAGCTGAACGCCTTGTCCAAAATCATCTTACTGCTGAGAGTTGAGCTCACCCTCAGTCCCTCACAGTTCCACACTGCCTGCAGAGTGAGTTTCCCACGTCTTCACCAGAGACTTTTGCCAGAGGCTTCTGAGACGCAAGTTAACAATGCACACCTGGACGGTATCTCCAGGTGCAGTAGAGTGGTAATCTGGGAACCTCCTTACTCAGAATACTGCTACCTTCACACTGTCATAAGAATGCAGCTAGTTGAGAGCTGGCTTCTAGGCAAGCTTCCCTGTGAGAGCTGAGGACAGGGCAGAACCCTCCCGCATCCTGCCTGACTGTAGACGTACCTGCTAACCTCCTTATGTTAGTGGCTGGGATGGGTTGCGGGAAAAGCATGTGTAAGCATTGGGCCTGAACTCCGTGTATCTGATTTGAATACAGCGATTTCCAACATCCTTCTTCAATAGGAGTGTAGCTAGGTTCCAACTCCCATGTCCGAGTGGGTAGCAGACATCTGCCTCCCATGCATACACACTTCTGAGAGTTGAGCTTATGGCCTGTAACCCTACATCCTGCCTGCCGCTACCTTTCGCTTCCAAAAGGCCTAGGCTCGCTGCTTGACGCAAGTGTTGGGAGAGGTAACTGGAATCTCCCGGCACACAAGACGAGTGCCTCCAAGCTCAATCAAGCGATTTCCTAGTAATTCCTGGGGTAGACTGGTGCTACATACTAAGTTCCATACGTGAGTAGGTAGTTGAGCGCCTTGTCCAAAAACATCTTACTTCTGAGAGTTGAGCTCACCCTCAGTCCCTCACAGTTCCACACTGCCTGCAGAGTGAGTTTCGCACGTCTTCACCAGAGACGTTTGCCAGAGGCTTCTGAGACGCAAGTTAACAATGCAGACCTGGAGGGTATCTCCAGGTCCAGTAGAGTGGTAACCTGGGAACCTCCTGTCTCAGAATCCTGCTACCTTCACCCTGCCATAAGAATGCAGCTAGTTGACAGCTGGCTTCAAGGCCTGCTTCCCTGTGAGAGCTAAGGACAGGGCACAACCCTCCCGCATCCTGCTTGACTGTAGAAGGCGCTGCTAACGTCCTCATGTTAGTGGCAGGGAAACGTTGTGAGAAAAGCATGTGGAATCGTTGTGCCTGAACCCACGTGTATCTGAGTTGAATACAGCGATTTCCAAAGTCCTTCTTCATCAGAGTGTAGCTAGGTTCCCACTCGCATGTCCGAGTGGGTAGCAGACATCTGCCTCCCATGTATACACACTTCTGAGAGTTGAGCTTATGGCCTGTAAGCCTACCTCCTGCCTGCAGCTACCTTTCGCTTCCAAAAGGCCTAGGCTCGCTGCTTCACCGAAGTGTTGGGAGAGGTAACTGGAATCTCCCGGCACACAAGACTAGTGCCACCAAGCTCAATCCAGCGATTTCCCAGTAATTCCTGGGGTAGACTGGTGCTACATACTAAGTTCCATATGTGAGAAGGTAGCTGAACGCCTTGTCCAAAATCATCTTACTGCTGAGAGTTGAGCTCACCCTCAGTCCCTCACAGTTCCACACTGCCTGCAGAGTGAGTTTCCCACGTCTTCACCAGAGACTTTTGCCAGAGGCTTCTGAGACGCAAGTTAACAATGCACACCTGGACGGTATCTCCAGGTGCAGTAGAGTGGTAATCTGGGAACCTCCTTACTCAGAATACTGCTACCTTCACACTGTCATAAGAATGCAGCTAGTTGAGAGCTGGCTTCTAGGCAAGCTTCCCTGTGAGAGCTGAGGACAGGGCAGAACCCTCCCGCATCCTGCCTGACTGTAGACGTACCTGCTAACCTCCTTATGTTAGTGGCTGGGATGGGTTGAGGGAAAAGCATGTGTAAGCATTGGGCCTGATCTCCCGTGTATCTGAGTTGAATACAGCGATTTCCAACATCCTTCTAAAATAGGAGTGTAGCTAGGTTCCAACTCCCATGTCCGAGTGGGCAGCAGACATCTGCCTCCCATGCATACACACTTCTGAGAGTTGAGCTTATGGCCTGTAACCCTACATCCTGCCTGCCGCTACCTTTCGCTTCCAAAAGGCCTAGGCTCGCTGCTTGACGCAAGTGTTGGGAGAGGTAACTGGAATCTCCCGGCACACAAGACGAGTGCCTCCAAGCTCAATCAAGCGATTTCCTAGTAATTCCTGGGGTCGACTGGTGCTACATACTAAGTTCCATACGTGAGTAGGTAGTTGAACGCCTTGTCCAAAAACATCTTACTTCTGAGAGTTGAGCTCACCCTCAGTCCCTCACAGTTCCACACTGCCTGCAGAGTGAGTTTCGCACGTCTTCACCAGAGACGTTTGCCAGAGGCTTCTGAGACGCAAGTTAACAATGCAGACCTGGAGGGTATCTCCAGGTCCAGTAGAGTGGTAACCTGGGAACCTCCTGTCTCAGAATCCTGCTACCTTCACCCTGCCATAAGAATGCAGCTAGTTGACAGCTGGCTTCAAGGCCTGCTTCCCTGTGAGAGCTAAGGACAGGGCACAACCCTCCCGCATCCTGCTTGACTGTAGAAGGCGCTGCTAACGTCCTCATGTTAGTGGCAGGGAAACGTTGTGAGAAAAGCATGTGGAATCGTTGTGCCTGAACCCACGTGTATCTGAGTTGAATACAGCGATTTCCAAAGTCCTTCTTCATCAGAGTGTAGCTAGGTTCCCACTCGCATGTCCGAGTGGGTAGCAGACATCTGCCTCCCATGTATACACACTTCTGAGAGTTGAGCTTATGGCCTGTAAGCCTACCTCCTGCCTGCAGCTACCTTTCGCTTCCAAAAGGCCTAGGCTCGCTGCTTCACCGAAGTGTTGGGAGAGGTAACTGGAATCTCCCGGCACACAAGACTAGTGCCACCAAGCTCAATCCAGCGATTTCCCAGTAATTCCTGGGGTAGACTGGTGCTACATACTAAGTTCCATATGTGAGAAGGTAGCTGAACGCCTTGTCCAAAATCATCTTACTGCTGAGAGTTGAGCTCACCCTCAGTCCCTCACAGTTCCACACTGCCTGCAGAGTGAGTTTCCCACGTCTTCACCAGAGACTTTTGCCAGAGGCTTCTGAGACGCAAGTTAACAATGCACACCTGGACGGTATCTCCAGGTGCAGTAGAGTGGTAATCTGGGAACCTCCTTACTCAGAATACTGCTACCTTCACACTGTCATAAGAATGCAGCTAGTTGAGAGCTGGCTTCTAGGCAAGCTTCCCTGTGAGAGCTGAGGACAGGGCAGAACCCTCCCGCATCCTGCCTGACTGTAGACGTACCTGCTAACCTCCTTATGTTAGTGGCTGGGATGGGTTGAGGGAAAAGCATGTGTAAGCATTGGGCCTGATCTCCCGTGTATCTGAGTTGAATACAGCGATTTCCAACATCCTTCTAAAATAGGAGTGTAGCTAGGTTCCAACTCCCATGTCCGAGTGGGCAGCAGACATCTGCCTCCCATGCATACACACTTCTGAGAGTTGAGCTTATGGCCTGTAACCCTACATCCTGCCTGCCGCTACCTTTCGCTTCCAAAAGGCCTAGGCTCGCTGCTTGACGCAAGTGTTGGGAGAGGTAACTGGAATCTCCCGGCACACAAGACGAGTGCCTCCAAGCTCAATCAAGCGATTTCCTAGTAATTCCTGGGGTCGACTGGTGCTACATACTAAGTTCCATACGTGAGTAGGTAGTTGAACGCCTTGTCCAAAAACATCTTACTTCTGAGAGTTGAGCTCACCCTCAGTCCCTCACAGTTCCACACTGCCTGCAGAGTGAGTTTCGCACGTCTTCACCAGAGACGTTTGCCAGAGGCTTCTGAGACGCAAGTTAACAATGCAGACCTGGAGGGTATCTCCAGGTCCAGTAGAGTGGTAACCTGGGAACCTCCTGTCTCAGAATCCTGCTACCTTCACCCTGCCATAAGAATGCAGCTAGTTGACAGCTGGCTTCAAGGCCTGCTTCCCTGTGAGAGCTAAGGACAGGGCACAACCCTCCCGCATCCTGCTTGACTGTAGAAGGAGCTGCTAACGTCCTCATGTTAGTGGCAGGGAAACGTTGTGAGAAAAGCATGTGGAATCGTTGTGCCTGAACCCACGTGTATCTGAGTTGAATACAGCGATTTCCAAAGTCCTTCTTCATCAGAGTGTAGCTAGGTTCCCACTCGCATGTCCGAGTGGGTAGCAGACATCTGCCTCCCATGTATACACACTTCTGAGAGTTGAGCTTATGGCCTGTAAGCCTACCTCCTGCCTGCAGCTACCTTTCGCTTCCAAAAGGCCTAGGCTCGCTGCTTCACCGAAGTGTTGGGAGAGGTAACTGGAATCTCCCGGCACACAAGACTAGTGCCACCAAGCTCAATCCAGCGATTTCCCAGTAATTCCTGGGGTAGACTGGTGCTACATACTAAGTTCCATATGTGAGAAGGTAGCTGAACGCCTTGTCCAAAATCATCTTACTGCTGAGAGTTGAGCTCACCCTCAGTCCCTCACAGTTCCACACTGCCTGCAGAGTGAGTTTCCCACGTCTTCACCAGAGACTTTTGCCAGAGGCTTCTGAGACGCAAGTTAACAATGCACACCTGGACGGTATCTCCAGGTGCAGTAGAGTGGTAATCTGGGAACCTCCTTACTCAGAATACTGCTACCTTCACACTGTCATAAGAATGCAGCTAGTTGAGAGCTGGCTTCTAGGCAAGCTTCCCTGTGAGAGCTGAGGACAGGGCAGAACCCTCCCGCATCCTGCCTGACTGTAGACGTACCTGCTAACCTCCTTATGTTAGTGGCGGGGATGGGTTGCGGGAAAAGCATGTGTAAGCATTGGGCCTGAACTCCCGTGTATCTGAGTTCAATACAGCGATTTCCAACATCCTTCTAAAATAGGAGTGTAGCTAGGTTCCTACTCCCATGTCCGAGTGGGCAGCAGACATCTGCCTCCCATGCATACACACTTCTGAGAGTTGAGCTTATGGCCTGTAACCCTACATCCTGCCTGCCGCTACCTTTCGCTTCCAAAAGGCCTAGGCTCGCTGCTTGACGCAAGTGTTGGGAGAGGTAACTGGAATCTCCCGGCACACAAGACGAGTGCCTCCAAGCTCAATCAAGCGATTTCCTAGTAATTCCTGGGGTAGACTGGTGCTACATACTAAGTTCCATACGTGAGTAGGTAGTTGAACGCCTTGTCCAAAAACATCTTACTTCTGAGAGTTGAGCTCACCCTCAGTCCCTCACAGTTCCACACTGCCTGCAGAGTGAGTTTCGCACGTCTTCACCAGAGACGTTTGCCAGAGGCTTCTGAGACGCAAGTTAACAATGCAGACCTGGAGGGTATCTCCAGGTCCAGTAGAGTGGTAACCTGGGAACCTCCTGTCTCAGAATCCTGCTACCTTCACCCTGCCATAAGAATGCAGCTAGTTGACAGCTGGCTTCAAGGCCTGCTTCCCTGTGAGAGCTAAGGACAGGGCACAACCCTCCCGCATCCTGCTTGACTGTAGAAGGCGCTGCTAACGTCCTCATGTTAGTGGCAGGGAAACGTTGTGAGAAAAGCATGTGGAATCGTTGTGCCTGAACCCACGTGTATCTGAGTTGAATACAGCGATTTCCAAAGTCCTTCTTCATCAGAGTGTAGCTAGGTTCCCACTCGCATGTCCGAGTGGGTAGCAGACATCTGCCTCCCATGTATACACACTTCTGAGAGTTGAGCTTATGGCCTGTAAGCCTACCTCCTGCCTGCAGCTACCTTTCGCTTCCAAAAGGCCTAGGCTCGCTGCTTCACCGAAGTGTTGGGAGAGGTAACTGGAATCTCCCGGCACACAAGACTAGTGCCACCAAGCTCAATCCAGCGATTTCCCAGTAATTCCTGGGGTAGACTGGTGCTACATACTAAGTTCCATATGTGAGAAGGTAGCTGAACGCCTTGTCCAAAATCATCTTACTGCTGAGAGTTGAGCTCACCCTCAGTCCCTCACAGTTCCACACTGCCTGCAGAGTGAGTTTCCCACGTCTTCACCAGAGACTTTTGCCAGAGGCTTCTGAGACGCAAGTTAACAATGCACACCTGGACGGTATCTCCAGGTGCAGTAGAGTGGTAATCTGGGAACCTCCTTACTCAGAATACTGCTACCTTCACACTGTCATAAGAATGCAGCTAGTTGAGAGCTGGCTTCTAGGCAAGCTTCCCTGTGAGAGCTGAGGACAGGGCAGAACCCTCCCGCATCCTGCCTGACTGTAGACGTACCTGCTAACCTCCTTATGTTAGTGGCGGGGATGGGTTGCGGGAAAAGCATGTGTAAGCATTGGGCCTGAACTCCCGTGTATCTGAGTTCAATACAGCGATTTCCAACATCCTTCTAAAATAGGAGTGTAGCTAGGTTCCTACTCCCATGTCCGAGTGGGCAGCAGACATCTGCCTCCCATGCATACACACTTCTGAGAGTTGAGCTTATGGCCTGTAACCCTACATCCTGCCTGCCGCTACCTTTCGCTTCCAAAAGGCCTAGGCTCGCTGCTTGACGCAAGTGTTGGGAGAGGTAACTGGAATCTCCCGGCACACAAGACGAGTGCCTCCAAGCTCAATCAAGCGATTTCCTAGTAATTCCTGGGGTAGACTGGTGCTACATACTAAGTTCCATACGTGAGTAGGTAGTTGAACGCCTTGTCCAAAAACATCTTACTTCTGAGAGTTGAGCTCACCCTCAGTCCCTCACAGTTCCACACTGCCTGCAGAGTGAGTTTCGCACGTCTTCACCAGAGACGTTTGCCAGAGGCTTCTGAGACGCAAGTTAACAATGCAGACCTGGAGGGTATCTCCAGGTCCAGTAGAGTGGTAACCTGGGAACCTCCTGTCTCAGAATCCTGCTACCTTCACCCTGCCATAAGAATGCAGCTAGTTGACAGCTGGCTTCAAGGCCTGCTTCCCTGTGAGAGCTAAGGACAGGGCACAACCCTCCCGCATCCTGCTTGACTGTAGAAGGCGCTGCTAACGTCCTCATGTTAGTGGCAGGGAAACGTTGTGAGAAAAGCATGTGGAATCGTTGTGCCTGAACCCACGTGTATCTGAGTTGAATACAGCGATTTCCAAAGTCCTTCTTCATCAGAGTGTAGCTAGGTTCCCACTCGCATGTCCGAGTGGGTAGCAGACATCTGCCTCCCATGTATACACACTTCTGAGAGTTGAGCTTATGGCCTGTAAGCCTACCTCCTGCCTGCAGCTACCTTTCGCTTCCAAAAGGCCTAGGCTCGCTGCTTCACCGAAGTGTTGGGAGAGGTAACTGGAATCTCCCGGCACACAAGACTAGTGCCACCAAGCTCAATCCAGCGATTTCCCAGTAATTCCTGGGGTAGACTGGTGCTACATACTAAGTTCCATATGTGAGAAGGTAGCTGAACGCCTTGTCCAAAATCATCTTACTCCTGAGAGTTGAGCTCACCCTCAGTCCCTCACAGTTCCACACTGCCTGCAGAGTGAGTTTCCCACGTCTTCACCAGAGACTTTTGCCAGAGGCTTCTGAGACGCAAGTTAACAATGCACACCTGGACGGTATCTCCAGGTGCAGTAGAGTGGTAATCTGGGAACCTCCTTACTCAGAATACTGCTACCTTCACACTGTCATAAGAATGCAGCTAGTTGAGAGCTGGCTTCTAGGCAAGCTTCCCTGTGAGAGCTGAGGACAGGGCAGAACCCTCCCGCATCCTGCCTGACTGTAGACGTACCTGCTAACCTCCTTATGTTAGTGGCTGCGATGGGTTGCGGGAAAAGCATGTGTAAGCATTGGGCCTGAACTCCCGTGTATCTGAGTTGAATACAGCGATTTCCAACATCCTTCTTCAATAGGAGTGTAGCTAGGTTCCAACGCCCATGTCCGAGTGGGTAGCAGACATCTGCCTCCCATGCATACACACTTCTGAGAGTTGAGCTTATGGCCTGTAACCCTACATCCTGCCTGCCGCTACCTTTCGCTTCCAAAAGGCCTAGGCTCGCTGCTTGACGCAAGTGTTGGGAGAGGTAACTGGAATCTCCCGGCACACAAGACGAGTGCCTGCAAGCTCAATCAAGCGATTTCCTAGTAATTCCTGGGGTAGACTGGTGCTACATACTAAGTTCCATACGTGAGTAGGTAGTTGAACGCCTTGTCCAAAAACATCTTACTTCTGAGAGTTGAGCTCACCCTCAGTCCCTCACAGTTCCACACTGCCTGCAGAGTGAGTTTCGCACGTCTTCACCAGAGACGTTTGCCAGAGGCTTCTGAGACGCAAGTTAACAATGCAGACCTGGAGGGTATCTCCAGGTCCAGTAGAGTGGTAACCTGGGAACCTCCTGTCTCAGAATCCTGCTACCTTCACCCTGCCATAAGAATGCAGCTAGTTGACAGCTGGCTTCAAGGCCTGCTTCCCTGTGAGAGCTAAGGACAGGGCACAACCCTCCCGCATCCTGCTTGACTGTAGAAGGCGCTGCTAACGTCCTCATGTTAGTGGCAGGGAAACGTTGTGAGAAAAGCATGTGGAATCGTTGTGCCTGAACCCACGTGTATCTGAGTTGAATACAGCGATTTCCAAAGTCCTTCTTCATCAGAGTGTAGCTAGGTTCCCACTCGCATGTCCGAGTGGGTAGCAGACATCTGCCTCCCATGTATACACACTTCTGAGAGTTGAGCTTATGGCCTGTAAGCCTACCTCCTGCCTGCAGCTACCTTTCGCTTCCAAAAGGCCTAGGCTCGCTGCTTCACCGAAGTGTTGGGAGAGGTAACTGGAATCTCCCGGCACACAAGACTAGTGCCACCAAGCTCAATCCAGCGATTTCCCAGTAATTCCTGGGGTAGACTGGTGCTACATACTAAGTTCCATATGTGAGAAGGTAGCTGAACGCCTTGTCCAAAATCATCTTACTGCTGAGAGTTGAGCTCACCCTCAGTCCCTCACAGTTCCACACTGCCTGCAGAGTGAGTTTCCCACGTCTTCACCAGAGACTTTTGCCAGAGGCTTCTGAGACGCAAGTTAACAATGCACACCTGGACGGTATCTCCAGGTGCAGTAGAGTGGTAATCTGGGAACCTCCTTACTCAGAATACTGCTACCTTCACACTGTCATAAGAATGCAGCTAGTTGAGAGCTGGCTTCTAGGCAAGCTTCCCTGTGAGAGCTGAGGACAGGGCAGAACCCTCCCGCATCCTGCCTGACTGTAGACGTACCTGCTAACCTCCTTATGTTAGTGGCTGCGATGGGTTGCGGGAAAAGCATGTGTAAGCATTGGGCCTGAACTCCCGTGTATCTGAGTTGAATACAGCGATTTCCAACATCCTTCTTCAATAGGAGTGTAGCTAAGTTCCAACTCCCATGTCCGAGTGGGTAGCAGACATCTGCCTCCCATGCATACACACTTCTGAGAGTTGAGCTTATGGCCTGTAACCCTACATCCTGCCTGCCGCTACCTTTCGCTTCCAAAAGGCCTAGGCTCGCTGCTTGACGCAAGTGTTGGGAGAGGTAACTGGAATCTCCCGGCACACAAGACGAGTGCCTCCAAGCTCAATCAAGCGATTTCCTAGTAATTCCTGGGGTAGACTGGTGCTACATACTAAGTTCCATACGTGAGTAGGTAGTTGAACGCCTTGTCCAAAAACATCTTACTTCTGAGAGTTGAGCTCACCCTCAGTCCCTCACAGTTCCACACTGCCTGCAGAGTGAGTTTCGCACGTCTTCACCAGAGACGTTTGCCAGAGGCTTCTGAGACGCAAGTTAACAATGCAGACCTGGAGGGTATCTCCAGGTCCAGTAGAGTGGTAACCTGGGAACCTCCTGTCTCAGAATCCTGCTACCTTCACCCTGCCATAAGAATGCAGCTAGTTGACAGCTGGCTTCAAGGCCTGCTTCCCTGTGAGAGCTAAGGACAGGGCACAACCCTCCCGCATCCTGCTTGACTGTAGAAGGAGCTGCTAACGTCCTCATGTTAGTGGCAGGGAAACGTTGTGAGAAAAGCATGTGGAATCGTTGTGCCTGAACCCACGTGTATCTGAGTTGAATACAGCGATTTCCAAAGTCCTTCTTCATCAGAGTGTAGCTAGGTTCCCACTCGCATGTCCGAGTGGGTAGCAGACATCTGCCTCCCATGTATACACACTTCTGAGAGTTGAGCTTATGGCCTGTAAGCCTACCTCCTGCCTGCAGCTACCTTTCGCTTCCAAAAGGCCTAGGCTCGCTGCTTCACCGAAGTGTTGGGAGAGGTAACTGGAATCTCCCGGCACACAAGACTAGTGCCACCAAGCTCAATCCAGCGATTTCCCAGTAATTCCTGGGGTAGACTGGTGCTACATACTAAGTTCCATATGTGAGAAGGTAGCTGAACGCCTTGTCCAAAATCATCTTACTGCTGAGAGTTGAGCTCACCCTCAGTCCCTCACAGTTCCACACTGCCTGCAGAGTGAGTTTCCCACGTCTTCACCAGAGACTTTTGCCAGAGGCTTCTGAGACGCAAGTTAACAATGCACACCTGGACGGTATCTCCAGGTGCAGTAGAGTGGTAATCTGGGAACCTCCTTACTCAGAATACTGCTACCTTCACACTGTCATAAGAATGCAGCTAGTTGAGAGCTGGCTTCTAGGCAAGCTTCCCTGTGAGAGTTGAGGACAGGGCAGAACCCTCCCGCATCCTGCCTGACTGTAGACGTACCTGCTAACCTCCTTATGTTAGTGGCTGGGATGGGTTGCGGGAAAAGCATGTGTAAGCATTGGGCCTGAACTCCGTGTATCTGATTTGAATACAGCGATTTCCAACATCCTTCTTCAATAGGAGTGTAGCTAGGTTCCAACTCCCATGTCCGAGTGGGTAGCAGACATCTGCCTCCCATGCATACACACTTCTGAGAGTTGAGCTTATGGCCTGTAACCCTACATCCTGCCTGCCGCTACCTTTCGCTTCCAAAAGGCCTAGGCTCGCTGCTTGACGCAAGTGTTGGGAGAGGTAACTGGAATCTCCCGGCACACAAGACGAGTGCCTGCAAGCTCAATCAAGCGATTTCCTAGTAATTCCTGGGGTAGACTGGTGCTACATACTAAGTTCCATACGTGAGTAGGTAGTTGAACGCCTTGTCCAAAAACATCTTACTTCTGAGAGTTGAGCTCACCCTCAGTCCCTCACAGTTCCACACTGCCTGCAGAGTGAGTTTCGCACGTCTTCACCAGAGACGTTTGCCAGAGGCTTCTGAGACGCAAGTTAACAATGCAGACCTGGAGGGTATCTCCAGGTCCAGTAGAGTGGTAACCTGGGAACCTCCTGTCTCAGAATCCTGCTACCTTCACCCTGCCATAAGAATGCAGCTAGTTGACAGCTGGCTTCAAGGCCTGCTTCCCTGTGAGAGCTAAGGACAGGGCACAACCCTCCCGCATCCTGCTTGACTGTAGAAGGCGCTGCTAACGTCCTCATGTTAGTGGCAGGGAAACGTTGTGAGAAAAGCATGTGGAATCGTTGTGCCTGAACCCACGTGTATCTGAGTTGAATACAGCGATTTCCAAAGTCCTTCTTCATCAGAGTGTAGCTAGGTTCCCACTCGCATGTCCGAGTGGGTAGCAGACATCTGCCTCCCATGTATACACACTTCTGAGAGTTGAGCTTATGGCCTGTAAGCCTACCTCCTGCCTGCAGCTACCTTTCGCTTCCAAAAGGCCTAGGCTCGCTGCTTCACCGAAGTGTTGGGAGAGGTAACTGGAATCTCCCGGCACACAAGACTAGTGCCACCAAGCTCAATCCAGCGATTTCCCAGTAATTCCTGGGGTAGACTGGTGCTACATACTAAGTTCCATATGTGAGAAGGTAGCTGAACGCCTTGTCCAAAATCATCTTACTGCTGAGAGTTGAGCTCACCCTCAGTCCCTCACAGTTCCACACTGCCTGCAGAGTGAGTTTCCCACGTCTTCACCAGAGACTTTTGCCAGAGGCTTCTGAGACGCAAGTTAACAATGCACACCTGGACGGTATCTCCAGGTGCAGTAGAGTGGTAATCTGGGAACCTCCTTACTCAGAATACTGCTACCTTCACACTGTCATAAGAATGCAGCTAGTTGAGAGCTGGCTTCTAGGCAAGCTTCCCTGTGAGAGCTGAGGACAGGGCAGAACCCTCCCGCATCCTGCCTGACTGTAGACGTACCTGCTAACCTCCTTATGTTAGTGGCTGGGATGGGTTGCGGGAAAAGCATGTGTAAGCATTGGGCCTGAACTCCCGTGTATCTGAGTTGAATACAGCGATTTCCAACATCCTTCTTCAATAGGAGTGTAGCTAGGTTCCAACTCCCATGTCCGAGTGGGTAGCAGACATCTGCCTCCCATGCATACACACTTCTGAGAGTTGAGCTTATGGCCTGTAACCCTACATCCTGCCTGCCGCTACCTTTCGCTTCCAAAAGGCCTAGGCTCGCTGCTTGACGCAAGTGTTGGGAGAGGTAACTGGAATCTCCCGGCACACAAGACGAGTGCCTCCAAGCTCAATCAAGCGATTTCCTAGTAATTCCTGGGGTAGACTGGTGCTACATACTAAGTTCCATACGTGAGTAGGTAGTTGAACGCCTTGTCCAAAAACATCTTACTTCTGAGAGTTGAGCTCACCCTCAGTCCCTCACAGTTCCACACTGCCTGCAGAGTGAGTTTCGCACGTCTTCACCAGAGACGTTTGCCAGAGGCTTCTGAGACGCATGTTAACAATGCAGACCTGGAGGGTATCTCCAGGTCCAGTAGAGTGGTAACCTGGGAACCTCCTGTCTCAGAATACTGCTACCTTCACCCTGCCATAAGAATGCAGCTAGTTGACAGCTGGCTTCAAGGCCTGCTTCCCTGTGAGAGCTAAGGACAGGGCACAACCCTCCCGCATCCTGCTTGACTGTAGAAGGCGCTGCTAACGTCCTCATGTTATTGGCAGGGAAACGTTGTGAGAAAAGCATGTGGAATCGTTGTGCCTGAACCCACGTGTATCTGAGTTGAATACAGCGATTTCCAAAGTCCTTCTTCATCAGAGTGTAGCTAGGTTCCCACTCGCATGTCCGAGTGGGTAGCAGACATCTGCCTCCCATGTATACACACTTCTGAGAGTTGAGCTTATGGCCTGTAAGCCTACCTCCTGCCTGCAGCTACCTTTCGCTTCCAAAAGGCCTAGGCTCGCTGCTTCACCGAAGTGTTGGGAGAGGTAACTGGAATCTCCCGGCACACAAGACTAGTGCCACCAAGCTCAATCCAGCGATTTCCCAGTAATTCCTGGGGTAGACTGGTGCTACATACTAAGTTCCATATGTGAGAAGGTAGCTGAACACCTTGTCCAAAATCATCTTACTGCTGAGAGTTGAACTCACCCTCAGTCCCTCACAGTTCCACACTGCCTGCAGAGTGAGTTTCCCACGTCTTCACCAGAGACTTTTGCCAGAGGCTTCTGAGACGCAAGTTAACAATGCACACCTGGACGGTATCTCCAGGTGCAGTAGAGTGGTAATCTGGGAACCTCCTTACTCAGAATACTGCTACCTTCACACTGTCATAAGAATGCAGCTAGTTGAGAGCTGGCTTCTATGCAAGCTTCCCTGTGAGAGCTGAGGACAGGGCAGAACCCTCCCGCATCCTGCCTGACTGTAGACGTACCTGCTAACCTCCTTATGTTAGTGGCTGGGATGGGTTGCGGGAAAAGCATGTGTAAGCATTGGGCCTGAACTCCGTGTATCTGATTTGAATACAGCGATTTCCAACATCCTTCTTCAATAGGAGTGTAGCTAGGTTCCAACTCCCATGTCCGAGTGGGTAGCAGACATCTGCCTCCCATGCATACACACTTCTGAGAGTTGAGCTTATGGCCTGTAACCCTACATCCTGCCTGCCGCTACCTTTCGCTTCCAAAAGGCCTAGGCTCGCTGCTTGACGCAAGTGTTGGGAGAGGTAACTGGAATCTCCCGGCACACAAGACGAGTGCCTCCAAGCTCAATCAAGCGATTTCCTAGTAATTCCTGGGGTAGACTGGTGCTACATACTAAGTTCCATACGTGAGTAGGTAGTTGAACGCCTTGTCCAAAAACATCTTACTTCTGAGAGTTGAGCTCACCCTCAGTCCCTCACAGTTCCACACTGCCTGCAGAGTGAGTTTCGCACGTCTTCACCAGAGACGTTTGCCAGAGGCTTCTGAGACGCAAGTTAACAATGCAGACCTGGAGGGTATCTCCAGGTGCAGTAGAGTGGTAACCTGGGAACCTCCTGTCTCAGAATCCTGCTACCTTCACCCTGCCATAAGAATGCAGCTAGTTGACAGCTGGCTTCAAGGCCTGCTTCCCTGTGAGAGCTAAGGACAGGGCACAACCCTCCCGCATCCTGCTTGACTGTAGAAGGCGCTGCTAACGTCCTCATGTTAGTGGCAGGGAAACGTTGTGAGAAAAGCATGTGGAATCGTTGTGCCTGAACCCACGTGTATCTGAGTTGAATACAGCGATTTCCAAAGTCCTTCTTCATCAGAGTGTAGCTAGGTTCCCACTCGCATGTCCGAGTGGGTAGCAGACATCTGCCTCCCATGTATACACACTTCTGAGAGTTGAGCTTATGGCCTGTAAGCCTACCTCCTGCCTGCAGCTACCTTTCGCTTCCAAAAGGCCTAGGCTCGCTGCTTCACCGAAGTGTTGGGAGAGGTAACTGGAATCTCCCGGCACACAAGACTAGTGCCACCAAGCTCAATCCAGCGATTTCCCAGTAATTCCTGGGGTAGACTGGTGCTACATACTAAGTTCCATATGTGAGAAGGTAGCTGAACGCCTTGTCCAAAATCATCTTACTGCTGAGAGTTGAGCTCACCCTCAGTCCCTCACAGTTCCACACTGCCTGCAGAGTGAGTTTCCCACGTCTTCACCAGAGACTTTTGCCAGAGGCTTCTGAGACGCAAGTTAACAATGCACACCTGGACGGTATCTCCAGGTGCAGTAGAGTGGTAATCTGGGAACCTCCTTACTCAGAATACTGCTACCTTCACACTGTCATAAGAATGCAGCTAGTTGAGAGCTGGCTTCTAGGCAAGCTTCCCTGTGAGAGCTGAGGACAGGGCAGAACCCTCCCGCATCCTGCCTGACTGTAGACGTACCTGCTAACCTCCTTATGTTAGTGGCTGGGATGGGTTGAGGGAAAAGCATGTGTAAGTATTGGGCCTGATCTCCCGTGTATCTGAGTTGAATACAGCGATTTCCAACATCCTTCTAAAATAGGAGTGTAGCTAGGTTCCAACTCCCATGTCCGAGTGGGCAGCAGACATCTGCCTCCCATGCATACACACTTCTGAGAGTTGAGCTTATGGCCTGTAACCCTACATCCTGCCTGCCGCTACCTTTCGCTTCCAAAAGGCCTAGGCTCGCTGCTTGACGCAAGTGTTGGGAGAGGTAACTGGAATCTCCCGGCACACAAGACGAGTGCCTCCAAGCTCAATCAAGCGATTTCCTAGTAATTCCTGGGGTCGACTGGTGCTACATACTAAGTTCCATACGTGAGTAGGTAGTTGAACGCCTTGTCCAAAAACATCTTACTTCTGAGAGTTGAGCTCACCCTCAGTCCCTCACAGTTCCACACTGCCTGCAGAGTGAGTTTCGCACGTCTTCACCAGAGACGTTTGCCAGAGGCTTCTGAGACGCAAGTTAACAATGCAGACCTGGAGGGTATCTCCAGGTCCAGTAGAGTGGTAACCTGGGAACCTCCTGTCTCAGAATCCTGCTACCTTCACCCTGCCATAAGAATGCAGCTAGTTGACAGCTGGCTTCAAGGCCTGCTTCCCTGTGAGAGCTAAGGACAGGGCACAACCCTCCCGCATCCTGCTTGACTGTAGAAGGAGCTGCTAACGTCCTCATGTTAGTGGCAGGGAAACGTTGTGAGAAAAGCATGTGGAATCGTTGTGCCTGAACCCACGTGTATCTGAGTTGAATACAGCGATTTCCAAAGTCCTTCTTCATCAGAGTGTAGCTAGGTTCCCACTCGCATGTCCGAGTGGGTAGCAGACATCTGCCTCCCATGTATACACACTTCTGAGAGTTGAGCTTATGGCCTGTAAGCCTACCTCCTGCCTGCAGCTACCTTTCGCTTCCAAAAGGCCTAGGCTCGCTGCTTCACCGAAGTGTTGGGAGAGGTAACTGGAATCTCCCGGCACACAAGACTAGTGCCACCAAGCTCAATCCAGCGATTTCCCAGTAATTCCTGGGGTAGACTGGTGCTACATACTAAGTTCCATATGTGAGAAGGTAGCTGAACGCCTTGTCCAAAATCATCTTACTGCTGAGAGTTGAGCTCACCCTCAGTCCCTCACAGTTCCACACTGCCTGCAGAGTGAGTTTCCCACGTCTTCACCAGAGACTTTTGCCAGAGGCTTCTGAGACGCAAGTTAACAATGCACACCTGGACGGTATCTCCAGGTGCAGTAGAGTGGTAATCTGGGAACCTCCTTACTCAGAATACTGCTACCTTCACACTGTCATAAGAATGCAGCTAGTTGAGAGCTGGCTTCTAGGCAAGCTTCCCTGTGAGAGCTGAGGACAGGGCAGAACCCTCCCGCATCCTGCCTGACTGTAGACGTACCTGCTAACCTCCTTATGTTAGTGGCTGGGATGGGTTGAGGGAAAAGCATGTGTAAGCATTGGGCCTGAACTCCCGTGTATCTGAGTTGAATACAGCGATTTCCAACATCCTTCTTCAATAGGAGTGTAGCTAGGTTCCAACTCCCATGTCCGAGTGGGTAGCAGACATCTGCCTCCCATGCATACACACTTCTGAGAGTTGAGCTTATGGCCTGTAACCCTACATCCTGCCTGCCGCTACCTTTCGCTTCCAAAAGGCCTAGGCTCGCTGCTTGACGCAAGTGTTGGGAGAGGTAACTGGAATCTCCCGGCACACAAGACGAGTGCCTCCAAGCTCAATCAAGCGATTTCCTAGTAATTCCTGGGGTAGACTGGTGCTACATACTAAGTTCCATACGTGAGTAGGTAGTTGAACGCCTTGTCCAAAAACATCTTACTTCTGAGAGTTGAGCTCACCCTCAGTCCCTCACAGTTCCACACTGCCTGCAGAGTGAGTTTCGCACGTCTTCACCAGAGACGTTTGCCAGAGGCTTCTGAGACGCAAGTTAACAATGCAGACCTGGAGGGTATCTCCAGGTCCAGTAGAGTGGTAACCTGGGAACCTCCTGTCTCAGAATCCTGCTACCTTCACCCTGCCATAAGAATGCAGCTAGTTGACAGCTGGCTTCAAGGCCTGCTTCCCTGTGAGAGCTAAGGACAGGGCACAACCCTCCCGCATCCTGCTTGACTGTAGAAGGCGCTGCTAACGTCCTCATGTTAGTGGCAGGGAAACGTTGTGAGAAAAGCATGTGGAATCGTTGTGCCTGAACCCACGTGTATCTGAGTTGAATACAGCGATTTCCAAAGTCCTTCTTCATCAGAGTGTAGCTAGGTTCCCACTCGCATGTCCGAGTGGGTAGCAGACATCTGCCTCCCATGTATACACACTTCTGAGAGTTGAGCTTATGGCCTGTAAGCCTACCTCCTGCCTGCAGCTACCTTTCGCTTCCAAAAGGCCTAGGCTCGCTGCTTCACCGAAGTGTTGGGAGAGGTAACTGGAATCTCCCGGCACACAAGACTAGTGCCACCAAGCTCAATCCAGCGATTTCCCAGTAATTCCTGGGGTAGACTGGTGCTACATACTAAGTTCCATATGTGAGAAGGTAGCTGAACGCCTTGTCCAAAATCATCTTACTGCTGAGAGTTGAGCTCACCCTCAGTCCCTCACAGTTCCACACTGCCTGCAGAGTGAGTTTCCCACGTCTTCACCAGAGACTTTTGCCAGAGGCTTCTGAGACGCAAGTTAACAATGCACACCTGGACGGTATCTCCAGGTGCAGTAGAGTGGTAATCTGGGAACCTCCTTACTCAGAATACTGCTACCTTCACACTGTCATAAGAATGCAGCTAGTTGAGAGCTGGCTTCTAGGCAAGCTTCCCTGTGAGAGCTGAGGACAGGGCAGAACCCTCCCGCATCCTGCCTGACTGTAGACGTACCTGCTAACCTCCTTATGTTAGTGGCTGGGATGGGTTGAGGGAAAAGCATGTGTAAGCATTGGGCCTGAACTCCCGTGTATCTGAGTTGAATACAGCGATTTCCAACATCCTTCTAAAATAGGAGTGTAGCTAGGTTCCAACTCCCATGTCCGAGTGGGTAGCAGACATCTGCCTCCCATGCATACACACTTCTGAGAGTTGAGCTTATGGCCTGTAACCCTACATCCTGCCTGCCGCTACCTTTCGCTTCCAAAAGGCCTAGACTCGCTGCTTGACGCAAGTGTTGGGAGAGGTAACTGGAATCTCCCGGCACACAAGACGAGTGCCTCCAAGCTCAATCAAGCGATTTCCTAGTAATTCCTGGGGTAGACTGGTGCTACATACTAAGTTCCATACGTGAGTAGGTAGTTGAACGCCTTGTCCAAAAACATCTTACTTCTGAGAGTTGAGCTCACCCTCAGTCCCTCACAGTTCCACACTGCCTGCAGAGTGAGTTTCGCACGTCTTCACCAGAGACGTTTGCCAGAGGCTTCTGAGACGCAAGTTAACAATGCAGACCTGGAGGGTATCTCCAGGTCCAGTAGAGTGGTAACCTGGGAACCTCCTGTCTCAGAATCCTGCTACCTTCACCCTGCCATAAGAATGCAGCTAGTTGACAGCTGGCTTCAAGGCCTGCTTCCCTGTGAGAGCTAAGGACAGGGCACAACCCTCCCGCATCCTGCTTGACTGTAGAAGGAGCTGCTAACGTCCTCATGTTAGTGGCAGGGAAACGTTGTGAGAAAAGCATGTGGAATCGTTGTGCCTGAACCCACGTGTATCTGAGTTGAATACAGCGATTTCCAAAGTCCTTCTTCATCAGAGTGTAGCTAGGTTCCCACTCGCATGTCCGAGTGGGTAGCAGACATCTGCCTCCCATGTATACACACTTCTGAGAGTTGAGCTTATGGCCTGTAAGCCTACCTCCTGCCTGCAGCTACCTTTCGCTTCCAAAAGGCCTAGGCTCGCTGCTTCACCGAAGTGTTGGGAGAGGTAACTGGAATCTCCCGGCACACAAGACTAGTGCCACCAAGCTCAATCCAGCGATTTCCCAGTAATTCCTGGGGTAGACTGGTGCTACATACTAAGTTCCATATGTGAGAAGGTAGCTGAACGCCTTGTCCAAAATCATCTTACTGCTGAGAGTTGAGCTCACCCTCAGTCCCTCACAGTTCCACACTGCCTGCAGAGTGAGTTTCCCACGTCTTCACCAGAGACTTTTGCCAGAGGCTTCTGAGACGCAAGTTAACAATGCACACCTGGACGGTATCTCCAGGTGCAGTAGAGTGGTAATCTGGGAACCTCCTTACTCAGAATACTGCTACCTTCACACTGTCATAAGAATGCAGCTAGTTGAGAGCTGGCTTCTAGGCAAGCTTCCCTGTGAGAGCTGAGGACAGGGCAGAACCCTCCCGCATCCTGCCTGACTGTAGACGTACCTGCTAACCTCCTTATGTTAGTGGCTGGGATGGGTTGCGGGAAAAGCATGTGTAAGCATTGGGCCTGAACTCCCGTGTATCTGAGTTGAATACAGCGATTTCCAACATCCTTCTTCAATAGGAGTGTAGCTAGGTTCCAACTCCCATGTCCGAGTGGGTAGCAGACATCTGCCTCCCATGCATACACACTTCTGAGAGTTGAGCTTATGGCCTGTAACCCTACATCCTGCCTGCCGCTACCTTTCGCTTCCAAAAGGCCTAGACTCGCTGCTTGACGCAAGTGTTGGGAGAGGTAACTGGAATCTCCCGGCACACAAGACGAGTGCCTCCAAGCTCAATCAAGCGATTTCCTAGTAATTCCTGGGGTAGACTGGTGCTACATACTAAGTTCCATACGTGAGTAGGTAGTTGAACGCCTTGTCCAAAAACATCTTACTTCTGAGAGTTGAGCTCACCCTCAGTCCCTCACAGTTCCACACTGCCTGCAGAGTGAGTTTCGCACGTCTTCACCAGAGACGTTTGCCAGAGGCTTCTGAGACGCAAGTTAACAATGCAGACCTGGAGGGTATCTCCAGGTCCAGTAGAGTGGTAACCTGGGAACCTCCTGTCTCAGAATCCTGCTACCTTCACCCTGCCATAAGAATGCAGCTAGTTGACAGCTGGCTTCAAGGCCTGCTTCCCTGTGAGAGCTAAGGACAGGGCACAACCCTCCCGCATCCTGCTTGACTGTAGAAGGAGCTGCTAACGTCCTCATGTTAGTGGCAGGGAAACGTTGTGAGAAAAGCATGTGGAATCGTTGTGCCTGAACCCACGTGTATCTGAGTTGAATACAGCGATTTCCAAAGTCCTTCTTCATCAGAGTGTAGCTAGGTTCCCACTCGCATGTCCGAGTGGGTAGCAGACATCTGCCTCCCATGTATACACACTTCTGAGAGTTGAGCTTATGGCCTGTAAGCCTACCTCCTGCCTGCAGCTACCTTTCGCTTCCAAAAGGCCTAGGCTCGCTGCTTCACCGAAGTGTTGGGAGAGGTAACTGGAATCTCCCGGCACACAAGACTAGTGCCACCAAGCTCAATCCAGCGATTTCCCAGTAATTCCTGGGGTAGACTGGTGCTACATACTAAGTTCCATATGTGAGAAGGTAGCTGAACGCCTTGTCCAAAATCATCTTACTGCTGAGAGTTGAGCTCACCCTCAGTCCCTCACAGTTCCACACTGCCTGCAGAGTGAGTTTCCCACGTCTTCACCAGAGACTTTTGCCAGAGGCTTCTGAGACGCAAGTTAACAATGCACACCTGGACGGTATCTCCAGGTGCAGTAGAGTGGTAATCTGGGAACCTCCTTACTCAGAATACTGCTACCTTCACACTGTCATAAGAATGCAGCTAGTTGAGAGCTGGCTTCTAGGCAAGCTTCCCTGTGAGAGCTGAGGACAGGGCAGAACCCTCCCGCATCCTGCCTGACTGTAGACGTACCTGCTAACCTCCTTATGTTAGTGGCTGGGATGGGTTGCGGGAAAAGCATGTGTAAGCATTGGGCCTGAACTCCCGTGTATCTGAGTTGAATACAGCGATTTCCAACATCCTTCTTCAATAGGAGTGTAGCTAGGTTCCAACTCCCATGTCCGAGTGGGTAGCAGACATCTGCCTCCCATGCATACACACTTCTGAGAGTTGAGCTTATGGCCTGTAACCCTACATCCTGCCTGCCGCTACCTTTCGCTTCCAAAAGGCCTAGGCTCGCTGCTTGACGCAAGTGTTGGGAGAGGTAACTGGAATCTCCCGGCACACAAGACGAGTGCCTCCAAGCTCAATCAAGCGATTTCCTAGTAATTCCTGGGGTAGACTGGTGCTACATACTAAGTTCCATACGTGAGTATGTAGTTGAACGCCTTGTCCAAAAACATCTTACTTCTCAGAGTTGAACTCACCCTCAGTCCCTCACAGTTCCACACTGCCTGCAGAGTGAGTTTCGCACGTCTTCACCAGAGACGTTTGCCAGAGGCTTCTGAGACGCATGTTAACAATGCAGACCTGGAGGGTATCTCCAGGTCCAGTAGAGTGGTAACCTGGGAACCTCCTGTCTCAGAATCCTGCTACCTTCACCCTGCCATAAGAATGCAGCTAGTTGACAGCTGGCTTCAAGGCCTGCTTCCCTGTGAGAGCTAAGGACAGGGCACAACCCTCCCGCATCCTGCTTGACTGTAGAAGGCGCTGCTAACGTCCTCATGTTAGTGGCAGGGAAACGTTGTGAGAAAAGCATGTGGAATCGTTGTGCCTGAACCCACGTGTATCTGAGTTGAATACAGCGATTTCCAAAGTCCTTCTTCATCAGAGTGTAGCTAGGTTCCCACTCGCATGTCCGAGTGGGTAGCAGACATCTGCCTCCCATGTATACACACTTCTGAGAGTTGAGCTTATGGCCTGTAAGCTTACCTCCTGCCTGCAGCTACCTTTCGCTTCCAAAAGGCCTAGGCTCGCTGCTTCACCGAAGTGTTGGGAGAGGTAACTGGAATCTCCCGGCACACAAGACTAGTGCCACCAAGCTCAATCCAGCGATTTCCCAGTAATTCCTGGGGTAGACTGGTGCTACATACTAAGTTCCATATGTGAGAAGGTAGCTGAACGCCTTGTCCAAAATCATCTTACTGCTGAGAGTTGAGCTCACCCTCAGTCCCTCACAGTTCCACACTGCCTGCAGAGTGAGTTTCCCACGTCTTCACCAGAGACTTTGCCAGAGGCTTCTGAGACGCAAGTTAACAATGCACACCTGGACGGTATCTCCAGGTGCAGTAGAGTGGTAATCTGGGAACCTCCTTACTCAGAATACTGCTACCTTCACACTGTCATAAGAATGCAGCTAGTTGAGAGCTGGCTTCTAGGCAAGCTTCCCTGTGAGAGCTGAGGACAGGGCAGAACCCTCCCGCATCCTGCCTGACTGTAGACGTACCTGCTAACCTCCTTATGTTAGTGGCGGGGATGGGTTGCGGGAAAAGCATGTGTAAGCATTGGGCCTGAACTCCCGTGTATCTGAGTTGAATACAGCGATTTCCAACATCCTTCTAAAATAGGAGTGTAGCTAGGTTCCTACTCCCATGTCCGAGTGGGCAGCAGACATCTGCCTCCCATGCATACACACTTCTGAGAGTTGAGCTTATGGCCTGTAACCCTACATCCTGCCTGCCGCTACCTTTCGCTTCCAAAAGGCCTAGGCTCGCTGCTTGACGCAAGTGTTGGGAGAGGTAACTGGAATCTCCCGGCACACAAGACGAGTGCCTCCAAGCTCAATCAAGCGATTTCCTAGTAATTCCTGGGGTAGACTGGTGCTACATACTAAGTTCCATACGTGAGTAGGTAGTTGAACGCCTTGTCCAAAAACATCTTACTTCTCAGAGTTGAGCTCACCCTCAGTCCCTCACAGTTCCACACTGCCTGCAGAGTGAGTTTCGCACGTCTTCACCAGAGACGTTTACCAGAGGCTTCTGAGACGCAAGTTAACAATGCAGACCTGGAGGGTATCTCCAGGTCCAGTAGAGTGGTAACCTGGGAACCTCCTGTCTCATAATACTGCTACCTTCACCCTGCCATAAGAATGCAGCTAGTTGACAGCTGGCTTCAAGGCCTGCTTCCCTGTGAGAGCTAAGGACAGGGCACAACCCTCCCGCATCCTGCTTGACTGTAGAAGGAGCTGCTAACGTCCTCATGTTAGTGGCAGGGAAACGTTGTGAGAAAAGCATGTGGAATCGTTGTGCCTGAACCCACGTGTATCTGAGTTGAATACAGCGATTTCCAAAGTCCTTCTTCATCAGAGTGTAGCTAGGTTCCCACTCGCATGTCCGAGTGGGTAGCAGACATCTGCCTCCCATGTATACACACTTCTGAGAGTTGAGCTTATGGCCTGTAAGCCTACCTCCTGCCTGCAGCTACCTTTCGCTTCCAAAAGGCCTAGGCTCGCTGCTTCACCGAAGTGTTGGGAGAGGTAACTGGAATCTCCCGGCACACAAGACTAGTGCCACCAAGCTCAATCCAGCGATTTCCCAGTAATTCCTGGGGTAGACTGGTGCTACATACTAAGTTCCATATGTGAGAAGGTAGCTGAACGCATTGTCCAAAATCAACTTACTGCTGAGAGTTGAGCTCACCCTCAGTCCCTCACAGTTCCACACTGCCTGCAGAGTGAGTTTCCCACGTCTTCACCAGAGACTTCTGCCAGAGGCTTCTGAGACGCAAGTTAACAATGCACACCTGGAGGGTAACTCCAGGTGCAGTAGAGTGGTAATCTGGGAACCTCCTTACTCAGAATACTGCTACCTTCACACTGTCATAAGAATGCAGCTAGTTGAGAGCTGGCTTCTAGGCAAGCTTCCCTGTGAGAGCTGAGGACAGGGCTGAACCCTCCCGCATCCTGCCTGACTGTAGACGTACCTGCTAACCTCCTTATGTTAGTGGCTGGGATGGGTTGCGGGAAAAGCATGTGTAAGCATTGGGCCTGAACTCCCGTGTATCTGAGTTGAATACAGCGATTTCCAACATCCTTCTTCAATAGGAGTGTAGCTAGGTTCCAACTCCCATGTCCGAGTGGGTAGCAGACATCTGCCTCCCATGCATACACACTTCTGAGAGTTGAGCTTATGGCCTGTAACCCTACATCCTGCCTGCCGCTACCTTTCGCTTCCAAAAGGCCTAGGCTCGCTGCTTGACGCAAGTGTTGGGAGAGGTAACTGGAATCTCCCGGCACACAAGACGAGTGCCTCCAAGCTCAATCAAGCGATTTCCTAGTAATTCCTGGGGTAGACTGGTGCTACATACTAAGTTCCATACGTGAGTAGGTAGTTGAACGCCTTGTCCAAAAACATCTTACTTCTGAGAGTTGAGCTCACCCTCAGTCCCTCACAGTTCCACACTGCCTGCAGAGTGAGTTTCGCACGTCTTCACCAGAGACGTTTGCCAGAGGCTTCTGAGACGCAAGTTAACAATGCAGACCTGGAGGGTATCTCCAGGTCCAGTAGAGTGGTAACCTGGGAACCTCCTGTCTCAGAATACTGCTACCTTCACCCTGCCATAAGAATGCAGCTAGTTGACAGCTGGCTTCAAGGCCTGCTTCCCTGTGAGAGCTAAGGACAGGGCACAACCCTCCCGCATCCTGCTTGACTGTAGAAGGAGCTGCTAACGTCCTCATGTTAGTGGCAGGGAAACGTTGTGAGAAAAGCATGTGGAATCGTTGTGCCTGAACCCACGTGTATCTGAGTTGAATACAGCGATTTCCAAAGTCCTTCTTCATCAGAGTGTAGCTAGGTTCCCACTCGCATGTCCGAGTGGGTAGCAGACATCTGCCTCCCATGTATACACACTTCTGAGAGTTGAGCTTATGGCCTGTAAGCCTACCTCCTGCCTGCAGCTACCTTTCGCTTCCAAAAGGCCTAGGCTCGCTGCTTCACCGAAGTGTTGGGAGAGGTAACTGGAATCTCCCGGCACACAAGACTAGTGCCACCAAGCTCAATCCAGCGATTTCCCAGTAATTCCTGGGGTAGACTGGTGCTACATACTAAGTTCCATATGTGAGAAGGTAGCTGAACGCCTTGTCCAAAATCATCTTACTGCTGAGAGTTGAGCTCACCCTCAGTCCCTCACAGTTCCACACTGCCTGCAGAGTGAGTTTCCCACGTCTTCACCAGAGACTTTTGCCAGAGGCTTCTGAGACGCAAGTTAACAATGCACACCTGGACGGTATCTCCAGGTGCAGTAGAGTGGTAATCTGGGAACCTCCTTACTCAGAATACTGCTACCTTCACACTGTCATAAGAATGCAGCTAGTTGAGAGCTGGCTTCTAGGCAAGCTTCCCTGTGAGAGCTGAGGACAGGGCAGAACCCTCCCGCATCCTGCCTGACCTTAGACGTACCTGCTAACCTCCTTATGTTAGTGGCTGGGATGGGTTGCGGGAAAAGCATGTGTAAGCATTGGGCCTGAACTCCCGTGTATCTGAGTTGAATACAGCGATTTCCAACATCCTTCTTCAATAGGAGTGTAGCTAGGTTCCAACTCCCATGTCCGAGTGGGTAGCAGATATCTGCCTCCCATGCATACACACCTCTGAGAGTTGAGCTTATGGCCTGTAACCCTACATCCTGCCTGCCGCTACCTTTCGCTTCCAAAAGGCCTAGGCTCGCTGCTTGACGCAAGTGTTGGGAGAGGTAACTGGAATCTCCCGGCACACAAGACGAGTGCCTCCAAGCTCAATCAAGCGATTTCCTAGTAATTCCTGGGGTAGACTGGTGCTACATACTAAGTTCCATACGTGAGTATGTAGTTGAACGCCTTGTCCAAAAACATCTTACTTCTGAGAGTTGAGCTCACCCTCAGTCCCTCACAGTTCCACACTGCCTGCAGAGTGAGTTTCGCACGTCTTCACCAGAGACGTTTGCCAGAGGCTTCTGAGACGCAAGTTAACAATGCAGACCTGGAGGGTATCTCCAGGTCCAGTAGAGTGGTAACCTGGGAACCTCCTGTCTCAGAATACTGCTACCTTCACCCTGCCATAAGAATGCAGCTAGTTGACAGCTGGCTTCAAGGCCTGCTTCCCTGTGAGAGCTAAGGACAGGGCACAACCCTCCCGCATCCTGCTTGACTGTAGAAGGAGCTGCTAACGTCCTCATGTTAGTGGCAGGGAAACGTTGTGAGAAAAGCATGTGGAATCGTTGTGCCTGAACCCACGTGTATCTGAGTTGAATACAGCGATTTCCAAAGTCCTTCTTCATCAGAGTGTAGCTAGGTTCCCACTCGCATGTCCGAGTGGGTAGCAGACATCTGCCTCCCATGTATACACACTTCGAGAGTTGAGCTTATGGCCTGTAAGCCTACCTCCTGCCTGCAGCTACCTTTCGCTTCCAAAAGGCCTAGGCTCGCTGCTTCACCGAAGTGTTGGGAGAGGTAACTGGAATCTCCCGGCACACAAGACTAGTGCCACCAAGCTCAATCCAGCGATTTCCCAGTAATTCCTGGGGTAGACTGGTGCTACATACTAAGTTCCATATGTGAGAAGGTAGCTGAACGCCTTGTCCAAAATCATCTTACTGCTGAGAGTTGAGCTCACCCTCAGTCCCTCACAGTTCCACACTGCCTGCAGAGTGAGTTTCCCACGTCTTCACCAGAGACTTTTGCCAGAGGCTTCTGAGACGCAAGTTAACAATGCACACCTGGACGGTATCTCCAGGTGCAGTAGATTGGTAATCTGGGAACCTCCTTACTCAGAATACTGCTACCTTCACACTGTCATAAGAATGCAGCTAGTTGAGAGCTGGCTTCTCGGCAAGCTTCCCTGTGAGAGCTGAGGACAGGGCAGAACCCTCCCGCATCCTGCCTGACTGTAGACGTACCTGCTAACCTCCTTCTGTTAGTAGCTGGGATGGGTTGCGGGAAAAGCATGTGTAAGCATTGGGCCTGAACTCCCGTGTATCTGAGTTGAATACAGCGATTTCCAACATCCTTCTTCAATAGGAGTGTAGCTAGGTTCCAACTCCCATGTCCGAGTGGGTAGCAGACATCTGCCTCCCATGCATACACACTTCTGAGAGTTGAGCTTATGGCCTGTAACCCTACATCCTGCCTGCCGCTACCTTTCGCTTCCAAAAGGCCTAGGCTCGCTGCTTGACGCAAGTGTTGGGAGAGGTAACTGGAATCTCCCGGCACACAAGACGAGTGCCTCCAAGCTCAATCAAGCGATTTCCTAGTAATTCCTGGGGTAGACTGGTGCTACATACTAAGTTCCATACGTGAGTAGGTAGTTGAACGCCTTGTCCAAAAACATCTTACTTCTGAGAGTTGAGCTCACCCTCAGTCCCTCACAGTTCCACACTGCCTGCAGAGTGAGTTTCGCACGTCTTCACCAGAGACGTTTGCCAGAGGCTTCTGAGACGCAAGTTAACAACGCAGACCTGGAGGGTATCTCCAGGTCCAGTAGAGTGGTAACCTGGGAACCTCCTGTCTCAGAATCCTGCTACCTTCACCCTGCCATAAGAATGCAGCTAGTTGACAGCTGGCTTCAAGGCCTGCTTCCCTGTGAGAGCTAAGGACAGGGCACAACCCTCCCGCATCCTGCTTGACTGTAGATGGAGCTGCTAACGTCCTCATGTTAGTGGCAGGGAAACGTTGTGAGAAAAGCATGTGGAATCGTTGTGCCTGAACCCACGTGTATCTGAGTTGAATACAGCGATTTCCAAAGTCCTTCTTCATCAGAGTGTAGCTAGGTTCCCACTCGCATGTCCGAGTGGGTAGCAGACATCTGCCTCCCATGTATACACACTTCTGAGAGTTGAGCTTATGGCCTGTAAGCCTACCTCCTGCCTGCAGCTACCTTTCGCTTCCAAAAGGCCTAGGCTCGCTGCTTCACCGAAGTGTTGGGAGAGGTAACTGGAATCTCCCGGCACACAAGACTAGTGCCACCAAGCTCAATCCAGCGATTTCCCAGTAATTCCTGGGGTAGACTGGTGCTACATACTAAGTTCCATATGTGAGAAGGTAGCTGAACGCCTTGTCCAAAATCATCTTACTGCTGAGAGTTGAGCTCACCCTCAGTCCCTCACAGTTCCACACTGCCTGCAGAGTGAGTTTCCCACGTCTTCACCAGAGACTTTGCCAGAGGCTTCTGAGACGCAAGTTAACAATGCACACCTGGACGGTATCTCCAGGTGCAGTAGAGTGGTAATCTGGGAACCTCCTTACTCAGAATACTGCTACCTTCACACTGTCATAAGAATGCAGCTAGTTGAGAGCTGGCTTCTAGGCAAGCTTCCCTGTGAGAGCTGAGGACAGGGCAGAACCCTCCCGCATCCTGCCTGACTGTAGACGTACCTGCTAACCTCCTTATGTTAGTGGCGGGGATGGGTTGCGGGAAAAGCATGTGTAAGCATTGGGCCTGAACTCCCGTGTATCTGAGTTGAATACAGCGATTTCCAACATCCTTCTAAAATAGGAGTGTAGCTAGGTTCCTACTCCCATGTCCGAGTGGGCAGCAGACATCTGCCTCCCATGCATACACACTTCTGAGAGTTGAGCTTATGGCCTGTAACCCTACATCCTGCCTGCCGCTACCTTTCGCTTCCAAAAGGCCTAGGCTCGCTGCTTGACGCAAGTGTTGGGAGAGGTAACTGGAATCTCCCGGCACACAAGACGAGTGCCTCCAAGCTCAATCAAGCGATTTCCTAGTAATTCCTGGGGTAGACTGGTGCTACATACTAAGTTCCATACGTGAGTAGGTAGTTGAACGCCTTGTCCAAAAACATCTTACTTCTCAGAGTTGAGCTCACCCTCAGTCCCTCACAGTTCCACACTGCCTGCAGAGTGAGTTTCGCACGTCTTCACCAGAGACGTTTACCAGAGGCTTCTGAGACGCAAGTTAACAATGCAGACCTGGAGGGTATCTCCAGGTCCAGTAGAGTGGTAACCTGGGAACCTCCTGTCTCATAATACTGCTACCTTCACCCTGCCATAAGAATGCAGCTAGTTGACAGCTGGCTTCAAGGCCTGCTTCCCTGTGAGAGCTAAGGACAGGGCACAACCCTCCCGCATCCTGCTTGACTGTAGAAGGAGCTGCTAACGTCCTCATGTTAGTGGCAGGGAAACGTTGTGAGAAAAGCATGTGGAATCGTTGTGCCTGAACCCACGTGTATCTGAGTTGAATACAGCGATTTCCAAAGTCCTTCTTCATCAGAGTGTAGCTAGGTTCCCACTCGCATGTCCGAGTGGGTAGCAGACATCTGCCTCCCATGTATACACACTTCTGAGAGTTGAGCTTATGGCCTGTAAGCCTACCTCCTGCCTGCAGCTACCTTTCGCTTCCAAAAGGCCTAGGCTCGCTGCTTCACCGAAGTGTTGGGAGAGGTAACTGGAATCTCCCGGCACACAAGACTAGTGCCACCAAGCTCAATCCAGCGATTTCCCAGTAATTCCTGGGGTAGACTGGTGCTACATACTAAGTTCCATATGTGAGAAGGTAGCTGAACGCCTTGTCCAAAATCATCTTACTGCTGAGAGTTGAGCTCACCCTCAGTCCCTCACAGTTCCACACTGCCTGCAGAGTGAGTTTCCCACGTCTTCACCAGAGACTTTTGCCAGAGGCTTCTGAGACGCAAGTTAACAATGCACACCTGGAGGGTAACTCCAGGTGCAGTAGAGTGGTAATCTGGGAACCTCCTTACTCAGAATACTGCTACCTTCACACTGTCATAAGAATGCAGCTAGTTGAGAGCTGGCTTCTAGGCAAGCTTCCCTGTGAGAGCTGAGGACAGGGCTGAACCCTCCCGCATCCTGCCTGACTGTAGACGTACCTGCTAACCTCCTTATGTTAGTGGCTGGGATGGGTTGCGGGAAAAGCATGTGTAAGCATTGGGCCTGAACTCCCGTGTATCTGAGTTGAATACAGCGATTTCCAACATCCTTCTTCAATAGGAGTGTAGCTAGGTTCCAACTCCCATGTCCGAGTGGGTAGCAGACATCTGCCTCCCATGCATACACACTTCTGAGAGTTGAGCTTATGGCCTGTAACCCTACATCCTGCCTGCCGCTACCTTTCGCTTCCAAAAGGCCTAGGCTCGCTGCTTGACGCAAGTGTTGGGAGAGGTAACTGGAATCTCCCGGCACACAAGACGAGTGCCTCCAAGCTCAATCAAGCGATTTCCTAGTAATTCCTGGGGTAGACTGGTGCTACATACTAAGTTCCATACGTGAGTAGGTAGTTGAACGCCTTGTCCAAAAACATCTTACTTCTGAGAGTTGAGCTCACCCTCAGTCCCTCACAGTTCCACACTGCCTGCAGAGTGAGTTTCGCACGTCTTCACCAGAGACGTTTGCCAGAGGCTTCTGAGACGCAAGTTAACAATGCAGACCTGGAGGGTATCTCCAGGTCCAGTAGAGTGGTAACCTGGGAACCTCCTGTCTCAGAATACTGCTACCTTCACCCTGCCATAAGAATGCAGCTAGTTGACAGCTGGCTTCAAGGCCTGCTTCCCTGTGAGAGCTAAGGACAGGGCACAACCCTCCCGCATCCTGCTTGACTGTAGAAGGAGCTGCTAACGTCCTCATGTTAGTGGCAGGGAAACGTTGTGAGAAAAGCATGTGGAATCGTTGTGCCTGAACCCACGTGTATCTGAGTTGAATACAGCGATTTCCAAAGTCCTTCTTCATCAGAGTGTAGCTAGGTTCCCACTCGCATGTCCGAGTGGGTAGCAGACATCTGCCTCCCATGTATACACACTTCTGAGAGTTGAGCTTATGGCCTGTAAGCCTACCTCCTGCCTGCAGCTACCTTTCGCTTCCAAAAGGCCTAGGCTCGCTGCTTCACCGAAGTGTTGGGAGAGGTAACTGGAATCTCCCGGCACACAAGACTAGTGCCACCAAGCTCAATCCAGCGATTTCCCAGTAATTCCTGGGGTAGACTGGTGCTACATACTAAGTTCCATATGTGAGAAGGTAGCTGAACGCCTTGTCCAAAATCATCTTACTGCTGAGAGTTGAGCTCACCCTCAGTCCCTCACAGTTCCACACTGCCTGCAGAGTGAGTTTCCCACGTCTTCACCAGAGACTTTTGCCAGAGGCTTCTGAGACGCAAGTTAACAATGCACACCTGGACGGTATCTCCAGGTGCAGTAGAGTGGTAATCTGGGAACCTCCTTACTCAGAATACTGCTACCTTCACACTGTCATAAGAATGCAGCTAGTTGAGAGCTGGCTTCTAGGCAAGCTTCCCTGTGAGAGCTGAGGACAGGGCAGAACCCTCCCGCATCCTGCCTGACCTTAGACGTACCTGCTAACCTCCTTATGTTAGTGGCTGGGATGGGTTGCGGGAAAAGCATGTGTAAGCATTGGGCCTGAACTCCCGTGTATCTGAGTTGAATACAGCGATTTCCAACATCCTTCTTCAATAGGAGTGTAGCTAGGTTCCAACTCCCATGTCCGAGTGGGTAGCAGATATCTGCCTCCCATGCATACACACCTCTGAGAGTTGAGCTTATGGCCTGTAACCCTACATCCTGCCTGCCGCTACCTTTCGCTTCCAAAAGGCCTAGGCTCGCTGCTTGACGCAAGTGTTGGGAGAGGTAACTGGAATCTCCCGGCACACAAGACGAGTGCCTCCAAGCTCAATCAAGCGATTTCCTAGTAATTCCTGGGGTAGACTGGTGCTACATACTAAGTTCCATACGTGAGTATGTAGTTGAACGCCTTGTCCAAAAACATCTTACTTCTGAGAGTTGAGCTCACCCTCAGTCCCTCACAGTTCCACACTGCCTGCAGAGTGAGTTTCGCACGTCTTCACCAGAGACGTTTGCCAGAGGCTTCTGAGACGCAAGTTAACAATGCAGACCTGGAGGGTATCTCCAGGTCCAGTAGAGTGGTAACCTGGGAACCTCCTGTCTCAGAATACTGCTACCTTCACCCTGCCATAAGAATGCAGCTAGTTGACAGCTGGCTTCAAGGCCTGCTTCCCTGTGAGAGCTAAGGACAGGGCACAACCCTCCCGCATCCTGCTTGACTGTAGAAGGAGCTGCTAACGTCCTCATGTTAGTGGCAGGGAAACGTTGTGAGAAAAGCATGTGGAATCGTTGTGCCTGAACCCACGTGTATCTGAGTTGAATACAGCGATTTCCAAAGTCCTTCTTCATCAGAGTGTAGCTAGGTTCCCACTCGCATGTCCGAGTGGGTAGCAGACATCTGCCTCCCATGTATACACACTTCGAGAGTTGAGCTTATGGCCTGTAAGCCTACCTCAAGCCTGCAGCTACCTTTCGCTTCCAAAAGGCCTAGGCTCGCTGCTTCACCGAAGTGTTGGGAGAGGTAACTGGAATCTCCCGGCACACAAGACTAGTGCCACCAAGCTCAATCCAGCGATTTCCCAGTAATTCCTGGGGTAGACTGGTGCTACATACTAAGTTCCATATGTGAGAAGGTAGCTGAACGCCTTGTCCAAAATCATCTTACTGCTGAGAGTTGAGCTCACCCTCAGTCCCTCACAGTTCCACACTGCCTGCAGAGTGAGTTTCCCACGTCTTCACCAGAGACTTTTGCCAGAGGCTTCTGAGACGCAAGTTAACAATGCACACCTGGACGGTATCTCCAGGTGCAGTAGATTGGTAATCTGGGAACCTCCTTACTCAGAATACTGCTACCTTCACACTGTCATAAGAATGCAGCTAGTTGAGAGCTGGCTTCTCGGCAAGCTTCCCTGTGAGATCTGAGGACAGGGCAGAACCCTCCCGCATCCTGCCTGACTGTAGACGTACCTGCTAACCTCCTTCTGTTAGTGGCTGGGATGGGTTGCGGGAAAAGCATGTGTAAGCATTGGGCCTGAACTCCCGTGTATCTGAGTTGAATACAGCGATTTCCAACATCCTTCTTCAATAGGAGTGTAGCTAGGTTCCAACTCCCATGTCCGAGTGGGTAGCAGACATCTGCCTCCCATGCATACACACTTCTGAGAGTTGAGCTTATGGCCTGTAACCCTACATCCTGCCTGCCGCTACCTTTCGCTTCCAAAAGGCCTAGGCTCGCTGCTTGACGCAAGTGTTGGGAGAGGTAACTGGAATCTCCCGGCACACAAGACGAGTGCCTCCAAGCTCAATCAAGCGATTTCCTAGTAATTCCTGGGGTAGACTGGTGCTACATACTAAGTTCCATACGTGAGTATGTAGTTGAACGCCTTGTCCAAAAACATCTTACTTCTGAGAGTTGAGCTCACCCTCAGTCCCTCACAGTTCCACACTGCCTGCAGAGTGAGTTTCGCACGTCTTCACCAGAGACGTTTGCCAGAGGCTTCTGAGACGCAAGTTAACAATGCAGACCTGGAGGGTATCTCCAGGTCCAGTAGAGTGGTAACCTGGGAACCTCCGTCTCAGAATACTGCTACCTTCACCCTGCCATAAGAATGCAGCTAGTTGACAGCTGGCTTCAAGGCCTGCTTCCCTGTGAGAGCTAAGGACAGGGCACAACCCTCCCGCATCCTGCTTGACTGTAGAAGGAGCTGCTAACGTCCTCATGTTAGTGGCAGGGAAACGTTGTGAGAAAAGCATGTGGAATCGTTGTGCCTGAACCCACGTGTATCTGAGTTGAATACAGCGATTTCCAAAGTCCTTCTTCATCAGAGTGTAGCTAGGTTCCCACTCGCATGTCCGAGTGGGTAGCAGACATCTGCCTCCCATGTATACACACTTCTGAGAGTTGAGCTTATGGCCTGTAAGCCTACCTCCTGCCTGCAGCTACCTTTCGCTTCCAAAAGGCCTAGGCTCGCTGCTTCACCGAAGTGTTGGGAGAGGTAACTGGAATCTCCCGGCACACAAGACTAGTGCCACCAAGCTCAATCCAGCGATTTCCCAGTAATTCCTGGGGTAGACTGGTGCTACATACTAAGTTCCATATGTGAGAAGGTAGCTGAACGCCTTGTCCAAAATCATCTTACTGCTGAGAGTTGAGCTCACCCTCAGTCCCTCACAGTTCCACACTGCCTGCAGAGTGAGTTTCCCACGTCTTCACCAGAGACTTTTGCCAGAGGCTTCTGAGACGCAAGTTAACAATGCACACCTGGACGGTATCTCCAGGTGCAGTAGAGTGGTAATCTGGGAACCTCCTTACTCAGAATATTGCTACCTTCACACTGTCATAAGAATGCAGCTAGTTGAGAGCTGGCTTCTAGGCAAGCTTCCCTGTGAGAGCTGAGGACAGGGCAGAACCCTCCCGCATCCTGCCTGACTGTAGACGTACCTGCTAACCTCCTTATGTTAGTGGCTGGGATGGGTTGCGGGAGAAGCATGTGTAAGCATTGGGCATGAACTCCCGTGTATCTGAGTTGAATACAGCGATTTCCAACATCCTTCTTCAATAGGAGTGTAGCTAGGTTCCAACTCCCATGTCCCAGTGGGTAGCAGACATCTGCCTCCCATGCATACACACTTCTGAGAGTTGAGCTTATGGCCTGTAACCCTACATCCTGCCTGCCGCTACCTTTCGCTTCCAAAAGGCCTAGGCTCGCTGCTTGACGCAAGTGTTGGGAGAGGTAACTGGAATCTCCCGGCACACAAGACGAGTGCCTCCAAGCTCAATCAAGCGATTTCCTAGTAATTCCTGGGGTAGACTGGTGCTACATACTAAGTTCCATACGTGAGTAGGTAGTTGAACGCCTTGTCCAAAAACATCTTACTTCTGAGAGTTGAGCTCACCCTCAGTCCCTCACAGTTCCACACTGCCTGCAGAGTGAGTTTCGCACGTCTTCACCAGAGACGTTTGCCAGAGGCTTCTGAGACGCAAGTTAACAACGCAGACCTGGAGGGTATCTCCAGGTCCAGTAGAGTGGTAACCTGGGAACCTCCTGTCTCAGAATCCTGCTACCTTCACCCTGCCATAAGAATGCAGCTAGTTGACAGCTGGCTTCAAGGCCTGCTTCCCTGTGAGAGCTAAGGACAGGGCACAACCCTCCCGCATCCTGCTTGACTGTAGATGGAGCTGCTAACGTCCTCATGTTAGTGGCAGGGAAACGTTGTGAGAAAAGCATGTGGAATCGTTGTGCCTGAACCCACGTGTATCTGAGTTGAATACAGCGATTTCCAAAGTCCTTCTTCATCAGAGTGTAGCTAGGTTCCCACTCGCATGTCCGAGTGGGTAGCAGACATCTGCCTCCCATGTATACACACTTCTGAGAGTTGAGCTTATGGCCTGTAAGCCTACCTCCTGCCTGCAGCTACCTTTCGCTTCCAAAAGGCCTAGGCTCGCTGCTTCACCGAAGTGTTGGGAGAGGTAACTGGAATCTCCCGGCACACAAGACTAGTGCCACCAAGCTCAATCCAGCGATTTCCCAGTAATTCCTGGGGTAGACTGGTGCTACATACTAAGTTCCATATGTGAGAAGGTAGCTGAACGCCTTGTCCAAAATCATCTTACTGCTGAGAGTTGAGCTCACCCTCAGTCCCTCACAGTTCCACACTGCCTGCAGAGTGAGTTTCCCACGTCTTCACCAGAGACTTTTGCCAGAGGCTTCTGAGACGCAAGTTAACAATGCACACCTGGACGGTATCTCCAGGTGCAGTAGAGTGGTAATCTGGGAACCTCCTTACTCAGAATACTGCTACCTTCACACTGTCATAAGAATGCAGCTAGTTGAGAGCTGGCTTCTAGGCAAGCTTCCCTGTGAGAGCTGAGGACAGGGCAGAACCCTCCCGCATCCTGCCTGACTGTAGACGTACCTGCTAACCTCCTTATGTTAGTGGCTGGGATGTGTTGAGGGAAAAGCATGTGTAAGCATTGGGCCTGAACTCCCGTGTATCTGAGTTGAATACAGCGATTTCCAACATCCTTCTTCAATAGGAGTGTAGCTAGGTTCCAACTCCCATGTCCGAGTGGGTAGCAGACATCTGCCTCCCATGCATACACACTTCTGAGAGTTGAGCTTATGGCCTGTAACCCTACATCCTGCCTGCCGCTACCTTTCGCTTCCAAAAGGCCTAGGCTCGCTGCTTGACGCAAGTGTTGGGAGAGGTAACTGGAATCTCCCGGCACACAAGACGAGTGCCTCCAAGCTCAATCAAGCGATTTCCTAGTAATTCCTGGGGTAGACTGGTGCTACATACTAAGTTCCATACGTGAGTAGGTAGTTGAACGCCTTGTCCAAAAACATCTTACTTCTGAGAGTTGAGCTCACCCTCAGTCCCTCACAGTTCCACACTGCCTGCAGAGTGAGTTTCGCACGTCTTCACCAGAGACGTTTGCCAGAGGCTTCTGAGACGCAAGTTAACAATGCAGACCTGGAGGGTATCTCCAGGTCCAGTAGAGTGGTAACCTGGGAACCTCCTGTCTCAGAATCCTGCTACCTTCACCCTGCCATAAGAATTCAGCTAGTTGACAGCTGGCTTCAAGGCCTGCTTCCCTGTGAGAGCTAAGGACAGGGCACAACCCTCCCGCATCCTGCTTGACTGTAGAAGGAGCTGCTAACCTCCTCATGTTAGTGGCAGGGAAACTTTGTGAGAAAAGCATGTGGAATCGTTGTGCCTGAACCCACGTGTATCTGAGTTGAATACAGCGATTTCCAAAGTCCTTCTTCATCAGAGTGTAGCTAGGTTCCCACTCGCATGTCCGAGTGGGTAGCAGACATCTGCCTCCCATGTATACACACTTCTGAGAGTTGAGCTTATGGCCTGTAAGCCTACCTCCTGCCTGCAGCTACCTTTCGCTTCCAAAAGGCCTAGGCTCGCTGCTTCACCGAAGTGTTGGGAGAGGTAACTGGAACCTCCCGGCACACAAGACTAGTGCCACCAAGCTCAATCCAGCGATTTCCCAGTAATTCCTGGGGTAGACTGGTGCTACATACTAAGTTCCATATGTGAGAAGGTAGCTGAACGCCTTGTCTAAAATCATCTTACTGCTGAGAGTTGAGCTCACCCTCAGTCCCTCACAGTTCCACACTGCCTGCAGAGTGAGTTTCCCACGTCTTCACCAGAGACTTTTGCCAGAGGCTTCTGAGACGCAAGTTAACAATGCACACCTGGACGGTATCTCCAGGTGCAGTAGAGTGGTAATCTGGGAACCTCCTTACTCAGAATACTGCTACCTTCACACTGTCATAAGAATGCAGCTAGTTGAGAGCTGGCTTCTAGGCAAGCTTCCCTGTGAGAGCTGAGGACAGGGCAGAACCCTCCCGCATCCTGCCTGACTGTAGACGTACCTGCTAACCTCCTTATGTTAGTGGCTGGGATGGGTTGAGGGAAAAGCATGTGTAAGCATTGGGCCTGAACTCCCGTGTATCTGAGTTGAATACAGCGATTTCCAACATCCTTCTTCAATAGGAGTGTAGCTAGGTTCCAACTCCCATGTCCGAGTGGGTAGCAGACATCTGCCTCCCATGCATACACACTTCTGAGAGTTGAGCTTATGGCCTGTAACCCTACATCCTGCCTGCCGCTACCTTTCGCTTCCAAAAGGCCTAGGCTCGCTGCTTGACGCAAGTGTTGGGAGAGGTAACTGGAATCTCCCGGCACACAAGACGAGTGCCTCCAAGCTCAATCAAGCGATTCCCTAGTAATTCCTGGGGTAGACTGGTGCTACATACTAAGTTCCATACGTGAGTAGGTAGTTGAACGCCTTGTCCAAAAACATCTTACTTCTCAGAGTTGAGCTCACCCTCAGTCCCTCACAGTTCCACACTGCCTGCAGAGTGAGTTTCGCACGTCTTCACCAGAGACGTTTGCCAGAGGCTTCTGAGACGCAAGTTAACAATGCAGACCTGGAGGGTATCTCCAGGTCCAGTAGAGTGGTAACCTGGGAACCTCCTGTCTCAGAATCCTGCTACCTTCACCCTGCCATAAGAATGCAGCTAGTTGACAGCTGGCTTCAAGGCCTGCTTCCCTGTGAGAGCTAAGGACAGGGCACAACCCTCCCGCATCCTGCTTGACTGTAGAAGGAGCTGCTAACGTCCTCATGTTAGTGGCAGGGAAACGTTGTGAGAAAAGCATGTGGAATCGTTGTGCCTGAACCCACGTGTATCTGAGTTGAATACAGCGATTTCCAAAGTCCTTCTTCATCAGAGTGTAGCTAGGTTCCCACTCGCATGTCCGAGTGGGTAGCAGACATCTGCCTCCCATGTATACACACTTCTGAGAGTTGAGCTTATGGCCTGTAAGCCTACCTCCTGCCTGCAGCTACCTTTCGCTTCCAAAAGGCCTAGGCTCGCTGCTTCACCGAAGTGTTGGGAGAGGTAACTGGAATCTCCCGGCACACAAGACTAGTGCCACCAAGCTCAATCCAGCGATTTCCCAGTAATTCCTGGGGTAGACTGGTGCTACATACTAAGTTCCATATGTGAGAAGGTAGCTGAACGCCTTGTCCAAAATCATCTTACTGCTGAGAGTTGAGCTCACCCTCAGTCCCTCACAGTTCCACACTGCCTGCAGAGTGAGTTTCCCACGTCTTCACCAGAGACTTTTGCCAGAGGCTTCTGAGACGCAAGTTAACAATGCACACCTGGACGGTATCTCCAGGTGCAGTAGAGTGGTAATCTGGGAACCTCCTTACTCAGAATACTGCTACCTTCACACTGTCATAAGAATGCAGCTAGTTGAGAGCTGGCTTCTCGGCAAGCTTCCCTGTGAGAGCTGAGGACAGGGCAGAACCCTCCCGCATCCTGCCTGACTGTAGACGTACCTGCTAACCTCCTTATGTTAGTGGCTGGGATGGGTTGCGGGAAAAGCATGTGTAAGCATTGGGCCTGAACTCCCGTGTATCTGAGTTGAATACAGCGATTTCCAACATCCTTCTTCAATAGGAGTGTAGCTAGGTTCCAACTCCCATGTCCGAGTGGGTAGCAGACATCTGCCTCCCATGCATACACACTTCTGAGAGTTGAGCTTATGGCCTGTAACCCTACATCCTGCCTGCCGCTACCTTTCGCTTTCAAAAGGCCTAGGCTCGCTGCTTGACGCAAGTGTTGGTAGAGGTAACTGGAATCTCCCGGCACACAAGACGAGTGCCTCCAAGCTCAATCAAGCGATTTCCCAGTAATTCCTGGGGTAGACTGGTGCTACATACTAAGTTCCATACGTGAGTATGTAGTTGAACGCCTTGTCCAAAAACTTCTTACTTCTCAGAGTTGAGCTCACCCTCAGTCCCTCACAGTTCCACACTGCCTGCAGCGTGAGTTTCGCACGTCTTCACCAGAGACGTTTGCCAGAGGCTTCTGAGACGCATGTTAACAATGCAGACCTGGAGGGTAGCTCCAGGTCCAGTAGAGTGGTAACCTGGGAACCTCCTGTCTCAGAATCCTGCTACCTTCACCCTGCCATAAGAATGCAGCTAGTTGACAGCTGGCTTCAAGGCCTGCTTCCCTGTGAGAGCTAAGGACAGGGCACAACCCTCCCGCATCCTGCTTGACTGTAGAAGGCGATGCTAACGTCCTCATGTTAGTGGCAGGGAAACGTTGTGCGAAAAGCATGTGGAATCGTTGTGCCTGAACCCACGTGTATCTGAGTTGAATACAGCGATTTCCAAAGTCCTTCTTCATCAGAGTGTAGCTAGGTTCCCACTCGCATGTCCGAGTGGGTAGCAGACATCTGCCTCCCATGTATACACACTTCTGAGAGTTGAGCTTATGGCCTGTAAGCTTACCTCCTGCCTGCAGCTACCTTTCGCTTCCAAAAGGCCTAGGCTCGCTGCTTCACCGAAGTGTTGGGAGAGGTAACTGGAATCTCCCGGCACACAAGACTAGTGCCACCAAGCTCAATCCAGCGATTTCCCAGTAATTCCTGGGGTAGACTGGTGCTACATACTAAGTTCCATATGTGAGAAGGTAGCTGAACGCCTTGTCCAAAATCATCTTACTGCTGAGAGTTGAGCTCACCCTCAGTCCCTCACAGTTCCACACTGCCTGCAGAGTGAGTTTCCCACGTCTTCACCAGAGACTTTTGCCAGAGGCTTCTGAGACGCAAGTTAACAATGCACACCTGGACGGTATCTCCAGGTGCAGTAGAGTGGTAATCTGGGAACCTCCTTACTCAGAATACTGCTACCTTCACACTGTCATAAGAATGCAGCTAGTTGAGAGCTGGCTTCTAGGCAAGCTTCCCTGTGAGAGCTGAGGACAGGGCAGAACCCTCCCGCATCCTGCCTGACTGTAGACGTACCTGCTAACCTCCTTATGTTAGTGGCGGGGATGGGTTGCGGGAAAAGCATGTGTAAGCATTGGGCCTGAACTCCCGTGTATCTGAGTTGAATACAGCGATTTCCAACATCCTTCTAAAATAGGAGTGTAGCTAGGTTCCTACTCCCATGTCCGAGTGGGCAGCAGACATCTGCCTCCCATGCATACACACTTCTGAGAGTTGAGCTTATGGCCTGTAACCCTACATCCTGCCTGCCGCTACCTTTCGCTTCCAAAAGGCCTAGGCTCGCTGCTTGACGCAAGTGTTGGGAGAGGTAACTGGAATCTCCCGGCACACAAGACGAGTGCCTCCAAGCTCAATCAAGCGATTTCCTAGTAATTCCTGGGGTAGACTGGTGCTACATACTAAGTTCCATACGTGAGTATGTAGTTGAACGCCTTGTCCAAAAACATCTTACTTCTGAGAGTTGAGCTCACCCTCAGTCCCTCACAGTTCCACACTGCCTGCAGAGTGAGTTTCGCACGTCTTCACCAGAGACGTTTACCAGAGGCTTCTGAGACGCAAGTTAACAATGCAGACCTGGAGGGGATCTCCAGGTCCAGTAGAGTGGTAACCTGGGAACCTCCTGTCTCAGAATACTGCTACCTTCACCCTGCCATAAGAATGCAGCTAGTTGACAGCTGGCTTCAAGGCCTGCTTCCCTGTGAGAGCTAAGGACAAGGCACAACCCTCCCGCATCCTGCTTGACTGTAGAAGGAGCTGCTAACGTCCTCATGTTAGTGGCAGGGAAACGTTGTGAGAAAAGCATGTGGAATCGTTGTGCCTGAACCCACGTGTATCTGAGTTGAATACAGCGATTTCCAAAGTCCTTCTTCATCAGAGTGTAGCTAGGTTCCCACTCGCATGTCCGAGTGGGTAGCAGACATCTGCCTCCCATGTATACACACTTCTAAGAGTTGAGCTTATGGCCTGTAAGCCTACCTCCTGCCTGCAGCTACATTTCGCTTCCAAAAGGCCTAGGCTCGCTTCTTCACCGAAGTGTTGGGAGAGGTAACTGGAATCTCCCGGCACACAAGACTAGTGCCACCAAGCTCAATCCAGCGATTTCCCAGTAATTCCTGGGGTAGACTGGTGCTACATACTAAGTTCCATATGTGAGAAGGTAGCTGAACGCCTTGTCCAAAATCATCTTACTGCTGAGAGTTGAGCTCACCCTCAGTCCCTCACAGTTCCACACTGCCTGCAGAGTGAGTTTCCCACGTCTTCACCAGAGACTTTTGCCAGAGGCTTCTGAGACGCAAGTTAACAATGCACACCTGGACGGTATCTCCAGGTGCAGTAGAGTGGTAATCTGGGAACCTCCTTACTCAGAATACTGCTACCTTCACACTGTCATAAGAATGCAGCTAGTTGAGAGCTGGCTTCTAGGCAAGCTTCCCTGTGAGAGCTGAGGACAGGGCAGAACCCTCCCGCATCCTGCCTGACTGTAGACGTACCTGCTAACCTCCTTATGTTAGTGGCTGGGATGGGTTGCGGGAGAAGCATGTGTAAGCATTGGGCCTGAACTCCCGTGTATCTGAGTTGAATACAGCGATTTCCAACATCCTTCTTCAATAGGAGTGTAGCTAGGTTCCAACTCCCATGTCCGAGTGGGTAGCAGACATCTGCCTCCCATGCATACACACTTCTGAGAGTTGAGCTTATGGCCTGTAACCCTACATCCTGCCTGCCGCTACCTTTCGCTTCCAAAAGGCCTAGGCTCGCTGCTTGACGCAAGTGTTGGGAGAGGTAACTGGAATATCCCGGCACACAAGACGAGTGCCTCCAAGCTCAATCACGCGATTTCCTAGTAATTCCTGGGGTAGACTGGTGCTACATACTAAGTTCCATACGTGAGTAGGTAGTTGAACGCCTTGTCCAAAAACATCTTACTTCTGAGAGTTGAGCTCACCCTCAGTCCCTCACAGTTCCACACTGCCTGCAGAGTGAGTTTCGCACGTCTTCACCAGAGACGTTTGCCAGAGGCTTCTGAGACGCAAGTTAACAATGCAGACCTGGAGGGTATCTCCAGGTCCAGTAGAGTGGTAACCTGGGAACCTCCTGTCTCAGAATCCTGCTACCTTCACCCTGCCATAAGAATGCAGCTAGTTGACAGCTGGCTTCAAGGCCTGCTTCCCTGTGAGAGCTAAGGACAGGGCACAACCCTCCCGCATCCTGCTTGACTGTAGATGGAGCTGCTAACGTCCTCATGTTAGTGGCAGGGAAACGTTGTGAGAAAAGCATGTGGAATCGTTGTGCCTGAACCCACGTGTATCTGAGTTGAATACAGCGATTTCCAAAGTCCTTCTTCATCAGAGTGTAGCTAGGTTCCCACTCGCATGTCCGAGTGGGTAGCAGACATCTGCCTCCCATGTATACACACTTCTGAGAGTTGAGCTTATGGCCTGTAAGCCTACCTCCTGCCTGCAGCTACCTTTCGCTTCCAAAAGGCCTAGGCTCGCTGCTTCACCGAAGTGTTGGGAGAGGTAACTGGAATCTCCCGGCACACAAGACTAGTGCCACCAAGCTCAATCCAGCGATTTCCCAGTAATTCCTGGGGTAGACTGGTGCTACATACTAAGTTCCATATGTGAGAAGGTAGCTGAACGCCTTGTCCAAAATCATCTTACTGCTGAGAGTTGAGCTCACCCTCAGTCCCTCACAGTTCCACACTGCCTGCAGAGTGAGTTTCCCACGTCTTCACCAGAGACTTTTGCCAGAGGCTTCTGAGACGCAAGTTAACAATGCACACCTGGACGGTATCTCCAGGTGCAGTAGAGTGGTAATCTGGGAACCTCCTTACTCAGAATACTGCTACCTTCACACTGTCATAAGAATGCAGCTAGTTGAGAGCTGGCTTCTAGGCAAGCTTCCCTGTGAGAGCTGAGGACAGGGCAGAACCCTCCCGCATCCTGCCTGACTGTAGACGTACCTGCTAACCTCCTTATGTTAGTGGCGGGGATGGGTTGCGGGAAAAGCATGTGTAAGCATTGGGCCTGAACTCCCGTGTATCTGAGTTGAATACAGCGATTTCCAACATCCTTCTAAAATAGGAGTGTAGCTAGGTTCCAACTCCCATGTCCGAGTGGGCAGCAGACATCTGCCTCCCATGCATACACACTTCTGAGAGTTGAGCTTATGGCCTGTAACCCTACATCCTGCCTGCCGCTACCTTTCGCTTCCAAAAGGCCTAGGCTCGCTGCTTGACGCAAGTGTTGGGAGAGGTAACTGGAATCTCCCGGCACACAAGACGAGTGCCTCCAAGCTCAATCAAGCGATTTCCTAGTAATTCCTGGGGTAGACTGGTGCTACATACTAAGTTCCATACGTGAGTAGGTAGTTGAACGCCTTGTCCAAAAACATCTTACTTCTGAGAGTTGAGCTCACCCTCAGTCCCTCACAGTTCCACACTGCCTGCAGAGTGAGTTTCGCACGTCTTCACCAGAGACGTTTGCCAGAGGCTTCTGAGACGCAAGTTAACAATGCAGACCTGGAGGGTATCTCCAGGTCCAGTAGAGTGGTAACCTGGGAACCTCCTGTCTCAGAATACTGCTACCTTCACCCTGCCATAAGAATGCAGCTAGTTGACAGCTGGCTTCAAGGCCTGCTTCCCTGTGAGAGCTAAGGACAGGGCACAACCCTCCCGCATCCTGCTTGACTGTAGAAGGAGCTGCTAACGTCCTCATGTTAGTGGCAGGGAAACGTTGTGAGAAAAGCATGTGGAATCGTTGTGCCTGAACCCACGTGTATCTGAGTTGAATACAGCGATTTCCAAAGTCCTTCTTCATCAGAGTGTAGCTAGGTTCCCACTCGCATGTCCGAGTGGGTAGCAGACATCTGCCTCCCATGTATACACACTTCTGAGAGTTGAGCTTATGGCCTGTAAGCCTACCTCCTGCCTGCAGCTACCTTTCGCTTCCAAAAGGCCTAGGCTCGCTGCTTCACCGAAGTGTTGGGAGAGGTAACTGGAATCTCCCGGCACACAAGACTAGTGCCACCAAGCTCAATCCAGCGATTTCCCAGTAATTCCTGGGGTAGACTGGTGCTACATACTAAGTTCCATATGTGAGAAGGTAGCTGAACGCCTTGTCCAAAATCATCTTACTGCTGAGAGTTGAGCTCACCCTCAGTCCCTCACAGTTCCACACTGCCTGCAGAGTGAGTTTCCCACGTCTTCACCAGAGACTTTTGCCAGAGGCTTCTGAGACGCAAGTTAACAATGCACACCTGGACGGTATCTCCAGGTGCAGTAGAGTGGTAATCTGGGAACCTCCTTACTCAGAATACTGCTACCTTCACACTGTCATAAGAATGCAGCTAGTTGAGAGCTGGCTTCTAGGCAAGCTTCCCTGTGAGAGCTGAGGACAGGGCAGAACCCTCCCGCATCCTGCCTGACTGTAGACGTACCTGCTAACCTCCTTATGTTAGTGGCTGGGATGGGTTGCTGGAAAAGCATGTGTAAGCATTGGGCCTGAACTCCCGTGTATCTGAGTTGAATACAGCGATTTCCAACATCCTTCTTCAATAGGAGTGTAGCTAGGTTCCAACTCCCATGTCCGAGTGGGTAGCAGACATCTGCCTCCCATGCATACACACTTCTGAGAGTTGAGCTTATGGCCTGTAACCCTACATCCTGCCTGCCGCTACCTTTCGCTTCAAAAGGCCTAGGCTCGCTGCTTGACGCAAGTGTTGGGAGAGGTAACTGGAATCTCCCGGCACACAAGACGAGTGCCTCCAAGCTCAATCAAGCGATTTCCTAGTAATTCCTGGGGTAGACTGGTGCTACATACTAAGTTCCATACGTGAGTAGGTAGTTGAACGCCTTGTCCAAAAACATCTTACTTCTGAGAGTTGAGCTCACCCTCAGTCCCTCACAGTTCCACACTGCCTGCAGAGTGAGTTTCGCACGTCTTCACCAGAGACGTTTGCCAGAGGCTTCTGAGACGCAAGTTAACAATGCAGACCTGGAGGGTATCTCCAGGTCCAGTAGAGTGGTAACCTGGGAACCTCCTGTCTCAGAATCCTGCTACCTTCACCCTGCCATAAGAATGCAGCTAGTTGACAGCTGGCTTCAAGGCCTGCTTCCCTGTGAGAGCTAAGGACAGGGCACAACCCTCCCGCATCCTGCTTGACTGTAGAAGGAGCTGCTAACGTCCTCATGTTAGTGGCAGGGAAACGTTGTGAGAAAAGCATGTGGAATCGTTGTGCCTGAACCCACGTGTATCTGAGTTGAATACAGCGATTTCCAAAGTCCTTCTTCATCAGAGTGTAGCTAGGTTCCCACTCGCATGTCCGAGTGGGTAGCACACATCTGCCTCCCATGTATACACACTTCTGAGAGTTGAGCTTATGGCCTGTAAGCCTACCTCCTGCCTGCAGCTACCTTTCGCTTCCAAAAGCCCTAGGCTCGCTGCTTGACGCAAGTGTTGGGAGAGGTAACTGGAATCTCCCGGCACACAAGACTAGTGCCACCAAGCTCAATCCAGCGATTTCCCAGTAATTCCTGGGGTAGACTGGTGCTACATACTAAGTTCCATATGTGAGAAGGTAGCTGAACGCCTTGTCCAAAATCATCTTACTGCTGAGAGTTGAGCTCACCCTCAGTCCCTCACAGTTCCACACTGCCTGCAGAGTGAGTTTCCCACGTCTTCACCAGAGACTTTTGCCAGAGGCTTCTGAGACGCAAGTTAACAATGCACACCTGGACGGTATCTCCAGGTGCAGTAGAGTGGTAATCTGGGAACCTCCTTACTCAGAATACTGCTACCTTCACACTGTCATAAGAATGCAGCTAGTTGAGAGCTGGCTTCTAGGCAAGCTTCCCTGTGAGAGCTGAGGACAGGGCAGAACCCTCCCGCATCCTGCCTGACTGTAGACGTACCTGCTAACCTCCTTATGTTAGTGGCTGGGATGGGTTGCGGGAAAAGCATGTGTAAGCATTGGGCCTGAACTCCCGTGTATCTGAGTTGAATACAGCGATTTCCAACATCCTTCTTCAATAGGAGTGTAGCTAGGTTCCAACTCCCATGTCCGAGTGGGTAGCAGACATCTGCCTCCCATGCATACACACTTCTGAGAGTTGAGCTTATGGCCTGTAACCCTACATCCTGCCTGCCGCTACCTTTCGCTTCCAAAAGGCCTAGGCTCGCTGCTTGACGCAAGTGTTGGGAGAGGTAACTGGAATCTCCCGGCACACAAGACGAGTGCCTCCAAGCTCAATCAAGCGATTTCCTAGTAATTCCTGGGGTAGACTGGTGCTACATACTAAGTTCCATACGTGAGTAGGTAGTTGAACGCCTTGTCCAAAAACATCTTACTTCTGAGAGTTGAGCTCACCCTCAGTCCCTCACAGTTCCACACTGCCTGCAGAGTGAGTTTCGCACGTCTTCACCAGAGACGTTTGCCAGAGGCTTCTGAGACGCAAGTTAACAATGCAGACCTGGAGGGTATCTCCAGGTCCAGTAGAGTGGTAACCTGGGAACCTCCTGTCTCAGAATCCTGCTACCTTCACCCTGCCATAAGAATGCAGCTAGTTGACAGCTGGCTTCAAGGCCTGCTTCCCTGTGAGAGCTAAGGACAGGGCACAACCCTCCCGCATCCTGCTTGACTGTAGAAGGCGCTGCTAACGTCCTCATGTTAGTGGCAGGGAAACGTTGTGAGAAAAGCATGTGGAATCGTTGTGCCTGAACCCACGTGTATCTGAGTTGAATACAGCGATTTCCAAAGTCCTTCTTCATCAGAGTGTAGCTAGGTTCCCACTCGCATGTCCGAGTGGGTAGCAGACATCTGCCTCCCATGTATACACACTTCTGAGAGTTGAGCTTATGGCCTGTAAGCCTACCTCCTGCCTGCAGCTACCTTTCGCTTCCAAAAGGCCTAGGCTCGCTGCTTCACCGAAGTGTTGGGAGAGGTAACTGGAATCTCCCGGCACACAAGACTAGTGCCACCAAGCTCAATCCAGCGATTTCCCAGTAATTCCTGGGGTAGACTGGTGGTACATACTAAGTTCCATATGTGAGAAGGTAGCTGAACGCCTTGTCCAAAATCATCTTACTGCTGAGAGTTGAGCTCACCCTCAGTCCCTCACAGTTCCACACTGCCTGCAGAGTGAGTTTCCCACGTCTTCACCAGAGACTTTTGCCAGAGGCTTCTGAGACGCAAGTTAACAATGCACACCTGGACGGTATCTCCAGGTGCAGTAGAGTGGTAATCTGGGAACCTCCTTACTCAGAATACTGCTACCTTCACACTGTCATAAGAATGCAGCTAGTTGAGAGCTGGCTTCTAGGCAAGCTTCCCTGTGAGAGCTGAGGACAGGGCAGAACCCTCCCGCATCCTGCCTGACTGTAGACGTACCTGCTAACCTCCTTATGTTAGTGGCTGGGATGGGTTGCTGGAAAAGCATGTGTAAGCATTGGGCCTGAACTCCCGTGTATCTGAGTTGAATACAGCGATTTCCAACATCCTTCTTCAATAGGAGTGTAGCTAGGTTCCAACTCCCATGTCCGAGTGGGTAGCAGACATCTGCCTCCCATGCATACACACTTCTGAGAGTTGAGCTTATGGCCTGTAACCCTACATCCTGCCTGCCGCTACCTTTCGCTTCCAAAAGGCCTAGGCTCGCTGCTTGACGCAAGTGTTGGGAGAGGTAACTGGAATCTCCCGGCACACAAGACGAGTGCCTCCAAGCTCAATCAAGCGATTTCCTAGTAATTCCTGGGGTAGACTGGTGCTACATACTAAGTTCCATACGTGAGTATGTAGTTGAACGCCTTGTCCAAAAACATCTTACTTCTGAGAGTTGAGCTCACCCTCAGTCCCTCACAGTTCCACACTGCCTGCAGAGTGAGTTTCGCACGTCTTCACCAGAGACGTTTGCCAGAGGCTTCTGAGACGCAAGTTAACAATGCAGACCTGGAGGGTATCTCCAGGTCCAGTAGAGTGGTAACCTGGGAACCTCCTGTCTCAGAATACTGCTACCTTCACCCTGCCATAAGAATGCAGCTAGTTGACAGCTGGCTTCAAGGCCTGCTTCCCTGTGAGAGCTAAGGACAGGGCACAACCCTCCCGCATCCTGCTTGACTGTAGAAGGAGCTGCTAACGTCCTCATGTTAGTGGCAGGGAAACGTTGTGAGAAAAGCATGTGGAATCGTTGTGCCTGAACCCACGTGTATCTGAGTTGAATACAGCGATTTCCAAAGTCCTTCTTCATCAGAGTGTAGCTAGGTTCCCACTCGCATGTCCGAGTGGGTAGCAGACATCTGCCTCCCATGTATACACACTTCTGAGAGTTGAGCTTATGGCCTGTAAGCCTACCTCCTGCCTGCAGCTACCTTTCGCTTCCAAAAGGCCTAGGCTCGCTGCTTGACGCAAGTGTTGGGAGAGGTAACTGGAATCTCCCGGCACACAAGACTAGTGCCACCAAGCTCAATCCAGCGATTTCCCAGTAATTCCTGGGGTAGACTGGTGGTACATACTAAGTTCCATATGTGAGAAGGTAGCTGAACGCCTTGTCCAAAATCATCTTACTGTTGAGAGTTGAGCTCACCCTCAGTCCCTCACAGTTCCACACTGCCTGCAGAGTGAGTTTCCCACGTCTTCACCAGAGACTTTTGCCAGAGGCTTCTGAGACGCAAGTTAACAATGCACACCTGGACGGTATCTCCAGGTGCAGTAGAGTGGTAATCTGGGAACCTCCTTACTCAGAATACTGCTACCTTCACACTGTCATAAGAATGCAGCTAGTTGAGAGCTGGCTTCTAGGCAAGCTTCCCTGTGAGAGCTGAGGACAGGGCAGAACCCTCCCGCATCCTGCCTGACTGTAGACGTACCTGCTAACCTCCTTATGTTAGTGGCTGGGATGGGTTGCTGGAAAAGCATGTGTAAGCATTGGGCCTGAACTCCCGTGTATCTGAGTTGAATACAGCGATTTCCAACATCCTTCTTCAATAGGAGTGTAGCTAGGTTCCAACTCCCATGTCCGAGTGGGTAGCAGACATCTGCCTCCCATGCATACACACTTCTGAGAGTTGAGCTTATGGCCTGTAACCCTACATCCTGCCTGCCGCTACCTTTCGCTTCCAAAAGGCCTAGGCTCGCTGCTTGACGCAAGTGTTGGGAGAGGTAACTGGAATCTCCCGGCACACAAGACGAGTGCCTCCAAGCTCAATCAAGCGATTTCCTAGTAATTCCTGGGGTAGACTGGTGCTACATACTAAGTTCCATACGTGAGTATGTAGTTGAACGCCTTGTCCAAAAACATCTTACTTCTGAGAGTTGAGCTCACCCTCAGTCCCTCACAGTTCCACACTGCCTGCAGAGTGAGTTTCGCACGTCTTCACCAGAGACGTTTGCCAGAGGCTTCTGAGACGCAAGTTAACAATGCAGACCTGGAGGGTATCTCCAGGTCCAGTAGAGTGGTAACCTGGGAACCTCCTGTCTCAGAATACTGCTACCTTCACCCTGCCATAAGAATGCAGCTAGTTGACAGCTGGCTTCAAGGCCTGCTTCCCTGTGAGAGCTAAGGACAGGGCACAACCCTCCCGCATCCTGCTTGACTGTAGAAGGAGCTGCTAACGTCCTCATGTTAGTGGCAGGGAAACGTTGTGAGAAAAGCATGTGGAATCGTTGTGCCTGAACCCACGTGTATCTGAGTTGAATACAGCGATTTCCAAAGTCCTTCTTCATCAGAGTGTAGCTAGGTTCCCACTCGCATGTCCGAGTGGGTAGCAGACATCTGCCTCCCATGTATACACACTTCTGAGAGTTGAGCTTATGGCCTGTAAGCCTACCTCCTGCCTGCAGCTACCTTTCGCTTCCAAAAGGCCTAGGCTCGCTGCTTGACGCAAGTGTTGGGAGAGGTAACTGGAATCTCCCGGCACACAAGACTAGTGCCACCAAGCTCAATCCAGCGATTTCCCAGTAATTCCTGGGGTAGACTGGTGCTACATACTAAGTTCCATATGTGAGAAGGTAGCTGAACGCCTTGTCCAAAATCATCTTACTGTTGAGAGTTGAGCTCACCCTCAGTCCCTCACAGTTCCACACTGCCTGCAGAGTGAGTTTCCCACGTCTTCACCAGAGACTTTTGCCAGAGGCTTCTGAGACGCAAGTTAACAATGCACACCTGGACGGTATCTCCAGGTGCAGTAGAGTGGTAATCTGGGAACCTCCTTACTCAGAATACTGCTACCTTCACACTGTCATAAGAATGCAGCTAGTTGAGAGCTGGCTTCTAGGCAAGCTTCCCTGTGAGAGCTGAGGACAGGGCAGAACCCTCCCGCATCCTGCCTGACTGTAGACGTACCTGCTAACCTCCTTATGTTAGTGGCTGGGATAGGTTGCGGGAAAAGCATGTGTAAGCATTGGGCCTGAACTCCCGTGTATCTGAGTTGAATACAGCGATTTCCAACATCCTTCTTCAATAGGAGTGTAGCTAGGTTCCAACTCCCATGTACGAGTGGGTAGCAGACATCTGCCTCCCATGCATACACACTTCTGAGAGTTGAGCTTATGGCCTGTAACCCTACATCCTGCCTGCCGCTACCTTTCGCTTCCAAAAGGCCTAGGCTCGCTGCTTGACGCAAGTGTTGGGAGAGGTAACTGGAATCTCCCGGCACACAAGACGAGTGCCTCCAAGCTCAATCAAGCGATTTCCTAGTAATTCCTGGGGTAGACTGGTGCTACATACTAAGTTCCATACGTGAGAAGGTAGCTGAACGCCTTGTCCAAAATCATCTTACTGCTGAGAGTTGAGCTCACCCACAGTCCCTCACAGTTCCACACTGCCTGCAGAGTGAGTTTCGCACGTCTTCACCAGAGACGTTTGCCAGAGGCTTCTGAGACGCAAGTTAACAATGCAGACCTGGAGGGTATCTCCAGGTCCAGTAGAGTGGTAACCTGGGAACCTCCTGTCTCAGAATACTGCTACCTTCACCCTGCCATAAGAATGCAGCTAGTTGACAGCTGGCTTCAAGGCCTGCTTCCCTGTGAGAGCTAAGGACAGGGCACAACCCTCCCGCATCCTGCTTGACTGTAGAAGGAGCTGCTAACGTCCTCATGTTAGTGGCAGGGAAACGTTGTGAGAAAAGCATGTGGAATCGTTGTGCCTGAACCCACGTGTATCTGAGTTGAATACAGCGATTTCCAAAGTCCTTCTTCATCAGAGTGTAGCTAGGTTCCCACTCGCATGTCCGAGTGGGTAGCAGACATCTGCCTCCCATGTATACACACTTCTGAGAGTTGAGCTTATGGCCTGTAAGCCTACCTCCTGCCTGCAGCTACCTTTCGCTTCCAAAAGGCCTACGCTCGCTGCTTCACCGAAGTGTTGGGAGAGGTAACTGGAATCTCCCGGCACACAAGACTAGTGCCACCAAGCTCAATCCAGCGATTTCCCAGTAATTCCTGGGGTAGACTGGTGCTACATACTAAGTTCCATATGTGAGAAGGTAGCTGAACGCCTTGTCCAAAATCATCTTACTGCTGAGAGTTGAGCTCACCCTCAGTCCCTCACAGTTCCACACTGCCTGCAGAGTGAGTTTCCCACGTCTTCACCAGAGACTTTTGCCAGAGGCTTCTGAGACGCAAGTTAACAATGCACACCTGGACGGTATCTCCAGGTGCAGTAGAGTGGTAATCTGGGAACCTCCTTACTCAGAATACTGCTACCTTCACACTGTCATAAGAATGCAGCTAGTTGAGAGCTGGCTTCTCGGCAAGCTTCCCTGTGAGAGCTGAGGACAGGGCAGAACCCTCCCGCATCCTGCCTGACTGTAGACGTACCTGCTAACCTCCTTATGTTAGTGGCTGGGATGGGTTGCGGGAAAAGCATGTTTAAGCATTGGGCCTGAACTCCCGTGTATCTGAGTTGAATACAGCGATTTCCAACATCCTTCTTCAATAGGAGTGTAGCTAGGTTCCAACTCCCATGTCCGAGTGGGTAGCAGACATCTGCCTCCCATGCATACACACTTCTGAGAGTTGAGCTTATGGCCTGTAACCCTACATCCTGCCTGCCGCTACCTTTCGCTTCCAAAAGGCCTAGGCTCGCTGCTTGACGCAAGTGTTGGGAGAGGTAACTGGAATCTCCCGGCACACAAGACGAGTGCCTCCAAGCTCAATCAAGCGATTTCCTAGTAATTCCTGGGGTAGACTGGTGCTACATACTAAGTTCCATATGTGAGAAGGTAGCTGAACGCCTTGTCCAAAATCATCTTACTGCTGAGAGTTGAGCTCACCCTCAGTCCCTCACAGTTCCACACTGCCTGCAGAGTGAGTTTCGCACGTCTTCACCAGAGACGTTTGCCAGAGGCTTCTGAGACGCAAGTTAACAATGCAGACCTGGAGGGTATCTCCAGGTCCAGTAGAGTGGTAACCTGGGAACCTCCTGTCTCAGAATACTGCTACCTTCACCCTACCATAAGAATGCAGCTAGTTGACAGCTGGCTTCAAGGCCTGCTTCCCTGTGAGAGCTAAGGACAGGGCACAACCCTCCCGCATCCTGCTTGACTGTAGAAGGAGCTGCTAACGTCCTCATGTTAGTGGCAGGGAAACGTTGTGAGAAAAGCATGTGGAATCGTTGTGCCTGAACCCACGTGTATCTGAGTTGAATACAGCGATTTCCAAAGTCCTTCTTCATCAGAGTGTAGCTAGGTTCCCACTCGCATGTCCGAGTGGGTAGCAGACATCTGCCTCCCATGTATACACACTTCTGAGAGTTGAGCTTATGGCCTGTAAGCCTACCTCCTGCCTGCAGCTACCTTTCGCTTCCAAAAGGCCTAGGCTCGCTGCTTCACCGAAGTGTTGGGAGAGGTAACTGGAATCTCCCGGCACACAAGACTAGTGCCACCAAGCTCAATCCAGCGATTTCCCAGTAATTCCTGGGGTAGACTGGTGCTACATACTAAGTTCCATATGTGAGAAGGTAGCTGAACGCCTTGTCCAAAATCATCTTACTGCTGAGAGTTGAGCTCACCCTCAGTCCCTCACAGTTCCACACTGCCTGCAGAGTGAGTTTCCCACGTCTTCACCAGAGACTTTTGCCAGAGGCTTCTGAGACGCAAGTTAACAATGCACACCTGGACGGTATCTCCAGGTGCAGTAGAGTGGTAATCTGGGAACCTCCTTACTCAGAATACTGCTACCTTCACACTGTCATAAGAATGCAGCTAGTTGAGAGCTGGCTTCTAGGCAAGCTTCCCTGTGAGAGCTGAGGACAGGGCAGAACCCTCCCGCATCCTGCCTGACTGTAGACGTACCTGCTAACCTCCTTATGTTAGTGGCTGGGATGGGTTGCGGGAGAAGCATGTGTAAGCATTGGGCCTGAACTCCCGTGTATCTGAGTTGAATACAGCGATTTCCAACATCCTTCTTCAATAGGAGTGTAGCTAGGTTCCAACTCCCATGTCCGAGTGGGTAGCAGACATCTGCCTCCCATGCATACACACTTCTGAGAGTTGAGCTTATGGCCTGTAACCCTACATCCTGCCTGCCGCTACCTTTCGCTTCCAAAAGGCCTAGGCTCGCTGCTTGACGCAAGTGTTGGGAGAGGTAACTGGAATCTCCCGGCACACAAGACGAGTGCCTCCAAGCTCAATCAAGCGATTTCCTAGTAATTCCTGGGGTAGACTGGTGCTACATACTAAGTTCCATATGTGAGAAGGTAGCTGAACGCCTTGTCCAAAATCATCTTACTGCTGAGAGTTGAGCTCACCCTCAGTCCCTCACAGTTCCACACTGCCTGCAGAGTGAGTTTCGCACGTCTTCACCAGAGACGTTTGCCAGAGGCTTCTGAGACGCAAGTTAACAATGCAGACCTGGAGGGTATCTCCAGGTCCAGTAGAGTGGTAACCTGGGAACCTCCTGTCTCAGAATACTGCTACCTTCACCCTACCATAAGAATGCAGCTAGTTGACAGCTGGCTTCAAGGCCTGCTTCCCTGTGAGAGCTAAGGACAGGGCACAACCCTCCCGCATCCTGCTTGACTGTAGAAGGAGCTGCTAACGTCCTCATGTTAGTGGCAGGGAAACGTTGTGAGAAAAGCATGTGGAATCGTTGTGCCTGAACCCACGTGTATCTGAGTTGAATACAGCGATTTCCAAAGTCCTTCTTCATCAGAGTGTAGCTAGGTTCCCACTCGCATGTCCGAGTGGGTAGCAGACATCTGCCTCCCATGTATACACACTTCTGAGAGTTGAGCTTATGGCCTGTAAGCCTACCTCCTGCCTGCAGCTACCTTTCGCTTCCAAAAGGCCTAGGCTCGCTGCTTCAACGAAGTGTTGGGAGAGGTAACTGGAATCTCCCGGCACACAAGACTAGTGCCACCAAGCTCAATCCAGCGATTTCCCAGTAATTCCTGGGGTAGACTGATGCTACATACTAAGTTCCATATGTGAGAAGGTAGCTGAACGCCTTGTCCAAAATCATCTTACTGCTGAGAGTTGAGCTCACCCTCAGTCCCTCACAGTTCCACACTGCCTGCAGAGTGAGTTTCCCACGTCTTCACCAGAGACTTTTGCCAGAGGCTTCTGAGACGCAAGTTAACAATGCACACCTGGACGGTATCTCCAGGTGCAGTAGAGTGGTAATCTGGGAACCTCCTTACTCAGAATACTGCTACCTTCACACTGTCATAAGAATGCAGCTAGTTGAGAGCTGGCTTCTAGGCAAGCTTCCCTGTGAGAGCTGAGGACAGGGCAGAACCCTCCCGCATTATGCCTGACTGTAGACGTACCTGCTAACCTCCTTATGTTAGTGGCTGGGATGGGTTGCGGGAGAAGCATGTGTAAGCATTGGGCCTGAACTCCCGTGTATCTGAGTTGAATACAGCGATTTCCAACATCCTTCTTCAATAGGAGTGTAGCTAGGTTCCAACTCCCATGTCCGAGTGGGTAGCAGACATCTGCCTCCCATGCATACACACTTCTGAGAGTTGAGCTTATGGCCTGTAACGCTACATCCTGCCTGCCGCTACCTTTCGCTTCCAAAAGGCCTAGGCTCGCTGCTTGACGCAAGTGTTGGGAGAGGTAACTGGAATCTCCCGGCACACAAGACGAGTGCCTCCAAGCTCAATCAAGCGATTTCCTAGTAATTCCTGGGGTAGACTGGTGCTACATACTAAGTTCCATACGTGAGTATGTAGTTGAACGCCTTGTCCAAAAACATCTTACTTCTGAGAGTTGAGCTCACCCTCAGTCCCTCACAGTTCCACACTGCCTGCAGAGTGAGTTTCGCACGTCTTCACCAGAGACGTTTGCCAGAGGCTTCTGAGACGCAAGTTAACAATGCAGACCTGGAGGGTATCTCCAGGTCCAGTAGAGTGGTAACCTGGGAACCTCCTGTCTCAGAATACTGCTACCTTCACCCTGCCATAAGAATGCAGCTAGTTGACAGCTGGCTTCAAGGCCTGCTTCCCTGTGAGAGCTAAGGACAGGGCACAAGCCTCCCGCATCCTGCTTGACTGTAGAAGGAGCTGCTAACGTCCTCATGTTAGTGGCAGGGAAACTTTGTGAGAAAAGCATGTGGAATCGTTGTGCCTGAACCCACGTGTATCTGAGTTGAATACAGCGATTTCCAAAGTCCTTCTTCATCAGAGTGTAGCTAGGTTCCCACTCGCATGTCCGAGTGGGTAGCAGACATCTGCCTCCCATGTATACACACTTCTGAGTGTTGAGCTTATGGCCTTAAGCCTACCTCCTGCCTGCAGCTACCTTTCGCTTCCAAAAGGCCTAGGCTCGCTGCTTCACCGAAGTGTTGGGAGAGGTAACTGGAATCTCCCGGCACACAAGACTAGTGCCACCAAGCTCAATCCAGCGATTTCCCAGTAATTCCTGGGGTAGACTGGTGCTACATACTAAGTTCCATATGTGAGAAGGTAGCTGAACGCCTTGTCCAAAATCATCTTACTGCTGAGAGTTGAGCTCACCCTCAGTCCCTCACAGTTCCACACTGCCTGCAGAGTGAGTTTCCCACGTCTTCACCAGAGACTTTTGCCAGAGGCTTCTGAGACGCAAGTTAACAATGCACACCTGGACGGTATCTCCAGGTGCAGTAGAGTGGTAATCTGGGAACCTCCTTACTCAGAATACTGCTACCTTCACACTGTCATAAGAATGCAGCTAGTTGAGAGCTGGCTTCTAGGCAAGCTTCCCTGTGAGAGCTGAGGACAGGGCAGAACCCTCCCGCATCCTGCCTGACTGTAGACGTACCTGCTAACCTCCTTATGTTAGTGGCTGGGATGGGTTGCGGGAAAAGCATGTGTAAGCATTGGGCCTGAACTCCCGTGTATCTGAGTTGAATACAGCGATTTCCAACATCCTTCTTCAATAGGAGTGTAGCTAGGTTCCAACTCCCATATCCCAGTGGGTAGCAGACATCTGCCTCCCATGCATACACACTTCTGAGAGTTGAGCTTATGGCCTGTAACCCTACATCCTGCCTGCCGCTACCTTTCGCTTCCAAAAGGCCTAGGCTCGCTGCTTGACGCAAGTGTTGGGAGAGGTAACTGGAATCTCCCGGCACACAAGACGAGTGCCTCCAAGCTCAATCAAGCGATTTCCTAGTAATTCCTGGGGTAGACTGGTGCTACATACTAAGTTCCATATGTGAGTATGTAGTTGAACGCCTTGTCCAAAAACATCTTACTTCTGAGAGTTGAGCTCACCCTCAGTCCCTCACAGTTCCACACTGCCTGCAGAGTGAGTTTCGCACGTCTTCACCAGAGACGTTTGCCAGAGGCTTCTGAGACGCAAGTTAACAATGCAGACCTGGAGGGTATCTCCAGGTCCAGTAGAGTGGTAACCTGGGAACCTCCTGTCTCAGAATACTGCTACCTTCACCCTGCCATAAGAATGCAGCTAGTTGACAGCTGGCTTCAAGGCCTGCTTCCCTGTGAGAGCTAAGGACAGGGCACAACCCTCCCGCATCCTGCTTGACTGTAGAAGGAGCTGCTAACGTCCTCATGTTAGTGGCAGGGAAACGTTGTGCGAAAAGCATGTGGAATCGTTGTGCCTGAACCCACGTGTATCTGAGTTGAATACAGCGATTTCCAAAGTCCTTCTTCATCAGAGTGTAGCTAGGTTCCCACTCGCATGTCCGAGTGGGTAGCAGACATCTGCCTCCCATGTATACACACTTCTGAGAGTTGAGCTTATGGCCTGTAAGCCTACCTCCTGCCTGCAGCTACCTTTCGCTTCCAAAAGGCCTAGGCTCGCTGCTTCACCGAAGTGTTGGGAGAGGTAACTGGAATCTCCCGGCACACAAGACTAGTGCCACCAAGCTCAATCCAGCGATTTCCCAGTAATTCCTGGGGTAGACTGGTGCTACATACTAAGTTCCATATGTGAGAAGGTAGCTGAACGCCTTGTCCAAAATCATCTTACTGCTGAGAGTTGAGCTCACCCTCAGTCCCTCACAGTTCCACACTGCCTGCAGAGTGAGTTTCCCACGTCTTCACCAGAGACTTTTGCCAGAGGCTTCTGAGACGCAAGTTAACAATGCACACCTGGACGGTATCTCCAGGTGCAGTAGAGTGGTAATCTGGGAACCTCCTTACTCAGAATACTGCTACCTTCACACTGTCATAAGAATGCAGCTAGTTGAGAGCTGGCTTCTAGGCAAGCTTCCCTGTGAGAGCTGAGGACAGGGCAGAACCCTCCCGCATCCTGCCTGACTGTAGACGTACCTGCTAACCTCCTTATGTTAGTGGCTGGGATGGGTTGAGGGAAAAGCATGTGTAAGCATTGGGCCTGAACTCCCGTGTATCTGAGTTGAATACAGCGATTTCCAACATCCTTCTTCAATAGGAGTGTAGCTAGGTTCCAACTCCCATGTCCGAGTGGGTAGCAGACATCTGCCTCCCATGCATACACACTTCTGAGAGTTGAGCTTATGGCCTGTAACCCTACATCCTGCCTGCCGCTACCTTTCGCTTCCAAAAGGCCTAGGCTCGCTGCTTGACGCAAGTGTTGGGAGAGGTAACTGGAATCTCCCGGCACACAAGACGAGTGCCTCCAAGCTCAATCAAGCGATTTCCTAGTAATTCCTGGGGTAGACTGGTGCTACATACTAAGTTCCATACGTGAGTATGTAGTTGAACGCCTTGTCCAAAAACATCTTACTTCTGAGAGTTGAGCTCACCCTCAGTCCCTCACAGTTCCACACTGCCTGCAGAGTGAGTTTCGCACGTCTTCACCAGAGACGTTTGCCAGAGGCTTCTGAGACGCAAGTTAACAATGCAGACCTGGAGGGTATCTCCAGGTCCAGTAGAGTGGTAACCTGGGAACCTCCTGTCTCAGAATACTGCTACCTTCACCCTGCCATAAGAATGCAGCTAGTTGACAGCTGGCTTCAAGGCCTGCTTCCCTGTGAGAGCTAAGGACAGGGCACAAGCCTCCCGCATCCTGCTTGACTGTAGAAGGAGCTGCTAACGTCCTCATGTTAGTGGCAGGGAAACGTTGTGAGAAAAGCATGTGGAATCGTTGTGCCTGAACCCACGTGTATCTGAGTTGAATACAGCGATTTCCAAAGTCCTTCTTCATCAGAGTGTAGCTAGGTTCCCACTCGCATGTCCGAGTGGGTAGCAGACATCTGCCTCCCATGTATACACACTTCTGAGAGTTGAGCTTATGGCCTGTAAGCCTACCTCCTGCCTGCAGCTACCTTTCGCTTCCAAAAGGCCTAGGCTCGCTGCTTCACCGAAGTGTTGGGAGAGGTAACTGGAATCTCCCGGCACACAAGACTAGTGCCACCAAGCTCAATCCAGCGATTTCCCAGTAATTCCTGGGGTAGACTGGTGCTACATACTAAGTTCCATATGTGAGAAGGTAGCTGAACGCCTTGTCCAAAATCATCTTACTGCTGAGAGTTGAGCTCACCCTCAGTCCCTCACAGTTCCACACTGCCTGCAGAGTGAGTTTCCCACGTCTTCACCAGAGACATTTGCCAGAGGCTTCTGAGACGCAAGTTAACAATGCACACCTGGACGGTATCTCCAGGTGCAGTAGAGTGGTAATCTGGGAACCTCCTTACTCAGAATACTGCTACCTTCACACTGTCATAAGAATGCAGCTAGTTGAGAGCTGGCTTCTAGGCAAGCTTCCCTGTGAGAGCTGAGGACAGGGCAGAACCCTCCCGCATCCTGCCTGACTGTAGACGTACCTGCTAACCTCCTTATGTTAGTGGCTGGGATGGGTTGCGGGAAAAGCATGTGTAAGCATTGGGCCTGAACTCCCGTGTATCTGAGTTGAATACAGCGATTTCCAACATCCTTCTTCAATAGGAGTGTAGCTAGGTTCCAACTCCCATGTCCGAGTGGGTAGCAGACATCTGCCTCCCATGCATACACACTTCTGAGAGTTGAGCTTATGGCCTGTAACCCTACATCGTGCCTGCCGCTACCTTTCGCTTCCAAAAGGCCTAGGCTCGCTGCTTGACGCAAGTGTTGGGAGAGGTAACTGGAATCTCCCGGCACACAAGACGAGTGCCTCCAAGCTCAATCAAGCGATTTCCTAGTAATTCCTGGGGTAGACTGGTGCTACATACTAAGTTCCATACGTGAGTATGTAGTTGAACGCCTTGTCCAAAAACATCTTACTTCTGAGAGTTGAGCTCACCCTCAGTCCCTCACAGTTCCACACTGCCTGCAGAGTGAGTTTCGCACGTCTTCACCAGAGACGTTTGCCAGAGGCTTCTGAGACGCAAGTTAACAATGCAGACCTGGAGGGTATCTCCAGGTCCAGTAGAGTGGTAACCTGGGAACCTCCTGTCTCAGAATACTGCTACCTTCACCCTGCCATAAGAATGCAGCTAGTTGACAGCTGGCTTCAAGGCCTGCTTCCCTGTGAGAGCTAAGGACAGGGCACAACCCTCCCGCATCCTGCTTGACTGTAGAAGGAGCTGCTAACGTCCTCATGTTAGTGGCAGGGAAACGTTGTGAGAAAAGCATGTGGAATCGTTGTGCCTGAACCCACGTGTATCTGAGTTGAATACAGCGATTTCCAAAGTCCTTCTTCATCAGAGTGTAGCTAGGTTCCCACTCGCATGTCCGAGTGGGTAGCAGACATCTGCCTCCCATGTATACACACTTCTGAGAGTTGAGCTTATGGCCTGTAAGCCTACCTCCTGCCTGCAGCTACCTTTCGCTTCCAAAAGGCCTAGGCTCGCTGCTTCACCGAAGTGTTGGGAGAGGTAACTGGAATCTCCCGGCACACAAGACTAGTGCCACCAAGCTCAATCCAGCGATTTCCCAGTAATTCCTGGGGTAGACTGGTGCTACATACTAAGTTCCATATGTGAGAAGGTAGCTGAACGCCTTGTCCAAAATCATCTTACTGCTGAGAGTTGAGCTCACCCTCAGTCCCTCACAGTTCCACACTGCCTGCAGAGTGAGTTTCCCACGTCTTCACCAGAGACTTTTGCCAGAGGCTTCTGAGACGCAAGTTAACAATGCACACCTGGACGGTATCTCCAGGTGCAGTAGAGTGGTAATCTGGGAACCTCCTTACTCAGAATACTGCTACCTTCACACTGTCATAAGAATGCAGCTAGTTGAGAGCTGGCTTCTAGGCAAGCTTCCCTGTGAGAGCTGAGGACAGGGCAGAACCCTCCCGCATCCTGCCTGACTGTAGACGTACCTGCTAACCTCCTTATGTTAGTGGCTGGGATGGGTTGCGGGAGAAGCATGTGTAAGCATTGGGCCTGAACTCCCGTGTATCTGAGTTGAATACAGCGATTTCCAACATCCTTCTTCAATAGGAGTGTAGCTAGGTTCCAACTCCCATGTCCGAGTGGGTAGCAGACATCTGCCTCCCATGCATACACACTTCTGAGAGTTGAGCTTATGGCCTGTAACCCTACATCCTGCCTGCCGCTACCTTTCGCTTCCAAAAGGCCTAGGCTCGCTGCTTGACGCAAGTGTTGGGAGAGGTAACTGGAATCTCCCGGCACACAAGACGAGTGCCTCCAAGCTCAATCAAGCGATTTCCTAGTAATTCCTGGGGTAGACTGGTGCTACATACTAAGTTCCATACGTGAGTATGTAGTTGAACGCCTTGTCCAAAAACATCTTACTTCTGAGAGTTGAGCTCACCCTCAGTCCCTCACAGTTCCACACTGCCTGCAGAGTGAGTTTCGCACGTCTTCACCAGAGACGTTTGCCAGAGGCTTCTGAGACGCAAGTTAACAATGCAGACCTGGAGGGTATCTCCAGGTCCAGTAGAGTGGTAACCTGGGAACCTCCTGTCTCAGAATACTGCTACCTTCACCCTGCCATAAGAATGCAGCTAGTTGACAGCTGGCTTCAAGGCCTGCTTCCCTGTGAGAGCTAAGGACAGGGCACAACCCTCCCGCATCCTGCTTGACTGTAGAAGGAGCTGCTAACGTCCTCATGTTAGTGGCAGGGAAACGTTGTGAGAAAAGCATGTGGAATCGTTGTGCCTGAACCCACGTGTATCTGAGTTGAATACAGCGATTTCCAAAGTCCTTCTTCATCAGAGTGTAGCTAGGTTCCCACTCGCATGTCCGAGTGGGTAGCAGACATCTGCCTCCCATGTATACACACTTCTGAGAGTTGAGCTTATGGCCTGTAAGCCTACCTCCTGCCTGCAGCTACCTTTCGCTTCCAAAAGGCCTAGGCTCGCTGCTTCACCGAAGTGTTGGGAGAGGTAACTGGAATCTCCCGGCACACAGGACTAGTGCCACCAAACTCAATCCAGCGATTTCCCAGTAATTCCTGGGGTAGACTGGTGCTACATACTAAGTTCCATATGTGAGAAGGTAGCTGAACGCCTTGTCCAAAATCATCTTACTGCTGAGAGTTGAGCTCACCCTCAGTCCCTCACAGTTCCACACTGCCTGCAGAGTGAGTTTCCCACGTCTTCACCAGAGACTTTTGCCAGAGGCTTCTGAGACGCAAGTTAAAAATGCACACCTGGACGGTATCTCCAGGTGCAGTAGAGTGGTAATCTGGGAACCTCCTTACTCAGAATACTGCTACCTTCACACTGTCATAAGAATGCAGCTAGTTGAGAGCTGGCTTCTAGGCAAGCTTCCCTGTGAGAGCTGAGGACAGGGCAGAACCCTCCCGCATCCTGCCTGACTGTAGACGTACCTGCTAACCTCCTTATGTTAGTGGCTGGGATGGGTTGCGGGAGAAGCATGTGTAAGCATTGGGCCTGAACTCCCGTGTATCTGAGTTGAATACAGCGATTTCCAACATCCTTCTTCAATAGGAGTGTAGCTAGGTTCCAACTCCCATGTCCGAGTGGGTAGCAGACATCTGCCTCCCATGCATACACACTTCTGAGAGTTGAGCTTATGGCCTGTAACCCTACATCCTGCCTGCCGCTACCTTTCGCTTCCAAAAGGCCTAGGCTCGCTGCTTGACGCAAGTGTTGGGAGAGGTAACTGGAATCTCCCGGCACACAAGACGAGTGCCTCCAAGCTCAATCAAGCGATTTCCTAGTAATTCCTGGGGTAGACTGGTGCTACATACTAAGTTCCATACGTGAGTATGTAGTTGAACGCCTTGTCCAAAATCATCTTACTTCTCAGAGTTGAGCTCACCCTCAGTCCCTCACAGTTCCACACTGCCTGCAGAGTGAGTTTCGCACGTCTTCACCAGAGACGTTTGCCAGAGGCTTCTGAGACGCAAGTTAACAATGCAGACCTGGAGGGTATCTCCAGGTCCAGTAGAGTGGTAACCTGGGAACCTCCTGTCTCAGAATACTGCTACCTTCACCCTGCCATAAGAATGCAGCTAGTTGACAGCTGGCTTCAAGGCCTGCTTCCCTGTGAGAGCTAAGGACAGGGCACAACCCTCCCGCATCCTGCTTGACTGTAGAAGGAGCTGCTAACGTCCTCATGTTAGTGGCAGGGAAACGTTGTGAGAAAAGCATGTGGAATCGTTGTGCCTGAACCCACGTGTATCTGAGTTGAATACAGCGATTTCCAAAGTCCTTCTTCATCAGAGTGTAGCTAGGTTCCCACTCGCATGTCCGAGTGGGTAGCAGACATCTGCCTCCCATGTATACACACTTCTGAGAGTTGAGCTTATGGCCTGTAAGCCTACCTCCTGCCTGCAGCTACCTTTCGCTTCCAAAAGGCCTAGGCTCGCTGCTTCACCGAAGTGTTGGGAGAGGTAACTGGAATCTCCCGGCACACAAGACTAGTGCCACCAAGCTCAATCCAGCGATTTCCCAGTAATTCCTGGGGTAGACTGGTGCTACATACTAAGTTCCATATGTGAGAAGGTAGCTGAACGCCTTGTCCAAAATCATCTTACTGCTGAGAGTTGAGCTCACCCTCAGTCCCTCACAGTTCCACACTGCCTGCAGAGTGAGTTTCCCACGTCTTCACCAGAGACTTTTGCCAGAGGCTTCTGAGACGCAAGTTAACAATGCACACCTGGACGGTATCTCCAGGTGCAGTAGAGTGGTAATCTGGGAACCTCCTTACTCAGAATACTGCTACCTTCACACTGTCATAAGAATGCAGCTAGTTGAGAGCTGGCTTCTAGGCAAGCTTCCCTGTGAGAGCTGAGGACAGGGCAGAACCCTCCCGCATCCTGCCTGACTGTAGACGTACCTGCTAACCTCCTTATGTTAGTGGCTGGGATGGGTTGCGGGAGAAGCATGTGTAAGCATTGGGCCTGAACTCCCGTGTATCTGAGTTGAATACAGCGATTTCCAACATCCTTCTTCAATAGGAGTGTAGCTAGGTTCCAACTCCCATGTCCGAGTGGGTAGCAGACATCTGCCTCCCATGCATACACACTTCTGAGAGTTGAGCTTATGGCCTGTAACCCTACATCCTGCCTGCCGCTACCTTTCGCTTCCAAAAGGCCTAGGCTCGCTGCTTGACGCAAGTGTTGGGAGAGGTAACTGGAATCTCCCGGCACACAAGACGAGTGCCTCCAAGCTCAATCAAGCGATTTCCTAGTAATTCCTGGGGTAGACTGGTGCTACATACTAAGTTCCATACGTGAGTATGTAGTTGAACGCCTTGTCCAAAAACATCTTACTTCTGAGAGTTGAGCTCACCCTCAGTCCCTCACAGTTCCACACTGCCTGCAGAGTGAGTTTCGCACGTCTTCACCAGAGACGTTTGCCAGAGGCTTCTGAGACGCAAGTTAACAATGCAGACCTGGAGGGTATCTCCAGGTCCAGTAGAGTGGTAACCTGGGAACCTCCTGTCTCAGAATACTGCTACCTTCACCCTGCCATAAGAATGCAGCTAGTTGACAGCTGGCTTCAAGGCCTGCTTCCCTGTGAGAGCTAAGGACAGGGCACAACCCTCCCGCATCCTGCTTGACTGTAGAAGGAGCTGCTAACGTCCTCATGTTAGTGGCAGGGAAACGTTGTGAGAAAAGCATGTGGAATCGTTGTGCCTGAACCCACGTGTATCTGAGTTGAATACAGCGATTTCCAAAGTCCTTCTTCATCAGAGTGTAGCTAGGTTCCCACTCGCATGTCCGAGTGGGTAGCAGACATCTGCCTCCCATGTATACACACTTCTGAGAGTTGAGCTTATGGCCTGTAAGCCTACCTCCTGCCTGCAGCTACCTTTCGCTTCCAAAAGGCCTAGGCTCGCTGCTTCACCGAAGTGTTGGGAGAGGTAACTGGAATCTCCCGGCACACAAGACTAGTGCCACCAAGCTCAATCCAGCGATTTCCCAGTAATTCCTGGGGTAGACTGGTGCTACATACTAAGTTCCATATGTGAGAAGGTAGCTGAACGCCTTGTCCAAAATCATCTTACTGCTGAGAGTTGAGCTCACCCTCAGTCCCTCACAGTTCCACACTGCCTGCAGAGTGAGTTTCCCACGTCTTCACCAGAGACTTTTGCCAGAGGCTTCTGAGACGCAAGTTAACAATGCACACCTGGACGGTATCTCCAGGTGCAGTAGAGTGGTAATCTGGGAACCTCCTTACTCAGAATACTGCTACCTTCACACTGTCATAAGAATGCAGCTAGTTGAGAGCTGGCTTCTAGGCAAGCTTCCCTGTGAGAGCTGAGGACAGGGCAGAACCCTCCCGCATCCTGCCTGACTGTAGACGTACCTGCTAACCTCCTTATGTTAGTGGCTGGGATGGGTTGCGGGAGAAGCATGTGTAAGCATTGGGCCTGAACTCCCGTGTATCTGAGTTGAATACAGCGATTTCCAACATCCTTCTTCAATAGGAGTGTAGCTAGGTTCCAACTCCCATGTCCGAGTGGGTAGCAGACATCTGCCTCCCATGCATACACACTTCTGAGAGTTGAGCTTATGGCCTGTAACCCTACATCCTGCTTGCCGCTACCTTTCGCTTCCAAAAGGCCTAGGCTCGCTGCTTGACGCAAGTGTTGGGAGAGGTAACTGGAATCTCCCGGCACACAAGACGAGTGCCTCCAAGCTCAATCAAGCGATTTCCTAGTAATTCCTGGGGTAGACTGGTGCTACATACTAAGTTCCATACGTGAGTAGGTAGTTGAACGCCTTGTCCAAAAACATCTTACTTCTGAGAGTTGAGCTCACCCTCAGTCCCTCACAGTTCCACACTGCCTGCAGAGTGAGTTTCGCACGTCTTCACCAGAGACGTTTGCCAGAGGCTTCTGAGACGCAAGTTAACAATGCAGACCTGGAGGGTATCTCCAGGTCCAGTAGAGTGGTAACCTGGGAACCTCCTGTCTCAGAATACTGCTACCTTCACCCTGCCATAAGAATGCAGCTAGTTGACAGCTGGCTTCAAGGCCTGCTTCCCTGTGAGAGCTAAGGACAGGGCACAACCCTCCCGCATCCTGCTTGACTGTAGAAGGAGCTGCTAACGTCCTCATGTTAGTGGCAGGGAAACGTTGTGAGAAAAGCATGTGGAATCGTTGTGCCTGAACCCACGTGTATCTGAGTTGAATACAGCGATTTCCAAAGTCCTTCTTCATCAGAGTGTAGCTAGGTTCCCACTCGCATGTCCGAGTGGGTAGCAGACATCTGCCTCCCATGTATACACACTTCTGAGTGTTGAGCTTATGGCCTGTAAGCCTACCTCCTGCCTGCAGCTACCTTTCGCTTCCAAAAGGCCTAGGCTCGCTGCTTCACCGAAGTGTTGGGAGAGGTAACTGGAATCTCCCGGCACACAAGACTAGTGCCACCAAGCTCAATCCAGCGATTTCCCAGTAATTCCTGGGGTAGACTGGTGCTACATACTAAGTTCCATATGTGAGAAGGTAGCTGAACGCCTTGTCCAAAATCATCTTACTGCTGAGAGTTGAGCTCACCCTCAGTCCCTCACAGTTCCACACTGCCTGCAGAGTGAGTTTCCCACGTCTTCACCAGAGACTTTTGCCAGAGGCTTCTGAGACGCAAGTTAACAATGCACACCTGGACGGTATCTCCAGGTGCAGTAGAGTGGTAATCTGGGAACCTCCTTACTCAGAATACTGCTACCTTCACACTGTCATAAGAATGCAGCTAGTTGAGAGCTGGCTTCTAGGCAAGCTTCCCTGTGAGAGCTGAGGACAGGGCAGAACCCTCCCGCATCCTGCCTGACTGTAGACGTACCTGCTAACCTCCTTATGTTAGTGGCTGGGATGGGTTGCGGGAAAAGCATGTGTAAGCATTGGGCCTGAACTCCCGTGTATCTGAGTTGAATACAGCGATTTCCAACATCCTTCTTCAATAGGAGTGTAGCTAGGTTCCACCTCCCATGTCCGAGTGGGTAGCAGACATCTGCCTCCCATGCATACACACTTCTGAGAGTTGAGCTTATGGCCTGTAACCCTACATCCTGCCTGCCGCTACCTTTCGCTTCCAAAAGGCCTAGGCTCGCTGCTTGACGCAAGTGTTGGGAGAGGTAACTGGAATCTCCCGGCACACAAAACGAGTGCCTCCAAGCTCAATCAAGCGATTTCCTAGTAATTCCTGGGGTAGACTGGTGCTACATACTAAGTTCCATATGTGAGTATGTAGTTGAACGCCTTGTCCAAAAACATCTTACTTCTGAGAGTTGAGCTCACCCTCAGTCCCTCACAGTTCCACACTGCCTGCAGAGTGAGTTTCGCACGTCTTCACCAGAGACGTTTGCCAGAGGCTTCTGAGACGCAAGTTAACAATGCAGACCTGGAGGGTATCTCCATGTCCAGTAGAGTGGTAACCTGGGAACCTCCTGTCTCAGAATACTGCTACCTTCACCCTGCCATAAGAATGCAGCTAGTTGACAGCTGGCTTCAAGGCCTGCTTCCCTGTGAGAGCTAAGGACAGGGCACAACCCTCCCGCATCCTGCTTGACTGTAGAAGGAGCTGCTAACGTCCTCATGTTAGTGGCAGGGAAACGTTGTGAGAAAAGCATGTGGAATCGTTGTGCCTGAACCCACGTGTATCTGAGTTGAATACAGCGATTTCCAAAGTCCTTCTTCATCAGAGTGTAGCTAGGTTCCCACTCGCATGTCCGAGTGGGTAGCAGACATCTGCCTCCCATGTATACACACTTCTGAGTGTTGAGCTTATGGCCTGTAAGCCTACCTCCTGCCTGCAGCTACCTTTCGCTTCCAAAAGGCCTAGGCTCGCTGCTTCACCGAAGTGTTGGGAGAGGTAACTGGAATCTCCCGGCACACAAGACTAGTGCCACCAAGCTCAATCCAGCGATTTCCCAGTAATTCCTGGGGTAGACTGGTGCTACATACTAAGTTCCATATGTGAGAAGGTAGCTGAACGCCTTGTCCAAAATCATCTTACTGCTGAGAGTTGAGCTCACCCTCAGTCCCTCACAGTTCCACACTGCCTGCAGAGTGAGTTTCCCACGTCTTCACCAGAGACTTTTGCCAGAGGCTTCTGAGACGCAAGTTAACAATGCACACCTGGACGGTATCTCCAGGTGCAGTAGAGTGGTAATCTGGGAACCTCCTTACTCAGAATACTGCTACCTTCACACTGTCATAAGAATGCAGCTAGTTGAGAGCTGGCTTCTAGGCAAGCTTCCCTGTGAGAGCTGAGGACAGGGCAGAACCCTCCCGCATCCTGCCTGACTGTAGACGTACCTGCTAACCTCCTTATGTTAGTGGCTGGGATGGGTTGCGGGAGAAGCATGTGTAAGCATTGGGCCTGAACTCCCGTGTATCTGAGTTGAATACTGCGATTTCCAACATCCTTCTTCAATAGGAGTGTAGCTAGGTTCCAACTCCCATGTCCGAGTGGGTAGCAGACATCTGCCTCCCATGCATACACACTTCTGAGAGTTGAGCTTATGGCCTGTAACCCTACATCCTGCCTGCCGCTACCTTTCGCTTCCAAAAGGCCTAGGCTCGCTGCTTGACGCAAGTGTTGGGAGAGGTAACTGGAATCTCCCGGCACACAAGACGAGTGCCTCCAAGCTCAATCAAGCGATTTCCTAGTAATTCCTGGGGTAGACTGGTGCTACATACTAAGTTCCATACGTGAGTATGTAGTTGAACGCCTTGTCCAAAAACATCTTACTTCTGAGAGTTGAGCTCACCCTCAGTCCCTCACAGTTCCACACTGCCTGCAGAGTGAGTTTCGCACGTCTTCACCAGAGACGTTTGCCAGAGGCTTCTGAGACGCAAGTTAACAATGCAGACCTGGAGGGTATCTCCAGGTCCAGTAGAGTGGTAACCTGGGAACCTCCTGTCTCAGAATCCTGCTACCTTCACCCTGCCATAAGAATGCAGCTAGTTGACAGCTGGCTTCAAGGCCTGCTTCCCTGTGAGAGCTAAGGACAGGGCACAACCCTCCCGCATCCTGCTTGACTGTAGAAGGAGCTGCTAACGTCCTCATGTTAGTGGCAGGGAAACGTTGTGAGAAAAGCATGTGGAATCGTTGTGCCTGAACCCTCGTGTATCTGAGTTGAATACAGCGATTTCCAAAGTCCTTCTTCATCAGAGTGTAGCTAGGTTCCCACTCGCATGTCCGAGTGGGTAGCAGACATCTGCCTCCCATGTATACACACTTCTGAGAGTTGAGCTTATGGCCTGTAAGCCTACCTCCTGCCTGCAGCTACCTTCGCTTCCAAAAGGCCTAGGCTCGCTGCTTCACCGAAGTGTTGGGAGAGGTAACTGGAATCTCCCGGCACACAAGACTAGTGCCACCAAGCTCAATCCAGCGATTTCCCAGTAATTCCTGGGGTAGACTGGTGCTACATACTAAGTTCCATATGTGAGAAGGTAGCTGAACGCCTTGTCCAAAATCATCTTACTGCTGAGAGTTGAGCTCACCCTCAGTCCCTCACAGTTCCACACTGCCTGCAGAGTGAGTTTCCCACGTCTTCACCAGAGACTTTTGCCAGAGGCTTCTGAGACGCAAGTTAACAATGCACACCTGGACGGTATCTCCAGGTGCAGTAGAGTGGTAATCTGGGAACCTCCTTACTCAGAATACTGCTACCTTCACACTGTCATAAGAATGCAGCTAGTTGAGAGCTGGCTTCTAGGCAAGCTTCCCTGTGAGAGCTGAGGACAGGGCAGAACCCTCCCGCATCCTGCCTGACTGTAGACGTACCTGCTAACCTCCTTATGTTAGTGGCTGGGATGGGTTGAGGGAAAAGCATGTGTAAGCATTGGGCCTGAACTCCCGTGTATCTGAGTTGAATACAGCGATTTCCAACATCCTTCTAAAATAGGAGTGTAGCTAGGTTCCAACTCCCATGTCCGAGTGGGTAGCAGACATCTGCCTCCCATGCATACACACTTCTGAGAGTTGAGCTTATGGCCTGTAACCCTACATCCTGCCTGCCGCTACCTTTCGCTTCCAAAAGGCCTAGGCTCCCTGCTTGACGCAAGTGTTGGGAGAGGTAACTGGAATCTCCCGGCACACAAGACGAGTGCCTCCAAGCTCAATCAAGCGATTTCCTAGTAATTCCTGGGGTAGACTGGTGCTACATACTAAGTTCCATACGTGAGTAGGTAGTTGAACGCCTTGTCCAAAAACATCTTACTTCTGAGAGTTGAGCTCACCCTCAGTCCCTCACAGTTCCACACTGCCTGCAGAGTGAGTTTCGCACGTCTTCACCAGAGACGTTTGCCAGAGGCTTCTGAGACGCAAGTTAACAATGCAGACCTGGAGGGTATCTCCAGGTCCAGTAGAGTGGTAACCTGGGAACCTCCTGTCTCAGAATCCTGCTACCTTCACCCTGCCATAAGAATGCAGCTAGTTGACAGCTGGCTTCAAGGCCTGCTTCCCTGTGAGAGCTAAGGACAGGGCACAACCCTCCCGCATCCTGCTTGACTGTAGAAGGCGCTGCTAACGTCCTCATGTTAGTGGCAGGGAAACGTTGTGAGAAAAGCATGTGGAATCGTTGTGCCTGAACCCACGTGTATCTGAGTTGAATACAGCGATTTCCAAAGTCCTTCTTCATCAGAGTGTAGCTAGGTTCCCACTCGCATGTCCGAGTGGGTAGCACACATCTGCCTCCCATGTATACACACTTCTGAGAGTTGAGCTTATGGCCTGTAAGCCTACCTCCTGCCTGCAGCTACCTTTCGCTTCCAAAAGGCCTAGGCTCGCTGCTTCACCGAAGTGTTGGGAGAGGTAACTGGAATCTCCCGGCACACAAGACTAGTGCCACCAAGCTCAATCCAGCGATTTCCCAGTAATTCCTGGGGTAGACTGGTGCTACATACTAAGTTCCATATGTGAGAAGGTAGCTGAACGCCTTGTCCAAAATCATCTTACTGCTGAGAGTTGAGCTCACCCTCAGTCCCTCACAGTTCCACACTGCCTGCAGAGTGAGTTTCCCACGTCTTCACCAGAGACTTTTGCCAGAGGCTTCTGAGACGCAAGTTAACAATGCACACCTGGACGGTATCTCCAGGTGCAGTAGAGTGGTAATCTGGGAACCTCCTTACTCAGAATACTGCTACCTTCACACTGTCATAAGAATGCAGCTAGTTGAGAGCTGGCTTCTAGGCAAGCTTCCCTGTGAGAGCTGAGGACAGGGCAGAACCCTCCCGCATCCTGCCTGACTGTAGACGTACCTGCTAACCTCCTTATGTTATTGGCTGGGATGGGTTGCTGGAAAAGCATGTGTAAGCATTGGGCCTGAACTCCCGTGTATCTGAGTTGAATACAGCGATTTCCAACATCCTTCTTCAATAGGAGTGTAGCTAGGTTCCAACTCCCATGTCCGAGTGGGTAGCAGACATCTGCCTCCCATGCATACACACTTCTGAGAGTTGAGCTTATGGCCTGTAACCCTACATCCTGCCTGCCGCTACCTTTCGCTTCAAAAGGCCTAGGCTCGCTGCTTGACGCAAGTGTTGGGAGAGGTAACTGGAATCTCCCGGCACACAAGACGAGTGCCTCCAAGCTCAATCAAGCGATTTCCTAGTAATTCCTGGGGTAGACTGGTGCTACATACTAAGTTCCATACGTGAGTAGGTAGTTGAACGCCTTGTCCAAAAACATCTTACTTCTGAGAGTTGAGCTCACCCTCAGTCCCTCACAGTTCCACACTGCCTGCAGAGTGAGTTTCGCACGTCTTCACCAGAGACGTTTGCCAGAGGCTTCTGAGACGCAAGTTAACAATGCAGACCTGGAGGGTATCTCCAGGTCCAGTAGAGTGGTAACCTGGGAACCTCCTGTCTCAGAATCCTGCTACCTTCACCCTGCCATAAGAATGCAGCTAGTTGACAGCTGGCTTCAAGGCCTGCTTCCCTGTGAGAGCTAAGGACAGGGCACAACCCTCCCGCATCCTGCTTGACTGTAGAAGGAGCTGCTAACGTCCTCATGTTAGTGGCAGGGAAACGTTGTGAGAAAAGCATGTGGAATCGTTGTGCCTGAACCCACGTGTATCTGAGTTGAATACAGCGATTTCCAAAGTCCTTCTTCATCAGAGTGTAGCTAGGTTCCCACTCGCATGTCCGAGTGGGTAGCAGACATCTGCCTCCCATGTATACACACTTCTGAGAGTTGAGCTTATGGCCTGTAAGCCTACCTCCTGCCTGCAGCTACCTTTCGCTTCCAAAAGGCCTAGGCTCGCTGCTTCACCGAAGTGTTGGGAGAGGTAACTGGAATCTCCCGGCACACAAGACTAGTGCCACCAAGCTCAATCCAGCGATTTCCCAGTAATTCCTGGGGTAGACTGGTGCTACATACTAAGTTCCATATGTGAGAAGGTAGCTGAACGCCTTGTCCAAAATCATCTTACTGCTGAGAGTTGAGCTCACCCTCAGTCCCTCACAGTTCCACACTGCCTGCAGAGTGAGTTTCCCACGTCTTCACCAGAGACTTTTGCCAGAGGCTTCTGAGACGCAAGTTAACAATGCACACCTGGACGGTATCTCCAGGTGCAGTAGAGTGGTAATCTGGGAACCTCCTTACTCAGAATACTGCTACCTTCACACTGTCATAAGAATGCAGCTAGTTGAGAGCTGGCTTCTAGGCAAGCTTCCCTGTGAGAGCTGAGGACAGGGCAGAACCCTCCCGCATCCTGCCTGACTGTAGACGTACCTGCTAACCTCCTTATGTTAGTGGCTGGGATGGGTTGCGGGAAAAGCATGTGTAAGCATTGGGCCTGAACTCCCGTGTATCTGAGTTGAATACAGCGATTTCCAACATCCTTCTTCAATAGGAGTGTAGCTAGGTTCCAACTCCCATGTCCGAGTGGGTAGCAGACATCTGCCTCCCATGCATACACACTTCTGAGAGTTGAGCTTATGGCCTGTAACCCTACATCCTGCTTGCCGCTACCTTTCGCTTCCAAAAGGCCTAGGCTCGCTGCTTGACGCAAGTGTTGGGAGAGGTAACTGGAATCTCCCGGCACACAAGACGAGTGCCTCCAAGCTCAATCAAGCGATTTCCTAGTAATTCCTGGGGTAGACTGGTGCTACATACTAAGTTCCATACGTGAGTATGTAGTTGAACGCCTTGTCCAAAAACATCTTACTTCTGAGAGTTGAGCTCACCCTCAGTCCCTCACAGTTCCACACTGCCTGCAGAGTGAGTTTCGCACGTCTTCACCAGAGACGTTTGCCAGAGGCTTCTGAGACGCAAGTTAACAATGCAGACCTGGAGGGTATCTCCAGGTCCAGTAGAGTGGTAACCTGGGAACCTCCTGTCTCAGAATACTGCTACCTTCACCCTGCCATAAGAATGCAGCTAGTTGACAGCTGGCTTCAAGGCCTGCTTCCCTGTGAGAGCTAAGGACAGGGCACAACCCTCCCGCATCCTGCTTGACTGTAGAAGGAGCTGCTAACGTCCTCATGTTAGTGGCAGGGAAACGTTGTGAGAAAAGCATGTGGAATCGTTGTGCCTGAACCCACGTGTATCTGAGTTGAATACAGCGATTTCCAAAGTCCTTCTTCATCAGAGTGTAGCTAGGTTCCCACTCGCATGTCCGAGTGGGTAGCAGACATCTGCCTCCCATGTATACACACTTCTGAGTGTTGAGCTTATGGCCTGTAAGCCTACCTCCTGCCTGCAGCTACCTTTCGCTTCCAAAAGGCCTAGGCTCGCTGCTTCACCGAAGTGTTGGGAGAGGTAACTGGAATCTCCCGGCACACAAGACTAGTGCCACCAAGCTCAATCCAGCGATTTCCCAGTAATTCCTGGGGTAGACTGGTGCTACATACTAAGTTCCATATGTGAGAAGGTAGCTGAACGCCTTGTCCAAAATCATCTTACTGCTGAGAGTTGAGCTCACCCTCAGTCCCTCACAGTTCCACACTGCCTGCAGAGTGAGTTTCCCACGTCTTCACCAGAGACTTTTGCCAGAGGCTTCTGAGACGCAAGTTAACAATGCACACCTGGACGGTATCTCCAGGTGCAGTAGAGTGGTAATCTGGGAACCTCCTTACTCAGAATACTGCTACCTTCACACTGTCATAAGAATGCAGCTAGTTGAGAGCTGGCTTCTAGGCAAGCTTCCCTGTGAGAGCTGAGGACAGGGCAGAACCCTCCCGCATCCTGCCTGACTGTAGACGTACCTGCTAACCTCCTTATGTTAGTGGCTGGGATGGGTTGCGGGAAAAGCATGTGTAAGCATTGGGCCTGAACTCCCGTGTATCTGAGTTGAATACAGCGATTTCCAACATCCTTCTTCAATAGGAGTGTAGCTAGGTTCCACCTCCCATGTCCGAGTGGGTAGCAGACATCTGCCTCCCATGCATACACACTTCTGAGAGTTGAGCTTATGGCCTGTAACCCTACATCCTGCCTGCCGCTACCTTTCGCTTCCAAAAGGCCTAGGCTCGCTGCTTGACGCAAGTGTTGGGAGAGGTAACTGGAATCTCCCGGCACACAAAACGAGTGCCTCCAAGCTCAATCAAGCGATTTCCTAGTAATTCCTGGGGTAGACTGGTGCTACATACTAAGTTCCATATGTGAGTATGTAGTTGAACGCCTTGTCCAAAAACATCTTACTTCTGAGAGTTGAGCTCACCCTCAGTCCCTCACAGTTCCACACTGCCTGCAGAGTGAGTTTCGCACGTCTTCACCAGAGACGTTTGCCAGAGGCTTCTGAGACGCAAGTTAACAATGCAGACCTGGAGGGTATCTCCAGGTCCAGTAGAGTGGTAACCTGGGAACCTCCTGTCTCAGAATACTGCTACCTTCACCCTGCCATAAGAATGCAGCTAGTTGACAGCTGGCTTCAAGGCCTGCTTCCCTGTGAGAGCTAAGGACAGGGCACAACCCTCCCGCATCCTGCTTGACTGTAGAAGGAGCTGCTAACGTCCTCATGTTAGTGGCAGGGAAACGTTGTGAGAAAAGCATGTGGAATCGTTGTGCCTGAACCCACGTGTATCTGAGTTGAATACAGCGATTTCCAAAGTCCTTCTTCATCAGAGTGTAGCTAGGTTCCCACTCGCATGTCCGAGTGGGTAGCAGACATCTGCCTCCCATGTATACACACTTCTGAGTGTTGAGCTTATGGCCTGTAAGCCTACCTCCTGCCTGCAGCTACCTTTCGCTTCCAAAAGGCCTAGGCTCGCTGCTTCACCGAAGTGTTGGGAGAGGTAACTGGAATCTCCCGGCACACAAGACTAGTGCCACCAAGCTCAATCCAGCGATTTCCCAGTAATTCCTGGGGTAGACTGGTGCTACATACTAAGTTCCATATGTGAGAAGGTAGCTGAACGCCTTGTCCAAAATCATCTTACTGCTGAGAGTTGAGCTCACCCTCAGTCCCTCACAGTTCCACACTGCCTGCAGAGTGAGTTTCCCACGTCTTCACCAGAGACTTTTGCCAGAGGCTTCTGAGACGCAAGTTAACAATGCACACCTGGACGGTATCTCCAGGTGCAGTAGAGTGGTAATCTGGGAACCTCCTTACTCAGAATACTGCTACCTTCACACTGTCATAAGAATGCAGCTAGTTGAGAGCTGGCTTCTAGGCAAGCTTCCCTGTGAGAGCTGAGGACAGGGCAGAACCCTCCCGCATCCTGCCTGACTGTAGACGTACCTGCTAACCTCCTTATGTTAGTGGCTGGGATGGGTTGCGGGAGAAGCATGTGTAAGCATTGGGCCTGAACTCCCGTGTATCTGAGTTGAATACTGCGATTTCCAACATCCTTCTTCAATAGGAGTGTAGCTAGGTTCCAACTCCCATGTCCGAGTGGGTAGCAGACATCTGCCTCCCATGCATACACACTTCTGAGAGTTGAGCTTATGGCCTGTAACCCTACATCCTGCCTGCCGCTACCTTTCGCTTCCAAAAGGCCTAGGCTCGCTGCTTGACGCAAGTGTTGGGAGAGGTAACTGGAATCTCCCGGCACACAAGACGAGTGCCTCCAAGCTCAATCAAGCGATTTCCTAGTAATTCCTGGGGTAGACTGGTGCTACATACTAAGTTCCATACGTGAGTATGTAGTTGAACGCCTTGTCCAAAAACATCTTACTTCTGAGAGTTGAGCTCACCCTCAGTCCCTCACAGTTCCACACTGCCTGCAGAGTGAGTTTCGCACGTCTTCACCAGAGACGTTTGCCAGAGGCTTCTGAGACGCAAGTTAACAATGCAGACCTGGAGGGTATCTCCAGGTCCAGTAGAGTGGTAACCTGGGAACCTCCTGTCTCAGAATCCTGCTACCTTCACCCTGCCATAAGAATGCAGCTAGTTGACAGCTGGCTTCAAGGCCTGCTTCCCTGTGAGAGCTAAGGACAGGGCACAACCCTCCCGCATCCTGCTTGACTGTAGAAGGAGCTGCTAACGTCCTCATGTTAGTGGCAGGGAAACGTTGTGAGAAAAGCATGTGGAATCGTTGTGCCTGAACCCTCGTGTATCTGAGTTGAATACAGCGATTTCCAAAGTCCTTCTTCATCAGAGTGTAGCTAGGTTCCCACTCGCATGTCCGAGTGGGTAGCAGACATCTGCCTCCCATGTATACACACTTCTGAGAGTTGAGCTTATGGCCTGTAAGCCTACCTCCTGCCTGCAGCTACCTTCGCTTCCAAAAGGCCTAGGCTCGCTGCTTCACCGAAGTGTTGGGAGAGGTAACTGGAATCTCCCGGCACACAAGACTAGTGCCACCAAGCTCAATCCAGCGATTTCCCAGTAATTCCTGGGGTAGACTGGTGCTACATACTAAGTTCCATATGTGAGAAGGTAGCTGAACGCCTTGTCCAAAATCATCTTACTGCTGAGAGTTGAGCTCACCCTCAGTCCCTCACAGTTCCACACTGCCTGCAGAGTGAGTTTCCCACGTCTTCACCAGAGACTTTTGCCAGAGGCTTCTGAGACGCAAGTTAACAATGCACACCTGGACGGTATCTCCAGGTGCAGTAGAGTGGTAATCTGGGAACCTCCTTACTCAGAATACTGCTACCTTCACACTGTCATAAGAATGCAGCTAGTTGAGAGCTGGCTTCTAGGCAAGCTTCCCTGTGAGAGCTGAGGACAGGGCAGAACCCTCCCGCATCCTGCCTGACTGTAGACGTACCTGCTAACCTCCTTATGTTAGTGGCTGGGATGGGTTGAGGGAAAAGCATGTGTAAGCATTGGGCCTGAACTCCCGTGTATCTGAGTTGAATACAGCGATTTCCAACATCCTTCTAAAATAGGAGTGTAGCTAGGTTCCAACTCCCATGTCCGAGTGGGTAGCAGACATCTGCCTCCCATGCATACACACTTCTGAGAGTTGAGCTTATGGCCTGTAACCCTACATCCTGCCTGCCGCTACCTTTCGCTTCCAAAAGGCCTAGGCTCCCTGCTTGACGCAAGTGTTGGGAGAGGTAACTGGAATCTCCCGGCACACAAGACGAGTGCCTCCAAGCTCAATCAAGCGATTTCCTAGTAATTCCTGGGGTAGACTGGTGCTACATACTAAGTTCCATACGTGAGTAGGTAGTTGAACGCCTTGTCCAAAAACATCTTACTTCTGAGAGTTGAGCTCACCCTCAGTCCCTCACAGTTCCACACTGCCTGCAGAGTGAGTTTCGCACGTCTTCACCAGAGACGTTTGCCAGAGGCTTCTGAGACGCAAGTTAACAATGCAGACCTGGAGGGTATCTCCAGGTCCAGTAGAGTGGTAACCTGGGAACCTCCTGTCTCAGAATCCTGCTACCTTCACCCTGCCATAAGAATGCAGCTAGTTGACAGCTGGCTTCAAGGCCTGCTTCCCTGTGAGAGCTAAGGACAGGGCACAACCCTCCCGCATCCTGCTTGACTGTAGAAGGCGCTGCTAACGTCCTCATGTTAGTGGCAGGGAAACGTTGTGAGAAAAGCATGTGGAATCGTTGTGCCTGAACCCACGTGTATCTGAGTTGAATACAGCGATTTCCAAAGTCCTTCTTCATCAGAGTGTAGCTAGGTTCCCACTCGCATGTCCGAGTGGGTAGCACACATCTGCCTCCCATGTATACACACTTCTGAGAGTTGAGCTTATGGCCTGTAAGCCTACCTCCTGCCTGCAGCTACCTTTCGCTTCCAAAAGGCCTAGGCTCGCTGCTTCACCGAAGTGTTGGGAGAGGTAACTGGAATCTCCCGGCACACAAGACTAGTGCCACCAAGCTCAATCCAGCGATTTCCCAGTAATTCCTGGGGTAGACTGGTGCTACATACTAAGTTCCATATGTGAGAAGGTAGCTGAACGCCTTGTCCAAAATCATCTTACTGCTGAGAGTTGAGCTCACCCTCAGTCCCTCACAGTTCCACACTGCCTGCAGAGTGAGTTTCCCACGTCTTCACCAGAGACTTTTGCCAGAGGCTTCTGAGACGCAAGTTAACAATGCACACCTGGACGGTATCTCCAGGTGCAGTAGAGTGGTAATCTGGGAACCTCCTTACTCAGAATACTGCTACCTTCACACTGTCATAAGAATGCAGCTAGTTGAGAGCTGGCTTCTAGGCAAGCTTCCCTGTGAGAGCTGAGGACAGGGCAGAACCCTCCCGCATCCTGCCTGACTGTAGACGTACCTGCTAACCTCCTTATGTTATTGGCTGGGATGGGTTGCTGGAAAAGCATGTGTAAGCATTGGGCCTGAACTCCCGTGTATCTGAGTTGAATACAGCGATTTCCAACATCCTTCTTCAATAGGAGTGTAGCTAGGTTCCAACTCCCATGTCCGAGTGGGTAGCAGACATCTGCCTCCCATGCATACACACTTCTGAGAGTTGAGCTTATGGCCTGTAACCCTACATCCTGCCTGCCGCTACCTTTCGCTTCAAAAGGCCTAGGCTCGCTGCTTGACGCAAGTGTTGGGAGAGGTAACTGGAATCTCCCGGCACACAAGACGAGTGCCTCCAAGCTCAATCAAGCGATTTCCTAGTAATTCCTGGGGTAGACTGGTGCTACATACTAAGTTCCATACGTGAGTAGGTAGTTGAACGCCTTGTCCAAAAACATCTTACTTCTGAGAGTTGAGCTCACCCTCAGTCCCTCACAGTTCCACACTGCCTGCAGAGTGAGTTTCGCACGTCTTCACCAGAGACGTTTGCCAGAGGCTTCTGAGACGCAAGTTAACAATGCAGACCTGGAGGGTATCTCCAGGTCCAGTAGAGTGGTAACCTGGGAACCTCCTGTCTCAGAATCCTGCTACCTTCACCCTGCCATAAGAATGCAGCTAGTTGACAGCTGGCTTCAAGGCCTGCTTCCCTGTGAGAGCTAAGGACAGGGCACAACCCTCCCGCATCCTGCTTGACTGTAGAAGGAGCTGCTAACGTCCTCATGTTAGTGGCAGGGAAACGTTGTGAGAAAAGCATGTGGAATCGTTGTGCCTGAACCCACGTGTATCTGAGTTGAATACAGCGATTTCCAAAGTCCTTCTTCATCAGAGTGTAGCTAGGTTCCCACTCGCATGTCCGAGTGGGTAGCAGACATCTGCCTCCCTTGTATACACACTTCTGAGAGTTGAGCTTATGGCCTGTAAGCCTACCTCCTGCCTGCAGCTACCTTTCGCTTCCAAAAGGCCTAGGCTCGCTGCTTCACCGAAGTGTTGGGAGAGGTAACTGGAATCTCCCGGCACACAAGACTAGTGCCACCAAGCTCAATCCAGCGATTTCCCAGTAATTCCTGGGGTAGACTGGTGCTACATACTAAGTTCCATATGTGAGAAGGTAGCTGAACGCCTTGTCCAAAATCATCTTACTGCTGAGAGTTGAGCTCACCCTCAGTCCCTCACAGTTCCACACTGCCTGCAGAGTGAGTTTCCCACGTCTTCACCAGAGACTTTTGCCAGAGGCTTCTGAGACGCAAGTTAACAATGCACACCTGGACGGTATCTCCAGGTGCAGTAGAGTGGTAATCTGGGAACCTCCTTACTCAGAATACTGCTACCTTCACACTGTCATAAGAATGCAGCTAGTTGAGAGCTGGCTTCTAGGCAAGCTTCCCTGTGAGAGCTGAGGACAGGGCAGAACCCTCCCGCATCCTGCCTGACTGTAGACGTACCTGCTAACCTCCTTATGTTAGTGGCTGGGATGGGTTGCGGGAAAAGCATGTGTAAGCATTGGGCCTGAACTCCCGTGTATCTGAGTTGAATACAGCGATTTCCAACATCCTTCTTCAATAGGAGTGTAGCTAGGTTCCAACTCCCATGTCCGAGTGGGTAGCAGACATCTGCCTCCCATGCATACACACTTCTGAGAGTTGAGCTTATGGCCTGTAACCCTACATCCTGCCTGCCGCTACCTTTCGCTTCCAAAAGGCCTAGGCTCGCTGCTTGACGCAAGTGTTGGGAGAGGTAACTGGAATCTCCCGGCACACAAGACGAGTGCCTCCAAGCTCAATCAAGCGATTTCCTAGTAATTCCTGGGGTAGACTGGTGCTACATACTAAGTTCCATACGTGAGTAGGTAGTTGAACGCCTTGTCCAAAAACATCTTACTTCTGAGAGTTGAGCTCACCCTCAGTCCCTCACAGTTCCACACTGCCTGCAGAGTGAGTTTCGCACGTCTTCACCAGAGACGTTTGCCAGAGGCTTCTGAGACGCAAGTTAACAATGCAGACCTGGAGGGTATCTCCAGGTCCAGTAGAGTGGTAACCTGGGAACCTCCTGTCTCAGAATCCTGCTACCTTCACCCTGCCATAAGAATGCAGCTAGTTGACAGCTGGCTTCAAGGCCTGCTTCCCTGTGAGAGCTAAGGACAGGGCACAACCCTCCCGCATCCTGCTTGACTGTAGAAGGCGCTGCTAACGTCCTCATGTTAGTGGCAGGGAAACGTTGTGAGAAAAGCATGTGGAATCGTTGTGCCTGAACCCACGTGTATCTGAGTTGAATACAGCGATTTCCAAAGTCCTTCTTCATCAGAGTGTAGCTAGGTTCCCACTCGCATGTCCGAGTGGGTAGCAGACATCTGCCTCCCATGTATACACACTTCTGAGAGTTGAGCTTATGGCCTGTAAGCCTACCTCCTGCCTGCAGCTACCTTTCGCTTCCAAAAGGCCTAGGCTCGCTGCTTCACCGAAGTGTTGGGAGAGGTAACTGGAATCTCCCGGCACACAAGACTAGTGCCACCAAGCTCAATCCAGCGATTTCCCAGTAATTCCTGGGGTAGACTGGTGCTACATACTAAGTTCCATATGTGAGAAGGTAGCTGAACGCCTTGTCCAAAATCATCTTACTGCTGAGAGTTGAGCTCACCCTCAGTCCCTCACAGTTCCACACTGCCTGCAGAGTGAGTTTCCCACGTCTTCACCAGAGACTTTTGCCAGAGGCTTCTGAGACGCAAGTTAACAATGCACACCTGGACGGTATCTCCAGGTGCAGTAGAGTGGTAATCTGGGAACCTCCTTACTCAGAATACTGCTACCTTCACACTGTCATAAGAATGCAGCTAGTTGAGAGCTGGCTTCTAGGCAAGCTTCCCTGTGAGAGCTGAGGACAGGGCAGAACCCTCCCGCATCCTGCCTGACTGTAGACGTACCTGCTAACCTCCTTATGTTAGTGGCTGGGATGGGTTGCGGGAGAAGCATGTGTAAGCATTGGGCCTGAACTCCCGTGTATCTGAGTTGAATACAGCGATTTCCAACATCCTTCTTCAATAGGAGTGTAGCTAGGTTCCAACTCCCATGTCCGAGTGGGTAGCAGACATCTGCCTCCCATGCATACACACTTCTGAGAGTTGAGCTTATGGCCTGTAACCCTACATCCTGCCTGCCGCTACCTTTCGCTTCCAAAAGGCCTAGGCTCGCTGCTTGACGCAAGTGTTGGGAGAGGTAACTGGAATCTCCCGGCACACAAGACGAGTGCCTCCAAGCTCAATCAAGCGATTTCCTAGTAATTCCTGGGGTAGACTGGTGCTACATACTAAGTTCCATACGTGAGTATGTAGTTGAACGCCTTGTCCAAAAACATCTTACTTCTGAGAGTTGAGCTCACCCTCAGTCCCTCACAGTTCCACACTGCCTGCAGAGTGAGTTTCGCACGTCTTCACCAGAGACGTTTGCCAGAGGCTTCTGAGACGCAAGTTAACAATGCAGACCTGGAGGGTATCTCCAGGTCCAGTAGAGTGGTAGCCTGGGAACCTCCTGTCTCAGAATACTGCTACCTTCACCCTGCCATAAGAATGCAGCTAGTTGACAGCTGGCTTCAAGGCCTGCTTCCCTGTGAGAGCTAAGGACAGGGCACAACCCTCCCGCATCCTGCTTGACTGTAGAAGGAGCTGCTAACGTCCTCATGTTAGTGGCAGGGAAACGTTGTGAGAAAAGCATGTGGAATCGTTGTGCCTGAACCCACGTGTATCTGAGTTGAATACAGCGATTTCCAAAGTCCTTCTTCATCAGAGTGTAGCTAGGTTCCCACTCGCATGTCCGAGTGGGTAGCAGACATCTGCCTCCCATGTATACACACTTCTGAGTGTTGAGCTTATGGCCTGTAAGCCTACCTCCTGCCTGCAGCTACCTTTCGCTTCCAAAAGGCCTAGGCTCGCTGCTTCACCGAAGTGTTGGGAGAGGTAACTGGAATCTCCCGGCACACAAGACTAGTGCCACCAAGCTCAATCCAGCGATTTCCCAGTAATTCCTGGGGTAGACTGGTGCTACATACTAAGTTCCATATGTGAGAAGGTAGCTGAACGCCTTGTCCAAAATCATCTTACTGCTGAGAGTTGAGCTCACCCTCAGTCCCTCACAGTTCCACACTGCCTGCAGAGTGAGTTTCCCACGTCTTCACCAGAGACTTTTGCCAGAGGCTTCTGAGACGCAAGTTAACAATGCACACCTGGACGGTATCTCCAGGTGCAGTAGAGTGGTAATCTGGGAACCTCCTTACTCAGAATACTGCTACCTTCACACTGTCATAAGAATGCAGCTAGTTGAGAGCTGGCTTCTAGGCAAGCTTCCCTGTGAGAGCTGAGGACAGGGCAGAACCCTCCCGCATCCTGCCTGACTGTAGACGTACCTGCTAACCTCCTTATGTTAGTGGCTGGGATGGGTTGCGGGAAAAGCATGTGTAAGCATTGGGCCTGAACTCCCGTGTATCTGAGTTGAATACAGCGATTTCCAACATCCTTCTTCAATAGGAGTGTAGCTAGGTTCCACCTCCCATGTCCGAGTGGGTAGCAGACATCTGCCTCCCATGCATACACACTTCTGAGAGTTGAGCTTATGGCCTGTAACCCTACATCCTGCCTGCCGCTACCTTTCGCTTCCAAAAGGCCTAGGCTCGCTGCTTGACGCAAGTGTTGGGAGAGGTAACTGGAATCTCCCGGCACACAAAACGAGTGCCTCCAAGCTCAATCAAGCGATTTCCTAGTAATTCCTGGGGTAGACTGGTGCTACATACTAAGTTCCATATGTGAGTATGTAGTTGAACGCCTTGTCCAAAAACATCTTACTTCTGAGAGTTGAGCTCACCCTCAGTCCCTCACAGTTCCACACTGCCTGCAGAGTGAGTTTCGCACGTCTTCACCAGAGACGTTTGCCAGAGGCTTCTGAGACGCAAGTTAACAATGCAGACCTGGAGGGTATCTCCATGTCCAGTAGAGTGGTAACCTGGGAACCTCCTGTCTCAGAATACTGCTACCTTCACCCTGCCATAAGAATGCAGCTAGTTGACAGCTGGCTTCAAGGCCTGCTTCCCTGTGAGAGCTAAGGACAGGGCACAACCCTCCCGCATCCTGCTTGACTGTAGAAGGAGCTGCTAACGTCCTCATGTTAGTGGCAGGGAAACGTTGTGAGAAAAGCATGTGGAATCGTTGTGCCTGAACCCACGTGTATCTGAGTTGAATACAGCGATTTCCAAAGTCCTTCTTCATCAGAGTGTAGCTAGGTTCCCACTCGCATGTCCGAGTGGGTAGCAGACATCTGCCTCCCATGTATACACACTTCTGAGTGTTGAGCTTATGGCCTGTAAGCCTACCTCCTGCCTGCAGCTACCTTTCGCTTCCAAAAGGCCTAGGCTCGCTGCTTCACCGAAGTGTTGGGAGAGGTAACTGGAATCTCCCGGCACACAAGACTAGTGCCACCAAGCTCAATCCAGCGATTTCCCAGTAATTCCTGGGGTAGACTGGTGCTACATACTAAGTTCCATATGTGAGAAGGTAGCTGAACGCCTTGTCCAAAATCATCTTACTGCTGAGAGTTGAGCTCACCCTCAGTCCCTCACAGTTCCACACTGCCTGCAGAGTGAGTTTCCCACGTCTTCACCAGAGACTTTTGCCAGAGGCTTCTGAGACGCAAGTTAACAATGCACACCTGGACGGTATCTCCAGGTGCAGTAGAGTGGTAATCTGGGAACCTCCTTACTCAGAATACTGCTACCTTCACACTGTCATAAGAATGCAGCTAGTTGAGAGCTGGCTTCTAGGCAAGCTTCCCTGTGAGAGCTGAGGACAGGGCAGAACCCTCCCGCATCCTGCCTGACTGTAGACGTACCTGCTAACCTCCTTATGTTAGTGGCTGGGATGGGTTGCGGGAGAAGCATGTGTAAGCATTGGGCCTGAACTCCCGTGTATCTGAGTTGAATACTGCGATTTCCAACATCCTTCTTCAATAGGAGTGTAGCTAGGTTCCAACTCCCATGTCCGAGTGGGTAGCAGACATCTGCCTCCCATGCATACACACTTCTGAGAGTTGAGCTTATGGCCTGTAACCCTACATCCTGCCTGCCGCTACCTTTCGCTTCCAAAAGGCCTAGGCTCGCTGCTTGACGCAAGTGTTGGGAGAGGTAACTGGAATCTACCGGCACACAAGACGAGTGCCTCCAAGCTCAATCAAGCGATTTCCTAGTAATTCCTGGGGTAGACTGGTGCTACATACTAAGTTCCATACGTGAGTATGTAGTTGAACGCCTTGTCCAAAAACATCTTACTTCTGAGAGTTGAGCTCACCCTCAGTCCCTCACAGTTCCACACTGCCTGCAGAGTGAGTTTCGCACGTCTTCACCAGAGACGTTTGCCAGAGGCTTCTGAGACGCAAGTTAACAATGCAGACCTGGAGGGTATCTCCAGGTCCAGTAGAGTGGTAACCTGGGAACCTCCTGTCTCAGAATACTGCTACCTTCACCCTGCCATAAGAATGCAGCTAGTTGACAGCTGGCTTCAAGGCCTGCTTCCCTGTGAGAGCTAAGGACAGGGCACAACCCTCCCGCATCCTGCTTGACTGTAGAAGGAGCTGCTAACGTCCTCATGTTAGTGGCAGGGAAACGTTGTGAGAAAAGCATGTGGAATCGTTGTGCCTGAACCCACGTGTATCTGAGTTGAATACAGCGATTTCCAAAGTCCTTCTTCATCAGAGTGTAGCTAGGTTCCCACTCGCATGTCCGAGTGGGTAGCAGACATCTGCCTCCCATGTATACACACTTCTGAGAGTTGAGCTTATGGCCTGTAAGCCTACCTCCTGCCTGCAGCTACCTTTCGCTTCCAAAAGGCCTAGGCTCGCTGCTTCACCGAAGTGTTGGGAGAGGTAACTGGAATCTCCCGGCACACAAGACTAGTGCCACCAAGCTCAATCCAGCGATTTCCCAGTAATTCCTGGGGTAGACTGGTGCTACATACTAAGTTCCACATGTGAGAAGGTAGCTGAACGCCTTGTCCAAAATCATCTTACTGCTGAGAGTTGAGCTCACCCTCAGTCCCTCACAGTTCCACACTGCCTGCAGAGTGAGTTTCCCACGTCTTCACCAGAGACTTTTGCCAGAGGCTTCTGAGACGCAAGTTAACAATGCACACCTGGACGGTATCTCCAGGTGCAGTAGAGTGGTAATCTGGGAACCTCCTTACTCAGAATACTGCTACCTTCACACTGTCATAAGAATGCAGCTAGTTGAGAGCTGGCTTCTAGGCAAGCTTCCCTGTGAGAGCTGAGGACAGGGCAGAACCCTCCCGCATCCTGCCTGACTGTAGACGTACCTGCTAACCTCCTTATGTTAGTGGCTGGGATGGGTTGCGGGAGAAGCATGTGTAAGCATTGGGCCTGAACTCCCGTGTATCTGAGTTGAATACAGCGATTTCCAACATCCTTCTTCAATAGGAGTGTAGCTAGGTTCCAACTCCCATGTCCGAGTGGGTAGCAGACATCTGCCTCCCATGCATACACACTTCTGAGAGTTGAGCTTATGGCCTGTAACCCTACATCCTGCCTGCCGCTACCTTTCGCTTCCAAAAGGCCTAGGCTCGCTGCTTGACGCAAGTGTTGGGAGAGGTAACTGGAATCTCCCGGCACACAAGACGAGTGCCTCCAAGCTCAATCAAGCGATTTCCTAGTAATTCCTGGGGTAGACTGGTGCTACATACTAAGTTCCATACGTGAGTATGTAGTTGAACGCCTTGTCCAAAAACATCTTACTTCTGAGAGTTGAGCTCACCCTCAGTCCCTCACAGTTCCACACTGCCTGCAGAGTGAGTTTCGCACGTCTTCACCAGAGACGTTTGCCAGAGGCTTCTGAGACGCAAGTTAACAATGCAGACCTGGAGGGTATCTCCAGGTCCAGTAGAGTGGTAACCTGGGAACCTCCTGTCTCAGAATACTGCTACCTTCACCCTGCCATAAGAATGCAGCTAGTTGACAGCTGGCTTCAAGGCCTGCTTCCCTGTGAGAGCTAAGGACAGGGCACAACCCTCCCGCATCCTGCTTGACTGTAGAAGGAGCTGCTAACGTCCTCATGTTAGTGGCAGGGAAACGTTGTGAGAAAAGCATGTGGAATCGTTGTGCCTGAACCCACGTGTATCTGAGTTGAATACAGCGATTTCCAAAGTCCTTCTTCATCAGAGTGTAGCTAGGTTCCCACTCGCATGTCCGAGTGGGTAGCAGACATCTGCCTCCCATGTATACACACTTCTGAGAGTTGAGCTTATGGCCTGTAAGCCTACCTCCTGCCTGCAGCTACCTTTCGCTTCCAAAAGGCCTAGGCTCGCTGCTTCACCGAAGTGTTGGGAGAGGTAACTGGAATCTCCCGGCACACAAGACTAGTGCCACCAAGCTCAATCCAGCGATTTCCCAGTAATTCCTGGGGTAGACTGGTGCTACATACTAAGTTCCATATGTGAGAAGGTAGCTGAACGCCTTGTCCAAAATCATCTTACTGCTGAGAGTTGAGCTCACCCTCAGTCCCTCACAGCTCCACACTGCCTGCAGAGTGAGTTTCCCACGTCTTCACCAGAGACTTTTGCCAGAGGCTTCTGAGACGCAAGTTAACAATGCACACCTGGACGGTATCTCCAGGTGCAGTAGAGTGGTAATCTGGGAACCTCCTTACTCAGAATACTGCTACCTTCACACTGTCATAAGAATGCAGCTAGTTGAGAGCTGGCTTCTAGGCAAGCTTCCCTGTGAGAGCTGAGGACAGGGCAGAACCCTCCCGCATCCTGCCTGACTGTAGACGTACCTGATAACCTCCTTATGTTAGTGGCTGGGATGGGTTGCGGGAAAAGCATGTGTAAGCATTGGGCCTGAACTCCCGTGTATCTGAGTTGAATACAGCGATTTCCAACATCCTTCTTCAATAGGAGTGTAGCTAGGTTCCAACTCCCATGTCCGAGTGGGTAGCAGACATCTGCCTCCCATGCATACACACTTCTGAGAGTTGAGCTTATGGCCTGTAACCCTACATCCTGCCTGCCGCTACCTTTCGCTTCCAAAAGGCCTAGGCTCGCTGCTTGACGCAAGTGTTGGGAGAGGTAACTGGAATCTACCGGCACACAAGACGAGTGCCTCCAAGCTCAATCAAGCGATTTCCTAGTAATTCCTGGGGTAGACTGGTGCTACATACTAAGTTCCATACGTGAGTATGTAGTTGAACGCCTTGTCCAAAAACATCTTACTTCTGAGAGTTGAGCTCACCCTCAGTCCCTCACAGTTCCACACTGCCTGCAGAGTGAGTTTCGCACGTCTTCACCAGAGACGTTTGCCAGAGGCTTCTGAGACGCAAGTTAACAATGCAGACCTGGAGGGTATCTCCAGGTCCAGTAGAGTGGTAACCTGGGAACCTCCTGTCTCAGAATACTGCTACCTTCACCCTGCCATAAGAATGCAGCTAGTTGACAGCTGGCTTCAAGGCCTGCTTCCCTGTGAGAGCTAAGGACAGGGCACAACCCTCCCGCATCCTGCTTGACTGTAGAAGGAGCTGCTAACGTCCTCATGTTAGTGGCAGGGAAACGTTGTGAGAAAAGCATGTGGAATCGTTGTGCCTGAACCCACGTGTATCTGAGTTGAATACAGCGATTTCCAAAGTCCTTCTTCATCAGAGTGTAGCTAGGTTCCCACTCGCATGTCCGAGTGGGTAGCAGACATCTGCCTCCCATGTATACACACTTCTGAGAGTTGAGCTTATGGCCTGTAAGCCTACCTCCTGCCTGCAGCTACCTTTCGCTTCCAAAAGGCCTAGGCTCGCTGCTTCACCGAAGTGTTGGGAGAGGTAACTGGAATCTCCCGGCACACAAGACTAGTGCCACCAAGCTCAATCCAGCGATTTCCCAGTAATTCCTGGGGTAGACTGGTGCTACATACTAAGTTCCATATGTGAGAAGGTAGCTGAACGCCTTGTCCAAAATCATCTTACTGCTGAGAGTTGAGCTCACCCTCAGTCCCTCACAGTTCCACACTGCCTGCAGAGTGAGTTTCCCACGTCTTCACCAGAGACTTTTGCCAGAGGCTTCTGAGACGCAAGTTAACAATGCACACCTGGACGGTATCTCCAGGTGCAGTAGAGTGGTAATCTGGGAACCTCCTTACTCAGAATACTGCTACCTTCACACTGTCATAAGAATGCAGCTAGTTGAGAGCTGGCTTCTAGGCAAGCTTCCCTGTGAGAGCTGAGGACAGGGCAGAACCCTCCCGCATCCTGCCTGACTGTAGACGTACCTGCTAACCTCCTTATGTTAGTGGCGGGGATGGGTTGCGGGAAAAGCATGTGTAAGCATTGGGCCTGAACTCCCGTGTATCTGAGTTCAATACAGCGATTTCCAACATCCTTCTAAAATAGGAGTGTAGATAGGTTCCTACTCCCATGTCCGAGTGGGCAGCAGACATCTGCCTCCCATGCATACACACTTCTGAGAGTTGAGCTTATGGCCTGTAACCCTACATCCTGCCTGCCGCTACCTTTCGCTTCCAAAAGGCCTAGGCTCGCTGCTTGACGCAAGTGTTGGGAGAGGTAACTGGAATCTCCCGGCACACAAGACGAGTGCCTCCAAGCTCAATCAAGTGATTTCCTAGTAATTCCTGGGGTAGACTGGTGCTACATACTAAGTTCCATACGTGAGTATGTAGTTGAACGCCTTGTCCAAAAACATCTTACTTCTGAGAGTTGAGCTCACCCTCAGTCCCTCACAGTTCCACACTGCCTGCAGAGTGAGTTTCGCACGTCTTCACCAGAGACGTTTGCCAGAGGCTTCTGAGACGCAAGTTAACAATGCAGACCTGGAGGGTATCTCCAGGTCCAGTAGAGTGGTAACCTGGGAACCTCCTGTCTCAGAATACTGCTACCTTCACCCTGCCATAAGAATGCAGCTAGTTGACAGCTGGCTTCAAGGCCTGCTTCCCTGTGAGAGCTAAGGACAGGGCACAACCCTCCCGCATCCTGCTTGACTGTAGAAAGAGCTGCTAACGTCCTCATGTTAGTGGCAGGGAAACGTTGTGAGAAAAGCATGTGGAATCGTTGTGCCTGAACCCACGTGTATCTGAGTTGAATACAGCGATTTCCAAAGTCCTTCTTCATCAGAGTGTAGCTAGGTTCCCACTCGCATGTCCGAGTGGGTAGCAGACATCTGCCTCCCATGTATACACACTTCTGAGAGTTGAGCTTATGGCCTGTAAGCCTACCTCCTGCCTGCAGCTACCTTTCGCTTCCAAAAGGCCTAGGCTCGCTGCTTCACCGAAGTGTTGGGAGAGGTAACTGGAATCTCCCGGCACACAAGACTAGTGCCACCAAGCTCAATCCAGCGATTTCCCAGTAATTCCTGGGGTAGACTGGTGCTACATACTAAGTTCCATATGTGAGAAGGTAGCTGAACGCCTTGTCCAAAATCATCTTACTGCTGAGAGTTGAGCTCACCCTCAGTCCCTCACAGTTCCACACTGCCTGCAGAGTGAGTTTCCCACGTCTTCACCAGAGACTTTTGCCAGAGGCTTCTGAGACGCAAGTTAACAATGCACACCTGGACGGTATCTCCAGGTGCAGTAGAGTGGTAATCTGGGAACCTCCTTACTCAGAATACTGCTACCTTCACACTGTCATAAGAATGCAGCTAGTTGAGAGCTGGCTTCTAGGCAAGCTTCCCTGTGAGAGCTGAGGACAGGGCAGAACCCTCCCGCATCCTGCCTGACTGTAGACGTACCTGCTAACCTCCTTATGTTAGTGGCTGGGATGGGTTGCGGGAAAAGCATGTGTAAGCATTGGGCCTGAACTCCCGTGTATCTGAGTTGAATACAGCGATTTCCAACATCCTTCTTCAATAGGAGTGTAGCTAGGTTCCAACTCCCATGTCCGAGTGGGTAGCAGACATCTGCCTCCCATGCATACACACTTCTGAGAGTTGAGCTTATGGCCTGTAACCCTACATCCTGCCTGCCGCTACCTTTCGCTTCCAAAAGGCCTAGGCTCGCTGCTTGACGCAAGTGTTGGGAGAGGTAACTGGAATCTCCCGGCACACAAGACGAGTGCCTCCAAGCTCAATCAAGCGATTTCCTAGTAATTCCTGGGGTAGACTGGTGCTACATACTAAGTTCCATACGTGAGTATGTAGTTGAACGCCTTGTCCAAAAACATCTTACTTCTGAGAGTTGAGCTCACCCTCAGTCCCTCACAGTTCCACACTGCCTGCAGAGTGAGTTTCGCACGTCTTCACCAGAGACGTTTGCCAGAGGCTTCTGAGACGCAAGTTAACAATGCAGACCTGGAGGGTATCTCCAGGTCCAGTAGAGTGGTAACCTGGGAACCTCCTGTCTCAGAATACTGCTACCTTCACCCTGCCATAAGAATGCAGCTAGTTGACAGCTGGCTTCAAGGCCTGCTTCCCTGTGAGAGCTAAGGACAGGGCACAACCCTCCCGCATCCTGCTTGACTGTAGAAGGAGCTGCTAACGTCCTCATGTTAGTGGCAGGGAAACGTTGTGAGAAAAGCATGTGGAATCGTTGTGCCTGAACCCACGTGTATCTGAGTTGAATACAGCGATTTCCAAAGTCCTTCTTCATCAGAGTGTAGCTAGGTTCCCACTCGCATGTCCGAGTGGGTAGCAGACATCTGCCTCCCATGTATACACACTTCTGAGAGTTGAGCTTATGGCCTGTAAGCCTACCTCCTGCCTGCAGCTACCTTTCGCTTCCAAAAGGCCTAGGCTCGCTGCTTCACCGAAGTGTTGGGAGAGGTAACTGGAATCTCCCGGCACACAAGACTAGTGCCACCAAGCTCAATCCAGCGATTTCCCAGTAATTCCTGGGGTAGACTGGTGCTACATACTAAGTTCCATATGTGAGAAGGTAGCTGAACGCCTTGTCCAAAATCATCTTACTGCTGAGAGTTGAGCTCACCCTCAGTCCCTCACAGTTCCACACTGCCTGCAGAGTGAGTTTCCCACGTCTTCACCAGAGACTTTTGCCAGAGGCTTCTGAGACGCAAGTTAACAATGCACACCTGGACGGTATCTCCAGGTGCAGTAGAGTGGTAATCTGGGAACCTCCTTACTCAGAATACTGCTACCTTCACACTGTCATAAGAATGCAGCTAGTTGAGAGCTGGCTTCTAGGCAAGCTTCCCTGTGAGAGCTGAGGACAGGGCAGAACCCTCCCGCATCCTGCCTGACTGTAGACGTACCTGCTAACCTCCTTATGTTAGTGGCTGGGATGGGTTGCGGGAAAAGCATGTGTAAGCATTGGGCCTGAACTCCCGTGTATCTGAGTTGAATACAGCGATTTCCAACATCCTTCTTCAATAGGAGTGTAGCTAGGTTCCAACTCCCATGTCCGAGTGGGTAGCAGACATCTGCCTCCCATGCATACACACTTCTGAGAGTTGAGCTTATGGCCTGTAACCCTACATCCTGCCTGCCGCTACCTTTCGCTTCCAAAAGGCCTAGGCTCGCTGCTTGACGCAAGTGTTGGGAGAGGTAACTGGAATCTCCCGGCACACAAGACGAGTGCCTCCAAGCTCAATCAAGCGATTTCCTAGTAATTCCTGGGGTAGACTGGTGCTACATACTAAGTTCCATACGTGAGTATGTAGTTGAACGCCTTGTCCAAAAACATCTTACTTCTCAGAGTTGAGCTCACCCTCAGTCCCTCACAGTTCCACACTGCCTGCAGAGTGAGTTTCGCACGTCTTCACCAGAGACGTTTGCCAGAGGCTTCTGAGACGCAAGTTAACAATGCAGACCTGGAGGGTATCTCCAGGTCCAGTAGAGTGGTAACCTGGGAACCTCCTGTCTCAGAATACTGCTACCTTCACCCTGCCATAAGAATGCAGCTAGTTGACAGCTGGCTTCAAGGCCTGCTTCCCTGTGAGAGCTAAGGACAGGGCACAACCCTCCCGCATCCTGCTTGACTGTAGAAGGAGCTGCTAACGTCCTCATGTTAGTGGCAGGGAAACGTTGTGAGAAAAGCATGTGGAATCGTTGTGCCTGAACCCACGTGTATCTGAGTTGAATACAGCGATTTCCAAAGTCCTTCTTCATCAGAGTGTAGCTAGGTTCCCACTCGCATGTCCGAGTGGGTAGCAGACATCTGCCTCCCATGTATACACACTTCTGAGAGTTGAGCTTATGGCCTGTAAGCCTACCTCCTGCCTGCAGCTACCTTTCGCTTCCAAAAGGCCTAGGCTCGCTGCTTCACCGAAGTGTTGGGAGAGGTAACTGGAATCTCCCGGCACACAAGACTAGTGCCACCAAGCTCAATCCAGCGATTTCCCAGTAATTCCTGGGGTAGACTGGTGCTACATACTAAGTTCCATATGTGAGAAGGTAGCTGAACGCCTTGTCCAAAATCATCTTACTGCTGAGAGTTGAGCTCACCCTCAGTCCCTCACAGTTCCACACTGCCTGCAGAGTGAGTTTCCCACGTCTTCACCAGAGACTTTTGCCAGAGGCTTCTGAGACGCAAGTTAACAATGCACACCTGGACGGTATCTCCAGGTGCAGTAGAGTGGTAATCTGGGAACCTCCTTACTCAGAATACTGCTACCTTCACACTGTCATAAGAATGCAGCTAGTTGAGAGCTGGCTTCTAGGCAAGCTTCCCTGTGAGAGCTGAGGACAGGGCAGAACCCTCCCGCATCCTGCCTGACTGTAGACGTACCTGCTAACCTCCTTATGTTAGTGGCTGGGATGGGTTGCGGGAAAAGCATGTGTAAGCATTGGGCCTGAACTCCCGTGTATCTGAGTTGAATACAGCGATTTCCAACATCCTTCTTCAAAAGGAGTGTAGCTAGGTTCCAACTCCCATGTCCGAGTGGATAGCAGACATCTGCCTCCCATGCATACACACTTCTGAGAGTTGAGGTTATGGCCTGTAACCCTACATCCTGCCTGCCGCTACCTTTCGCTTCCAAAAGGCCTAGGCTCGCTGCTTGACGCAAGTGTTGGGAGAGGTAACTGGAATCTCCCGGCACACAAGACGAGTGCCTCCAAGCTCAATCAAGCGATTTCCTAGTAATTCCTGGGGTAGACTGGTGCTACATACTAAGTTCCATACGTGAGTATGTAGTTGAACGCCTTGTCCAAAAACATCTTACTTCTCAGAGTTGAGCTCACCCTCAGTCCCTCACAGTTCCACACTGCCTGCAGAGTGAGTTTCGCACGTCTTCACCAGAGACGTTTGCCAGAGGCTTCTGAGACGCAAGTTAACAATGCAGACCTGGAGGGTATCTCCAGGTCCAGTAGAGTGGTAACCTGGGAACCTCCTGTCTCAGAATACTGCTACCTTCACCCTGCCATAAGAATGCAGCTAGTTGACAGCTGGCTTCAAGGCCTGCTTCCCTGTGAGAGCTAAGGACAGGGCACAACCCTCCCGCATCCTGCTTTACTGTAGAAGGAGCTGCTAACGTCCTCATGTTAGTGGCAGGGAAACGTTGTGAGAAAAGCATGTGGAATCGTTGTGCCTGAACCCACGTGTATCTGAGTTGAATACAGCGATTTCCAAAGTCCTTCTTCATCAGAGTGTAGCTAGGTTCCCACTCGCATGTCCGAGTGGGTAGCAGACATCTGCCTCCCATGTATACACACTTCTGAGAGTTGAGCTTATGGCCTGTAAGCCTACCTCCTGCCTGCAGCTACCTTTCGCTTCCAAAAGGCCTAGGCTCGCTGCTTCACCGAAGTGTTGGGAGAGGTAACTGGAATCTCCCGGCACACAAGACTAGTGCCACCAAGCTCAATCCAGCGATTTCCCAGTAATTCCTGGGGTAGACTGGTGCTACATACTAAGTTCCATATGTGAGAAGGTAGCTGAACGCCTTGTCCAAAATCATCTTACTGCTGAGAGTTGAGCTCACCCTCAGTCCCTCACAGTTCCACACTGCCTGCAGAGTGAGTTTCCCACGTCTTCACCAGAGACTTTTGCCAGAGGCTTCTGAGACGCAAGTTAACAATGCACACCTGGACGGTATCTCCAGGTGCAGTAGAGTGGTAATCTGGGAACCTCCTTACTCAGAATACTGCTACCTTCACACTGTCATAAGAATGCAGCTAGTTGAGAGCTGGCTTCTAGGCAAGCTTCCCTGTGAGAGCTGAGGACAGGGCAGAACCCTCCCGCATCCTGCCTGACTGTAGACGTACCTGCTAACCTCCTTATGTTAGTGGCTGGGATGGGTTGCGGGAAAAGCATGTGTAAGCATTGGGCCTGAACTCCCGTGTATCTGAGTTGAATACAGCGATTTCCAACATCCTTCTTCAATAGGAGTGTAGCTAGGTTCCAACTCCCATGTCCGAGTGGGTAGCAGACATCTGCCTCCCATGCATACACACTTCTGAGAGTTGAGCTTATGGCCTGTAACCCTACATCCTGCCTGCCGCTACCTTTCGCTTCCAAAAGGCCTAGGCTCGCTGCTTGACGCAAGTGTTGGGAGAGGTAACTGGAATCTCCCGGCACACAAGACGAGTGCCTCCAAGCTCAATCAAGCGATTTCCTAGTAATTCCTGGGGTAGACTGGTGCTACATACTAAGTTCCATACGTGAGTATGTAGTTGAACGCCTTGTCCAAAAACATCTTACTTCTGAGAGTTGAGCTCACCCTCAGTCCCTCACAGTTCCACACTGCCTGCAGAGTGAGTTTCGCACGTCTTCACCAGAGACGTTTGCCAGAGGCTTCTGAGACGCAAGTTAACAATGCAGACCTGGAGGGTATCTCCAGGTCCAGTAGAGTGGTAACCTGGGAACCTCCTGTCTCAGAATACTGCTACCTTCACCCTGCCATAAGAATGCAGCTAGTTGACAGCTGGCTTCAAGGCCTGCTTCCCTGTGAGAGCTAAGGACAGGGCACAACCCTCCCGCATCCTGCTTGACTGTAGAAGGAGCTGCTAACGTCCTCATGTTAGTGGCAGGGAAACGTTGTGAGAAAAGCATGTGGAATCGTTGTGCCTGAACCCACGTGTATCTGAGTTGAATACAGCGATTTCCAAAGTCCTTCTTCATCAGAGTGTAGCTAGGTTCCCACTCGCATGTCCGAGTGGGTAGCAGACATCTGCCTCCCATGTATACACACTTCTGAGAGTTGAGCTTATGGCCTGTAAGCCTACCTCCTGCCTGCAGCTACCTTTCGCTTCCAAAAGGCCTAGGCTCGCTGCTTCACCGAAGTGTTGGGAGAGGTAACTGGAATCTCCCGGCACACAAGACTAGTGCCACCAAGCTCAATCCAGCGATTTCCCAGTAATTCCTGGGGTAGACTGGTGCTACATACTAAGTTCCATATGTGAGAAGGTAGCTGAACGCCTTGTCCAAAATCATCTTACTGCTGAGAGTTGAGCTCACCCTCAGTCCCTCACAGTTCCACACTGCCTGCAGAGTGAGTTTCCCACGTCTTCACCAGAGACTTTTGCCAGAGGCTTCTGAGACGCAAGTTAACAATGCACACCTGGACGGTATCTCCAGGTGCAGTAGAGTGGTAATCTCGGAACCTCCTTACTCAGAATACTGCTACCTTCACACTGTCATAAGAATGCAGCTAGTTGAGAGCTGGCTTCTAGGCAAGCTTCCCTGTGAGAGCTGAGGACAGGGCAGAACCCTCCCGCATCCTGCCTGACTGTAGACGTACCTGCTAACCTCCTTATGTTAGTCCCTGGGATGGGTTGCGGGAGAAGCATGTGTAAGCATTGGGCCTGAACTCCCGTGTATCTGAGTTGAATACAGCGATTTCCAACATCCTTCTTCAATAGGAGTGTAGCTAGGTTCCAACTCCCATGTCCGAGTGGGTAGCAGACATCTGCCTCCCATGCATACACACTTCTAGAGAGTTGAGCTTATGGCCTGTAACCCTACATCCTGCCTGCCGCTACCTTTCGCTTCCAAAAGGCCTAGGCTCGCTGCTTGACGCAAGTGTTGGGAGAGGTAACTGGAATCTCCCGGCACACAAGACGAGTGCCTCCAAGCTCAATCAAGCGATTTCCTAGTAATTCCTGGGGTAGACTGGTGCTACATACTAAGTTCCATACGTGAGTATGTAGTTGAACGCCTTGTCCAAAAACATCTTACTTCTGAGAGTTGAGCTCACCCTCAGTCCCTCACAGTTCCACACTGCCTGCAGAGTGAGTTTCGCACGTCTTCACCAGAGACGTTTGCCAGAGGCTTCTGAGACGCAAGTTAACAATGCAGACCTGGAGGGTATCTCCAGGTCCAGTAGAGTGGTAACCTGGGAACCTCCTGTCTCAGAATCCTGCTACCTTCACCCTGCCATAAGAATGCAGCTAGTTGACAGCTGGCTTCAAGGCCTGCTTCCCTGTGAGAGCTAAGGACAGGGCACAACCCTCCCGCATCCTGCTTGACTGTAGAAGGAGCTGCTATCATCCTCATGTTAGTGGCAGGGAAACCTTGTGAGAAAAGCATGTGGAATCGTTGTGCCTGAACCCACGTGTATCTGAGTTGAATACAGCGATTTCCAAAGTCCTTCTTCATCAGAGTGTAGCTAGGTTCCCACTTGCATGTCCGAGTGGGTAGCAGACATCTGCCTCCCATGTATACACACTTCTGAGAGTTGAGCTTATGGCCTGTAAGCCTACCTCCTGCCTGCAGCTACCTTTCGCTTCCAAAAGGCCTAGGCTCGCTGCTTCACCGAAGTGTTGGGAGAGGTAACTGGAATCTCCCGGCACACAAGACTAGTGCCACCAAGCTCAATCCAGCGATTTCCCAGTAATTCCTGGGGTAGACTGGTGCTACATACTAAGTTCCATATGTGAGAAGGTAGCTGAACGCCTTGTCCAAAATCATCTTACTGCTGAGAGTTGAGCTCACCCTCAGTCCCTCACAGTTCCACACTGCCTGCAGAGTGAGTTTCCCACGTCTTCACCAGAGACTTTTGCCAGAGGCTTCTGAGACGCAAGTTAACAATGCACACCTGGACGGTATCTCCAGGTGCAGTAGAGTGGTAATATCGGAACCTCCTTACTCAGAATACTGCTACCTTCACACTGTCATAAGAATGCAGCTAGTTGAGAGCTGGCTTCTAGGCAAGCTTCCCTGTGAGAGCTGAGGACAGGGCAGAACCCTCCCGCATCCTGCCTGACTGTAGACGTACCTGCTAACCTCCTTATGTTAGTGGCTGGGATGGGTTGCGGGAGAAGCATGTGTAAGCATTGGGCCTGAACTCCCGTGTATCTGAGTTGAATACAGCGATTTCCAACATCCTTCTTCAATAGGAGTGTAGCTAGGTTCCAACTCCCATGTCCCAGTGGGTAGCAGACATCTGCCTCCCATGCATACACACTTCTGAGAGTTGAGCTTATGGCCTGTAACCCTACATCCTGCCTGCCGCTACCTTTCGCTTCCAAAAGGCCTAGGCTCGCTGCTTGACGCAAGTGTTGGGAGAGGTAACTGGAATCTCCCGGCACACAAGACGAGTGCCTCCAAGCTCAATCAAGCGATTTCCTAGTAATTCCTGGGGTAGACTGGTGCTACATACTAAGTTCCATACGTGAGTATGTAGTTGAACGCCTTGTCCAAAAACATCTTACTTCTGAGAGTTGAGCTCACCCTCAGTCCCTCACAGTTCCACACTGCCTGCAGAGTGAGTTTCGCACGTCTTCACCAGAGACGTTTGCCAGAGGCTTCTGAGACGCAAGTTAACAATGCAGACCTGGAGGGTATCTCCAGGTCCAGTAGAGTGGTAACCTGGGAACCTCCTGTCTCAGAATACTGCTACCTTCACCCTGCCATAAGAATGCAGCTAGTTGACAGCTGGCTTCAAGGCCTGCTTCCCTGTGAGAGCTAAGGACAGGGCACAACCCTCCCGCATCCTGCTTGACTGTAGAAGGAGCTGCTAACGTCCTCATGTTAGTGGCAGGGAAACGTTGTGAGAAAAGCATGTGGAATCGTTGTGCCTGAACCCACGTGTATCTGAGTTGAATACAGCGATTTCCAAAGTCCTTCTTCATCAGAGTGTAGCTAGGTTCCCACTCGCATGTCCGAGTGGGTAGCAGACATCTGCCTCCCATGTATACACACTTCTGAGAGTTGAGCTTATGGCCTGTAAGCCTACCTCCTGCCTGCAGCTACCTTTCGCTTCCAAAAGGCCTAGGCTCGCTGCTTCACCGAAGTGTTGGGAGAGGTAACTGGAATCTCCCGGCACACAAGACTAGTGCCACCAAGCTCAATCCAGCGATTTCCCAGTAATTCCTGGGGTAGACTGGTGCTACATACTAAGTTCCATATGTGAGAAGGTAGCTGAACGCCTTGTCCAAAATCATCTTACTGCTGAGAGTTGAGCTCACCCTCAGTCCCTCACAGTTCCACACTGCCTGCAGAGTGAGTTTCCCACGTCTTCACCAGAGACTTTTGCCAGAGGCTTCTGAGACGCAAGTTAACAATGCACACCTGGACGGTATCTCCAGGTGCAGTAGAGTGGTAATCTGGGAACCTCCTTACTCAGAATACTGCTACCTTCACACTGTCATAAGAATGCAGCTAGTTGAGAGCTGGCTTCTAGGCAAGCTTCCCTGTGAGAGCTGAGGACAGGGCAGAACCCTCCCGCATCCTGCCTGACTGTAGACGTACCTGCTAACCTCCTTATGTTAGTGGATGGGATGGGTTGCGGGAGAAGCATGTGTAAGCATTGGGCCTGAACTCCCGTGTATCTGAGTTGAATACAGCGATTTCCAACATCCTTCTTCAATAGGAGTGTAGCTAGGTTCCAACTCCCATGTCCGAGTGGGTAGCAGACATCTGCCTCCCATGCATACACACTTCTGAGAGTTGAGCTTATGGCCTGTAACCCTACATCCTGCCTGCCGCTACCTTTCGCTTCCAAAAGGCCTAGGCTCGCTGCTTGACGCAAGTGTTGGGAGAGGTAACTGGAATCTCCCGGCACACAAGACGAGTGCCTCCAAGCTCAATCAAGCGATTTCCTAGTAATTCCTGGGGTAGACTGGTGCTACATACTAAGTTCCATACGTGAGTAGGTAGTTGAACGCCTTGTCCAAAAACATCTTACTTCTGAGAGTTGAGCTCACCCTCAGTCCCTCACAGTTCCACACTGCCTGCAGAGTGAGTTTCGCACGTCTTCACCAGAGACGTTTGCCAGAGGCTTCTGAGACGCAAGTTAACAATGCAGACCTGGAGGGTATCTCCAGGTCCAGTAGAGTGGTAACCTGGGAACCTCCTGTCTCAGAATACTGCTACCTTCACCCTGCCATAAGAATGCAGCTAGTTGACAGCTGGCTTCAAGGCCTGCTTCCCTGTGAGAGCTAAGGACAGGGCACAACCCTCCCGCATCCTGCTTGACTGTAGAAGGAGCTGCTAACGTCCTCATGTTAGTGGCAGGGAAACGTTGTGAGAAAAGCATGTGGAATCGTTGTGCCTGAACCCACGTGTATCTGAGTTGAATACAGCGATTTCCAAAGTCCTTCTTCATCAGAGTGTAGCTAGGTTCCCACTCGCATGTCCGAGTGGGTAGCAGACATCTGCCTCCCATGTATACACACTTCTGAGAGTTGAGCTTATGGCCTGTAAGCCTACCTCCTGCCTACAGCTACCTTTCGCTTCCAAAAGGCCTAGGCTCGCTGCTTCACCGAAGTGTTGGGAGAGGTAACTGGAATCTCCCGGCACACAAGACTAGTGCCACCAAGCTCAATCCAGCGATTTCCCAGTAATTCCTGGGGTAGACTGGTGCTACATACTAAGTTCCATATGTGAGAAGGTAGCTGAACGCCTTGTCCAAAATCATCTTACTGCTGAGAGTTGAGCTCACCCTCAGTCCCTCACAGTTCCACACTGCCTGCAGAGTGAGTTTCCCACGTCTTCACCAGAGACTTTTGCCAGAGGCTTCTGAGACGCAAGTTAACAATGCACACCTGGACGGTATCTCCAGGTGCAGTAGAGTGGTAATCTGGGAACCTCCTTACTCAGAATACTGCTACCTTCACACTGTCATAAGAATGCAGCTAGTTGAGAGCTGGCTTCTAGGCAAGCTTCCCTGTGAGAGCTGAGGACAGGGCAGAACCCTCCCGCATCCTGCCTGACTGTAGACGTACCTGCTAACCTCCTTATGTTAGTGGCTGGGATGGGTTGCGGGAAAAGCATGTGTAAGCATTGGGCCTGAACTCCCGTGTATCTGAGTTGAATACAGCGATTTCCAACATCCTTCTTCAATAGGAGTGTAGCTAGGTTCCAACTCCCATGTCCGAGTGGGTAGCAGACATCTGCCTCCCATGCATACACACTTCTGAGAGTTGAGCTTATGGCCTGTAACCCTACATCCTGCCTGCCGCTACCTTTCGCTTCCAAAAGGCCTAGGCTCGCTGCTTGACGCAAGTGTTGGGAGAGGTAACTGGAATCTCCCGGCACACAAGACGAGTGCCTCCAAGCTCAATCAAGCGATTTCCTAGTAATTCCTGGGGTAGACTGGTGCTACATACTAAGTTCCATACGTGAGTATGTAGTTGAACGCCTTGTCCAAAAACATCTTACTTCTCAGAGTTGAGCTCACCCTCAGTCCCTCACAGTTCCACACTGCCTGCAGAGTGAGTTTCGCACGTCTTCACCAGAGACGTTTGCCAGAGGCTTCTGAGACGCAAGTTAACAATGCAGACCTGGAGGGTATCTCCAGGTCCAGTAGAGTGGTAACCTGGGAACCTCCTGTCTCAGAATACTGCTACCTTCACCCTGCCATAAGAATGCAGCTAGTTGACAGCTGGCTTCAAGGCCTGCTTCCCTGTGAGAGCTAAGGACAGGGCACAACCCTCCCGCATCCTGCTTGACTGTAGAAGGAGCTGCTAACGTCCTCATGTTAGTGGCAGGGAAACGTTGTGAGAAAAGCATGTGGAATCGTTGTGCCTGAACCCACGTGTATCTGAGTTGAATACAGCGATTTCCAAAGTCCTTCTTCATCAGAGTGTAGCTAGGTTCCCACTCGCATGTCCGAGTGGGTAGCAGACATCTGCCTCCCATGTATACACACTTCTGAGAGTTGAGCTTATGGCCTGTAAGCCTACCTCCTGCCTGCAGCTACCTTTCGCTTCCAAAAGGCCTAGGCTCGCTGCTTCACCGAAGTGTTGGGAGAGGTAACTGGAATCTCCCGGCACACAAGACTAGTGCCACCAAGCTCAATCCAGCGATTTCCCAGTAATTCCTGGGGTAGACTGGTGCTACATACTAAGTTCCATATGTGAGAAGGTAGCTGAACGCCTTGTCCAAAATCATCTTACTGCTGAGAGTTGAGCTCACCCTCAGTCCCTCACAGTTCCACACTGCCTGCAGAGTGAGTTTCCCACGTCTTCACCAGAGACTTTTGCCAGAGGCTTCTGAGACGCAAGTTAACAATGCACACCTGGACGGTATCTCCAGGTGCAGTAGAGTGGTAATCTGGGAACCTCCTTACTCAGAATACTGCTACCTTCACACTGTCATAAGAATGCAGCTAGTTGAGAGCTGGCTTCTAGGCAAGCTTCCCTGTGAGAGCTGAGGACAGGGCAGAACCCTCCCGCATCCTGCCTGACTGTAGACGTACCTGCTAACCTCCTTATGTTAGTGGCTGGGATGGGTTGCGGGAGAAGCATGTGTAAGCATTGGGCCTGAACTCCCGTGTATCTGAGTTGAATACAGCGATTTCCAACATCCTTCTTCAATAGGAGTGTAGCTAGGTTCCAACTCCCATGTCCGAGTGGGTAGCAGACATCTGCCTCCCATGTATACACACTTCTGAGAGTTGAGCTTATGGCCTGTAACCCTACATCCTGCCTGCCGCTACCTTTCGCTTCCAAAAGGCCTAGGCTCGCTGCTTGACGCAAGTGTTGGGAGAGGTAACTGGAATCTCCCGGCACACAAGACGAGTGCCTCCAAGCTCAATCAAGCGATTTCCTAGTAATTCCTGGGGTAGACTGGTGCTACATACTAAGTTCCATACGTGAGTATGTAGTTGAACGCCTTGTCCAAAAACATCTTACTTCTGAGAGTTGAGCTCACCCTCAGTCCCTCAGAGTTCCACACTGCCTGCAGAGTGAGTTTCGCACGTCTTCACCAGAGACGTTCGCCAGAGGCTTCTGAGACGCAAGTTAACAATGCAGACCTGGAGGGTATCTCCAGGTCCAGTAGAGTGGTAACCTGGGAACCTCCTGTCTCAGAATACTGCTACCTTCACCCTGCCATAAGAATGCAGCTAGTTGACAGCTGGCTTCAAGGCCTGCTTCCCTGTGAGAGCTAAGGACAGGGCACAACCCTCCCGCATCCTGCTTGACTGTAGAAGGAGCTGCTAACGTCCTCATGTTAGTGGCAGGGAAACGTTGTGAGAAAAGCATGTGGAATCGTTGTGCCTGAACCCACGTGTATCTGAGTTGAATACAGCGATTTCCAAAGTCCTTCTTCATCAGAGTGTAGCTAGGTTCCCACTCGCATGTCCGAGTGGGTAGCAGACATCTGCCTCCCATGTATACACACTTCTGAGAGTTGAGCTTATGGCCTGTAAGCCTACCTCCTGCCTGCAGCTACCTTTCGCTTCCAAAAGGCCTAGGCTCGCTGCTTCACCGAAGTGTTGGGAGAGGTAACTGGAATCTCCCGGCACACAAGACTAGTGCCACCAAGCTCAATCCAGCGATTTCCCAGTAATTCCTGGGGTAGACTGGTGCTACATACTAAGTTCCATATGTGAGAAGGTAGCTGAACGCCTTGTCCAAAATCATCTTACTGCTGAGAGTTGAGCTCACCCTCAGTCCCTCACAGTTCCACACTGCCTGCAGAGTGAGTTTCCCACGTCTTCACCAGAGACTTTTGCCAGAGGCTTCTGAGACGCAAGTTAACAATGCACACCTGGACGGTATCTCCAGGTGCAGTAGAGTGGTAATCTGGGAACCTCCTTACTCAGAATACTGCTACCTTCACACTGTCATAAGAATGCAGCTAGTTGAGAGCTGGCTTCTAGGCAAGCTTCCCTGTGAGAGCTGAGGACAGGGCAGAACCCTCCCGCATCCTGCCTGACTGTAGACGTACCTGCTAACCTCCTTATGTTAGTGGATGGGATGGGTTGCGGGAGAAGCATGTGTAAGCATTGGGCCTGAACTCCCGTGTATCTGAGTTGAATACAGCGATTTCCAACATCCTTCTTCAATAGGAGTGTAGCTAGGTTCCAACTCCCATGTCCGAGTGGGTAGCAGACATCTGCCTCCCATGCATACACACTTCTGAGAGTTGAGCTTATGGCCTGTAACCCTACATCCTGCCTGCCGCTACCTTTCGCTTCCAAAAGGCCTAGGCTCGCTGCTTGACGCAAGTGTTGGGAGAGGTAACTGGAATCTCCCGGCACACAAGACGAGTGCCTCCAAGCTCAATCAAGCGATTTCCTAGTAATTCCTGGGGTAGACTGGTGCTACATACTAAGTTCCATACGTGAGTAGGTAGTTGAACGCCTTGTCCAAAAACATCTTACTTCTGAGAGTTGAGCTCACCCTCAGTCCCTCACAGTTCCACACTGCCTGCAGAGTGAGTTTCGCACGTCTTCACCAGAGACGTTTGCCAGAGGCTTCTGAGACGCAAGTTAACAATGCAGACCTGGAGGGTATCTCCAGGTCCAGTAGAGTGGTAACCTGGGAACCTCCTGTCTCAGAATACTGCTACCTTCACCCTGCCATAAGAATGCAGCTAGTTGACAGCTGGCTTCAAGGCCTGCTTCCCTGTGAGAGCTAAGGACAGGGCACAACCCTCCCGCATCCTGCTTGACTGTAGAAGGAGCTGCTAACGTCCTCATGTTAGTGGCAGGGAAACGTTGTGAGAAAAGCATGTGGAATCGTTGTGCCTGAACCCACGTGTATCTGAGTTGAATACAGCGATTTCCAAAGTCCTTCTTCATCAGAGTGTAGCTAGGTTCCCACTCGCATGTCCGAGTGGGTAGCAGACATCTGCCTCCCATGTATACACACTTCTGAGAGTTGAGCTTATGGCCTGTAAGCCTACCTCCTGCCTGCAGCTACCTTTCGCTTCCAAAAGGCCTAGGCTCGCTGCTTCACCGAAGTGTTGGGAGAGGTAACTGGAATCTCCCGGCACACAAGACTAGTGCCACCAAGCTCAATCCAGCGATTTCCCAGTAATTCCTGGGGTAGACTGGTGCTACATACTAAGTTCCATATGTGAGAAGGTAGCTGAACGCCTTGTCCAAAATCATCTTACTGCTGAGAGTTGAGCTCACCCTCAGTCCCTCACAGTTCCACACTGCCTGCAGAGTGAGTTTCCCACGTCTTCACCAGAGACTTTTGCCAGAGGCTTCTGAGACGCAAGTTAACAATGCACACCTGGACGGTATCTCCAGGTGCAGTAGAGTGGTAATCTGGGAACCTCCTTACTCAGAATACTGCTACCTTCACACTGTCATAAGAATGCAGCTAGTTGAGAGCTGGCTTCTAGGCAAGCTTCCCTGTGAGAGCTGAGGACAGGGCAGAACCCTCCCGCATCCTGCCTGACTGTAGACGTACCTGCTAACCTCCTTATGTTAGTGGCTGGGATGGGTTGCGGGAAAAGCATGTGTAAGCATTGGGCCTGAACTCCCGTGTATCTGAGTTGAATACAGCGATTTCCAACATCCTTCTTCAATAGGAGTGTAGCTAGGTTCCAACTCCCATGTCCGAGTGGGTAGCAGACATCTGCCTCCCATGCATACACACTTCTGAGAGTTGAGCTTATGGCCTGTAACCCTACATCCTGCCTGCCGCTACCTTTCGCTTCCAAAAGGCCTAGGCTCGCTGCTTGACGCAAGTGTTGGGAGAGGTAACTGGAATCTCCCGGCACACAAGACGAGTGCCTCCAAGCTCAATCAAGCGATTTCCTAGTAATTCCTGGGGTAGACTGGTGCTACATACTAAGTTCCATACGTGAGTATGTAGTTGAACGCCTTGTCCAAAAACATCTTACTTCTGAGAGTTGAGCTCACCCTCAGTCCCTCACAGTTCCACACTGCCTGCAGAGTGAGTTTCGCACGTCTTCACCAGAGACGTTTGCCAGAGGCTTCTGAGACGCAAGTTAACAATGCAGACCTGGAGGGTATCTCCAGGTCCAGTAGAGTGGTAACCTGGGAACCTCCTGTCTCAGAATACTGCTACCTTCACCCTGCCATAAGAATGCAGCTAGTTGACAGCTGGCTTCAAGGCCTGCTTCCCTGTGAGAGCTAAGGACAGGGCACAACCCTCCCGCATCCTGCTTGACTGTAGAAGGAGCTGCTAACGTCCTCATGTTAGTGGCAGGGAAACGTTGTGAGAAAAGCATGTGGAATCGTTGTGCCTGAACCCACGTGTATCTGAGTTGAATACAGCGATTTCCAAAGTCCTTCTTCATCAGAGTGTAGCTAGGTTCCCACTCGCATGTCCGAGTGGGTAGCAGACATCTGCCTCCCATGTATACACACTTCTGAGAGTTGAGCTTATGGCCTGTAAGCCTACCTCCTGCCTGCAGCTACCTTTCGCTTCCAAAAGGCCTAGGCTCGCTGCTTCACCGAAGTGTTGGGAGAGGTAACTGGAATCTCCCGGCACACAAGACTAGTGCCACCAAGCTCAATCCAGCGATTTCCCAGTAATTCCTGGGGTAGACTGGTGCTACATACTAAGTTCCATATGTGAGAAGGTAGCTGAACGCCTTGTCCAAAATCATCTTACTGCTGAGAGTTGAGCTCACCCTCAGTCCCTCACAGTTCCACACTGCCTGCAGAGTGAGTTTCCCACGTCTTCAACAGAGACTTTTGCCAGAGGCTTCTGAGACGCAAGTTAACAATGCAGACCTGGAGGGTATCTCCAGGTCCAGTAGAGTGGTAACCTGGGAACCTCCTGTCTCAGAATACTGCTACCTTCACCCTGTCATAAGAATGCAGCTAGTTGACAGCTGGCTTCAAGGCCTGCTTCCCTGTGAGAGCTAAGGACAGGGCACAACCCTCCCGCATCCTGCTTGACTGTAGAAGGAGCTGCTAACGTCCTCATGTTAGTGGCAGGGAAACGTTGTGAGAAAAGCATGTGGAATCGTTGTGCCTGAACCCACGTGTATCTGAGTTGAATACAGCGATTTCCAAAGTCCTTCTTCATCAGAGTGTAGCTAGGTTCCCACTCGCATGTCCGAGTGGGTAGCAGACATCTGCCTCCCATGTATACACACTTCTGAGAGTTGAGCTTATGGCCTGTAAGCCTACCTCCTGCCTGCAGCTACCTTTCGCTTCCAAAAGGCCTAGGCTCGCTGCTTCACCGAAGTGTTTGGAGAGGTAACTGGAATCTCCCGGCACACAAGACTAGTGCCACCAAGCTCAATCCAGCGATTTCCCAGTAATTCCTGGGGTAGACTGGTGCTACATACTAAGTTCCATATGTGAGAAGGTAGCTGAACGCCTTGTCCAAAATCATCTTACTGCTGAGAGTTGAGCTCACCCTCAGTCCCTCACAGTTCCACACTGCCTGCAGAGTGAGTTTCCCACGTCTTCACCAGAGACTTTTGCCAGAGGCTTCTGAGACGCAAGTTAACAATGCACACCTGGACGGTATTTCCAGGTGCAGTAGAGTGGTAATCTGGGAACCTCCTTACTCAGAATACTGCTACCTTCACACTGTCATAAGAATGCAGCTAGTTGAGAGCTGGCTTCTAGGCAAGCTTCCCTGTGAGAGCTGAGGACAGGGCAGAACCCTCCCGCATCCTGCCTGACTGTAGACGTACCTGCTAACCTCCTTATGTTAGTGGCTGGGATGGGTTGCGGGAAAAGCATGTGTAAGCATTGGGCCTGAACTCCCGTGTATCTGAGTTGAATACAGCGAATTCCAACATCCTTCTTCAATAGGAGTGTAGCTAGGTTCCAACTCCCATGTCCGAGTGGGCAGCAGACATCTGCCTCCCATGCATACACACTTCTGAGAGTTGAGCTTATGGCCTGTAAGCCTACCTCCGGCCTGCAGCTACCTTTCGCTTCCAAAAGGCCTAGGCTCGCTGCTTCACCGAAGTGTTGGGAGAGGTAACTGGAATCTCCCGGCACACAAGACTAGTGCCACCAAGCTCAATCCAGCGATTTCCCAGTAATTCCTGGGGTAGACTGGTGCTACATACTAAGTTCCATATGTGAGAAGGTAGCTGAACGCCTTGTCCAAAATCATCTTACTGCTGAGAGTTGAGCTCACCCTCAGTCCCTCACAGTTCCACACTGCCTGCAGAGTGAGTTTCCCACGTCTTCACCAGAGACTTTTGCCAGAGGCTTCTGAGACGCAAGTTAACAATGCAGACCTGGAGGGTATCTCCAGGTCCAGTAGAGTGGTAACCTGGGAACCTCCTGTCTCAGAATACTGCTACCTTCACCCTGTCATAAGAATGCAGCTAGTTGACAGCTGGCTTCAAGGCCTGCTTCCCTGTGAGAGCTAAGGACAGGGCACAACCCTCCCGCATCCTGCTTGACTGTAGAAGGAGCTGCTAACGTCCTCATGTTAGTCGCAGGGAAACGTTGTGAGAAAAGCATGTGGAATCGTTGTGCCTGAACCCACGTGTATCTGAGTTGAATACAGCGATTTCCAAAGTCCTTCTTCATCAGAGTGTAGCTAGGTTCCCACTCGCATGTCCGAGTGGGTAGCAGACATCTGCCTCCCATGTATACACACTTCTGAGAGTTGAGCTTATGGCCTGTAAGCCTACCTCCTGCCTGCAGCTACCTTTCGCTTCCAAAAGGCCTAGGCTCGCTGCTTCACCGAAGTGTTGGGAGAGGTAACTGGAATCTCCCGGCACACAAGACTAGTGCCACCAAGCTCAATCCAGCGATTTCCCAGTAATTCCTGGGGTAGACTGGTGCTACATACTAAGTTCCATATGTGAGAAGGTAGCTGAACGCCTTGTCCAAAATCATCTTACTGCTGAGAGTTGAGCTCACCCTCAGTCCCTCACAGTTCCACACTGCCTGCAGAGTGAGTTTCCCACGTCTTCACCAGAGACTTTTGCCAGAGGCTTCTGAGACGCAAGTTAACAATGCACACCTGGACGGTATCTCCAGGTGCAGTAGAGTGGTAATCTGGGAACCTCCTTACTCAGAATACTGCTACCTTCACACTGTCATAAGAATGCAGCTAGTTGAGAGCTGGCTTCTAGGCAAGCTTCCCTGTGAGAGCTGAGGACAGGGCAGAACCCTCCCGCATCCTGCCTGACTGTAGACGTACCTGCTAACCTCCTTATGTTAGTGGCTGGGATGGGTTGCGGGAAAAGCATGTGTAAGCATTGGGCCTGAACTCCCGTGTATCTGAGTTGAATACAGCGAATTCCAACATCCTTCTTCAATAGGAGTGTAGCTAGGTTCCAACTCCCATGTCCGAGTGGGCAGCAGACATCTGCCTCCCATGCATACACACTTCTGAGAGTTGAGCTTATGGCCTGTAACCCTACATCCTGCCTGCCGCTACCTTTCGCTTCCAAAAGGCCTAGGCTCGCTGCTTGACGCAAGTGTTGGGAGAGGTAACTGGAATCTCCCGGCACACAAGACGAGTGCCTCCAAGCTCAATCAAGCGATTTCCTAGTAATTCCTGGAGTAGACTGGTGCTACATACTAAGTTCCATAAGTGAGTAGGTAGTTGAACGCCTTGCCCAAAAACATCTTACTTCTGAGAGTTGAGCTCACCCTCAGTCCCTCACAGTTCCACACTGCCTGCAGAGTGAGTTTCGCACGTCTTCACCAGAGACGTTTGCCAGAGGCTTCTGAGACGCAAGTTAACAACGCAGACCTGGAGGGTATCTCCAGGTCCAGTAGAGTGGTAACCTGGGAACCTCCTGTCTCAGAATCCTGCTACCTTCACCCTGCCATAAGAATGCAGCTAGTTGACAGCTGGCTTCAAGGCCTGCTTCCCTGTGAGAGCTAAGGACAGGGCACAACCCTCCCGCATCCTGCTTGACTGTAGATGGAGCTGCTAACGTCCTCATGTTAGTGGCAGGGAAACGTTGTGAGAAAAGCATGTGGAATCGTTGTGCCTGAACCCACGTGTATCTGAGTTGAATACAGCGATTTCCAAAGTCCTTCTTCATCAGAGTGTAGCTAGGTTCCCACTCGCATGTCCGAGTGGGTAGCAGACATCTGCCTCCCATGTATACACACTTCTGAGAGTTGAGCTTATGGCCTGTAAGCCTACCTCCTGCCTGCAGCTACCTTTCGCTTCCAAAAGGCCTAGGCTCGCTGCTTCACCGAAGTGTTGGGAGAGGTAACTGGAATCTCCCGGCACACAAGACTAGTGCCACCAAGCTCAATCCAGCGATTTCCCAGTAATTCCTGGGGTAGACTGGTGCTACATACTAAGTTCCATATGTGAGAAGGTAGCTGAACGCCTTGTCCAAAATCATCTTACTGCTGAGAGTTGAGCTCACCCTCAGTCCCTCACAGTTCCACACTGCCTGCAGAGTGAGTTTCCCACGTCTTCACCAGAGACTTTTGCCAGAGGCTTCTGAGACGCAAGTTAACAATGCACACCTGGACGGTATCTCCAGGTGCAGTAGAGTGGTAATCTGGGAACCTCCTTACTCAGAATACTGCTACCTTCACACTGTCATAAGAATGCAGCTAGTTGAGAGCTGGCTTCTAGGCAAGCTTCCCTGTGAGAGCTGAGGACAGGGCAGAACCCTCCCGCATCCTGCCTGACTGTAGACGTACCTGCTAACCTCCTTATGTTAGTGGCTGGGATGGGTTGCGGGAAAAGCATGTGTAAGCATTGGGCCTGAACTCCCGTGTATCTGAGTTGAATACAGCGATTTCCAACATCCTTCTTCAATAGGAGTGTAGCTAGGTTCCAACTCCCATGTCCGAGTGGGTAGCAGACATCTGCCTCCCATGCATACACACTTCTGAGAGTTGAGCTTATGGCCTGTAACCCTACATCCTGCCTGCCGCTACCTTTCGCTTCCACAAGGCCTAGGCTCGCTGCTTGACGCAAGTGTTGGGAGAGGTAACTGGAATCTCCCGGCACACAAGACGAGTGCCTCCAAGCTCAATCAAGCGATTTCCTAGTAATTCCTGGGGTAGACTGGTGCTACATACTAAGTTCCATACGTGAGTATGTAGTTGAACGCCTTGTCCAAAAACATCTTACTTCTGAGAGTTGAGCTCACCCTCAGTCCCTCACAGTTCCACACTGCCTGCAGAGTGAGTTTCGCACGTCTTCACCAGAGACGTTTGCCAGAGGCTTCTGAGACGCAAGTTAACAATGCAGACCTGGAGGGTATCTCCAGGTCCAGTAGAGTGGTAACCTGGGAACCTCCTGTCTCAGAATACTGCTACCTTCACCCTGCCATAAGAATGCAGCTAGTTGACAGCTGGCTTCAAGGCCTGCTTCCCTGTGAGAGCTAAGGACAGGGCACAACCCTCCCGCATCCTGCTTGACTGTAGAAGGAGCTGCTAACGTCCTCATGTTAGTGGCAGGGAAACGTTGTGAGAAAAGCATGTGGAATCGTTGTGCCTGAACCCACGTGTATCTGAGTTGAATACAGCGATTTCCAAAGTCCTTCTTCATCAGAGTGTAGCTAGGTTCCCACTCGCATGTCCGAGTGGGTAGCAGACATCTGCCTCCCATGTATACACACTTCTGAGAGTTGAGCTTATGGCCTGTAAGCCTACCTCCTGCCTGCAGCTACATTTCGCTTCCAAAAGGCCTAGGCTCGCTGCTTCACCGAAGTGTTGGGAGAGGTAACTGGAATCTCCCGGCACACAAGACTAGTGCCACCAAGCTCAATCCAGCGATTTCCCAGTAATTCCTGGGGTAGACTGGTGCTACATACTAAGTTCCATATGTGAGAAGGTAGCTGAACGCCTTGTCCAAAATCATCTTACTGCTGAGAGTTGAGCTCACCCTCAGTCCCTCACAGTTCCACACTGCCTGCAGAGTGAGTTTCCCACGTCTTCACCAGAGACTTTTGCCAGAGGCTTCTGAGACGCAAGTTAACAATGCACACCTGGACGGTATCTCCAGGTGCAGTAGAGTGGTAATCTGGGAACCTCCTTACTCAGAATACTGCTACCTTCACACTGTCATAAGAATGCAGCTAGTTGAGAGCTGGCTTCTAGGCAAGCTTCCCTGTGAGAGCTGAGGACAGGGCAGAACCCTCCCGCATCCTGCCTGACTGTAGACGTACCTGCTAACCTCCTTATGTTAGTGGCTGGGATGGGTTGCGGGAGAAGCATGTGTAAGCATTGGGCCTGAACTCCCGTGTATCTGAGTTGAATACAGCGATTTCCAACATCCTTCTTCAATAGGAGTGTAGCTAGGTTCCAACTCCCATGTCCGAGTGGGTAGCAGACATCTGCCTCCCATGCATACACACTTCTGAAAGTTGAGCTTATGGCCTGTAACCCTACATCCTGCCTGCCGCTACCTTTCGCTTCCAAAAGGCCTAGGCTCGCTGCTTGACGCAAGTGTTGGGAGAGGTAACTGGAATCTCCCGGCACACAAGACGAGTGCCTCCAAGCTCAATCAAGCGATTTCCTAGTAATTCCTGGGGTAGACTGGTGCTACATACTAAGTTCCATACGTGAGTATGTAGTTGAACGCCTTGTCCAAAAACATCTTACTTCTGAGAGTTGAGCTCAGCCTCAGTCCCTCACAGTTCCACACTGGCTGCAGAGTGAGTTTCGCACGTCTTCAACAGAGACGTTTGCCAGAGGCTTCTGAGACGCAAGTTAACAATGCAGACCTGGAGGGTATCTCCAGGTCCAGTAGAGTGGTAACCTGGGAACCTCCTGTCTCAGAATACTGCTACCTTCACCCTGCCATAAAAATGCAGCTAGTTGACAGCTGGCTTCAAGGCCTGCTTCCCTGTGAGAGCTAAGGACAGGGCACAACCCTCCCACATCCTGCTTGACTGTAGAAGGACCTGCTAACGTCCTCATGTTAGTGGCAGGGAAACCTTGTGAGAAAAGCATGTGGAATCGTTGTGCCTGAACCCACGTGTATCTGAGTTGAATACAGCGATTTCCAAAGTCCTTCTTCATCAGAGTGTAGCTAGGTTCCCACTCGCATGTCCGAGTGGGTAGCAGACATCTGCCTCCCATGTATACACACTTCTGAGAGTTGAGCTTATGGCCTGTAAGCCTACCTCCTGCCTGCAGCTACCTTTCGCTTCCAAAAGGCCTAGGCTCGCTGCTTCACCGAAGTGTTGGGAGAGGTAACTGGAATCTCCCGGCACACAAGACTAGTGCCACCAAGCTCAATCCAGCGATTTCCCAGTAATTCCTGGGGTAGACTGGTGCTACATACTAAGTTCCATATGTGAGAAGGTAGCTGAACGCCTTGTCCAAAATCATCTTACTGCTGAGAGTTGAGCTCACCCTCAGTCCCTCACAGTTCCACACTGCCTGCAGAGTGAGTTTCCCACGTCTTCACCAGAGACTTTTGCCAGAGGCTTCTGAGACGCAAGTTAACAATGCACACCTGGACGGTATCTCCAGGTGCAGTAGAGTGGTAATCTGGGAACCTCCTTACTCAGAATACTGCTACCTTCACACTGTCATAAGAATGCAGCTAGTTGAGAGCTGGCTTCTAGGCAAGCTTCCCTGTGAGAGCTGAGGACAGGGCAGAACCCTCCCGCATCCTGCCTGACTGTAGACGTACCTGCTAACCTCCTTATGTTAGTGGCTGGGATGGGTTGCGGGAAAAGCATGTGTAAGCATTGGGCCTGAACTCCCGTGTATCTGAGTTGAATACAGCGATTTCCAACATCCTTCTTCAATAGGAGTGTAGCTAGGTTCCAACTCCCATGTCCGAGTGGGTAGCAGACATCTGCCTCCCATGCATACACACTTCTGAGAGTTGAGCTTATGGCCTGTAACCCTACATCCTGCCTGCCGCTACCTTTCGCTTCCACAAGGCCTAGGCTCGCTGCTTGACGCAAGTGTTGGGAGAGGTAACTGGAATCTCCCGGCACACAAGACGAGTGCCTCCAAGCTCAATCAAGCGATTTCCTAGTAATTCCTGGGGTAGACTGGTGCTACATACTAAGTTCCATACGTGAGTATGTAGTTGAACGCCTTGTCCAAAAACATCTTACTTCTGAGAGTTGAGCTCACCCTCAGTCCCTCACAGTTCCACACTGCCTGCAGAGTGAGTTTCGCACGTCTTCACCAGAGACGTTTGCCAGAGGCTTCTGAGACGCAAGTTAACAATGCAGACCTGGAGGGTATCTCCAGGTCCAGTAGAGTGGTAACCTGGGAACCTCCTGTCTCAGAATCCTGCTACCTTCACCCTGCCATAAGAATGCAGCTAGTTGACAGCTGGCTTCAAGGCCTGCTTCCCTGTGAGAGCTAAGGACAGGGCACAACCCTCCCGCATCCTGCTTGACTGTAGAAGGAGCTGCTAACGTCCTCATGTTAGTGGCAGGGAAACGTTGTGAGAAAAGCATGTGGAATCGTTGTGCCTGAACCCACGTGTATCTGAGTTGAATACAGCGATTTCCAAAGTCCTTCTTCATCAGAGTGTAGCTAGGTTCCCACTCGCATGTCCGAGTGGGTAGCAGACATCTGCCTCCCATGTATACACACTTCTGAGAGTTGAGCTTATGGCCTGTAAGACTACCTCCTGCCTGCAGCTACATTTCGCTTCCAAAAGGCCTAGGCTCGCTGCTTCACCGAAGTGTTGGGAGAGGTAACTGGAATCTCCCGGCACACAAGACTAGTGCCACCAAGCTCAATCCAGCGATTTCCCAGTAATTCCTGGGGTAGACTGGTGCTACATACTAAGTTCCATATGTGAGAAGGTAGCTGAACGCCTTGTCCAAAATCATCTTACTGCTGAGAGTTGAGCTCACCCTCAGTCCCTCACAGTTCCACACTGCCTGCAGAGTGAGTTTCCCACGTCTTCACCAGAGACTTTTGCCAGAGGCTTCTGAGACGCAAGTTAACAATGCACACCTGGACGGTATCTCCAGGTGCAGTAGAGTGGTAATCTGGGAACCTCCTTACTCAGAATACTGCTACCTTCACACTGTCATAAGAATGCAGCTAGTTGAGAGCTGGCTTCTAGGCAAGCTTCCCTGTGAGAGCTGAGGACAGGGCAGAACCCTCCCGCATCCTGCCTGACTGTAGACGTACCTGCTAACCTCCTTATGTTAGTGGCTGGGATGGGTTGCGGGAGAAGCATGTGTAAGCATTGGGCCTGAACTCCCGTGTATCTGAGTTGAATACAGCGATTTCCAACATCCTTCTTCAATAGGAGTGTAGCTAGGTTCCAACTCCCATGTCCGAGTGGGTAGCAGACATCTGCCTCCCATGCATACACACTTCTGAGAGTTGAGCTTATGGCCTGTAACCCTACATCCTGCCTGCCGCTACCTTTCGCTTCCAAAAGGCCTAGGCTCGCTGCTTGACGCAAGTGTTGGGAGAGGTAACTGGAATCTCCCGGCACACAAGACGAGTGCCTCCAAGCTCAATCAAGCGATTTCCTAGTAATTCCTGGGGTAGACTGGTGCTACATACTAAGTTCCATACGTGAGTATGTAGTTGAACGCCTTGTCCAAAAACATCTTACTTCTGAGAGTTGAGCTCACCCTCAGTCCCTCACAGTTCCACACTGCCTGCAGAGTGAGTTTCGCACGTCTTCACCAGAGACGTTTGCCAGAGGCTTCTGAGACGCAAGTTAACAATGCAGACCTGGAGGGTATCTCCAGGTCCAGTAGAGTGGTAACCTGGGAACCTCCTGTCTCAGAATCCTGCTACCTTCACCCTGCCATAAGAATGCAGCTAGTTGACAGCTGGCTTCAAGGCCTGCTTCCCTGTGAGAGCTAAGGACAGGGCACAACCCTCCCGCATCCTGCTTGACTGTAGAAGGAGCTGCTAACGTCCTCATGTTAGTGGCAGGGAAACGTTGTGAGAAAAGCATGTGGAATCGTTGTGCCTGAACCCACGTGTATCTGAGTTGAATACAGCGATTTCCAAAGTCCTTCTTCATCAGAGTGTAGCTAGGTTCCCACTCGCATGTCCGAGTGGGTAGCAGACATCTGCCTCCCATGTATACACACTTCTGAGAGTTGAGCTTATGGCCTGTAAGCCTACCTCCTGCCTGCAGCTACCTTTCGCTTCCAAAAGGCCTAGGCTCGCTGCTTCACCGAAGTGTTGGGAGAGGTAACTGGAATCTCCCGGCACACAAGACTAGTGCCACCAAGCTCAATCCAGCGATTTCCCAGTAATTCCTGGGGTAGACTGGTGCTACATACTAAGTTCCATATGTGAGAAGGTAGCTGAACGCCTTGTTCAAAATCATCTTACTGCTGAGAGTTGAGCTCACCCTCAGTCCCTCACAGTTCCACACTGCCTGCAGAGTGAGTTTCCCACGTCTTCACCAGAGACTTTTGCCAGAGGCTTCTGAGACGCAAGTTAACAATGCACACCTGGACGGTATCTCCAGGTGCAGTAGAGTGGTAATCTGGGAACCTCCTTACTCAGAATACTGCTACCTTCACACTGTCATAAGAATGCAGCTAGTTGAGAGCTGGCTTCTAGGCAAGCTTCCCTGTGAGAGCTGAGGACAGGGCAGAACCCTCCCGCATCCTGCCTGACTGTAGACGTACCTGCTAACCTCCTTATGTTAGTGGCTGGGATGGGTTGCGGGAGAAGCATGTGTAAGCATTGGGCCTGAACTCCCGTGTATCTGAGTTGAATACAGCGATTTCCAACATCCTTCTTCAATAGGAGTGTAGCTAGGTTCCAACTCCCATGTCCGAGTGGGTAGCAGACATCTGCCTCCCATGCATACACACTTCTGAGAGTTGAGCTTATGGCCTGTAACCCTACATCCTGCCTGCCGCTACCTTTCGCTTCCAAAAGGCCTAGGCTCGCTGCTTGACGCAAGTGTTGGGAGAGGTAACTGGAATCTCCCGGCACACAAGACGAGTGCCTCCAAGCTCAATCAAGCGATTTCCTAGTAATTCCTGGGGTAGACTGGTGCTACATACTAAGTTCCATACGTGAGTATGTAGTTGAACGCCTTGTCCAAAAACATCTTACTTCTGAGAGTTGAGCTCACCCTCAGTCCCTCACAGTTCCACACTGCCTGCAGAGTGAGTTTCGCACGTCTTCACCAGAGACGTTTGCCAGAGGCTTCTGAGACGCAAGTTAACAATGCAGACCTAGAGGGTATCTCCAGGTCCAGTAGAGTGGTAACCTGGGAACCTCCTGTCTCAGAATACTGCTACCTTCACCCTGCCATAAGAATGCAGCTAGTTGACAGCTGGCTTCAAGGCCTGCTTCCCTGTGAGAGCTAAGGACAGGGCACAACCCTCCCGCATCCTGCTTGACTGTAGAAGGAGCTGCTAACGTCCTCATGTTAGTGGCAGGGAAACGTTGTGAGAAAAGCATGTGGAATCGTTGTGCCTGAACCCACGTGTATCTGAGTTGAATACAGCGATTTCCAAAGTCCTTCTTCATCAGAGTGTAGCTAGGTTCCCACTCGCATGTCCGAGTGGGTAGCAGACATCTGCCTCCCATGTATACACACTTCTGAGAGTTGAGCTTATGGCCTGTAAGCCTACCTCCTGCCTGCAGCTACCTTTCGCTTCCAAAAGGCCTAGGCTCGCTGCTTCACCGAAGTGTTGGGAGAGGTAACTGGAATCTCCCGGCACACAAGACTAGTGCCACCAAGCTCAATCCAGCGATTTCCCAGTAATTCCTGGGGTAGACTGGTGCTACATACTAAGTTCCATATGTGAGAAGGTAGCTGAACGCCTTGTCCAAAATCATCTTACTGCTGAGAGTTGAGCTCACCCTCAGTCCCTCACAGTTCCACACTGCCTGCAGAGTGAGTTTCCCACGTCTTCACCAGAGACTTTTGCCAGAGGCTTCTGAGACGCAAGTTAACAATGCACACCTGGACGGTATCTCCAGGTGCAGTAGAGTGGTAATCTGGGAACCTCCTTACTCAGAATACTGCTACCTTCACACTGTCATAAGAATGCAGCTAGTTGAGAGCTGGCTTCTAGGCAAGCTTCCCTGTGAGAGCTGAGGACAGGGCAGAACCCTCCCGCATCCTGCCTGACCTTAGACGTACCTGCTAACCTCCTTATGTTAGTGGCTGGGATGGGTTGCGGGAAAAGCATGTGTAAGCATTGGGCCTGAACTCCCGTGTATCTGAGTTGAATACAGCGATTTCCAACATCCTTCTTCAATAGGAGTGTAGCTAGGTTCCAACTCCCATGTCCGAGTGGGTAGCAGACATCTGCCTCCCATGCATACACACTTCTGAGAGTTGAGCTTATGGCCTGTAACCCTACATCCTGCCTGCCGCTACCTTTCGCTTCCAAAAGGCCTAGGCTCGCTGCTTGACGCAAGTGTTGGGAGAGGTAACTGGAATCTCCCGGCACACAAGACGAGTGCCTCCAAGCTCAATCAAGCGATTTCCTAGTAATTCCTGGGGTAGACTGGTGCTACATACTAAGTTCCATACGTGAGTATGTAGTTGAACGCCTTGTCCAAAAACATCTTACTTCTGAGAGTTGAGCTCACCCTCAGTCCCTCACAGTTCCACACTGCCTGCAGAGTGAGTTTCGCACGTCTTCACCAGAGACGTTTGCCAGAGGCTTCTGAGACGCAAGTTAACAATGCAGACCTGGAGGGTATCTCCAGGTCCAGTAGAGTGGTAACCTGGGAACCTCCTGTCTCAGAATACTGCTACCTTCACCCTGCCATAAGAATGCAGCTAGTTGACAGCTGGCTTCAAGGCCTGCTTCCCTGTGAGAGCTAAGGACAGGGCACAACCCTCCTGCATCCTGCTTGACTGTAGAAGGAGCTGCTAACGTCCTCATGTTAGTGGCAGGGAAACGTTGTGAGAAAAGCATGTGGAATCGTTGTGCCTGAACCCACGTGTATCTGAGTTGAATACAGCGATTTCCAAAGTCCTTCTTCATCAGAGTGTAGCTAGGTTCCCACTCGCATGTCCGAGTGGGTAGCAGACATCTGCCTCCCATGTATACACACTTCTGAGAGTTGAGCTTATGGCCTTAAGCCTACCTCCTGCCTGCAGCTACCTTTCGCTTCCAAAAGGCCTAGGCTCGCTGCTTCACCGAAGTGTTGGGAGAGGTAACTGGAATCTCCCGGCACACAAGACTAGTGCCACCACGCTCAATCCAGCGATTTCCCAGTAATTCCTGGGGTAGACTGGTGCTACATACTAAGTTCCATATGTGAGAAGGTAGCTGAACGCCTTGTCCAAAATCATCTTACTGCTGAGAGTTGAGCTCACCCTCAGTCCCTCACAGTTCCACACTGCCTGCAGAGTGAGTTTCCCACGTCTTCACCAGAGACTTTTGCCAGAGGCTTCTGAGACGCAAGTTAACAATGCACACCTGGACGGTATCTCCAGGTGCAGTAGAGTGGTAATCTGGGAACCTCCTTACTCAGAATACTGCTACCTTCACACTGTCATAAGAATGCAGCTAGTTGAGAGCTGGCTTCTAGGCAAGCTTCCCTGTGAGAGCTGAGGACAGGGCAGAACCCTCCCGCATCCTGCCTGACTGTAGACGTACCTGCTAACCTCCTTATGTTAGTGGCTGGGATAGGTTGCGGGAAAAGCATGTGTAAGCATTGGGCCTGAACTCCCGTGTATCTGAGTTGAATACAGCGATTTCCAACATCCTTCTTCAATAGGAGTGTAGCTAGGTTCCAACTCCCATGTCCGAGTGGGTAGCAGACATCTGCCTCCCATGCATACACACTTCTGAGAGTTGAGCTTATGGCCTGTAACCCTACATCCTGCCTGCCGCTACCTTTCGCTTCCAAAAGGCCTAGGCTCGCTGCTTGACGCAAGTGTTGGGAGAGGTAACTGGAATCTCCCGGCACAGAAGACGAGTGCCTCCAAGCTCAATCAAGCGATTTCCTAGTAATTCCTGGGGTAGACTGGTGCTACATACTAAGTTCCATACGTGAGTATGTAGTTGAACGCCTTGTCCAAAAACATCTTACTTCTGAGAGTTGAGCTCACCCTCAGTCCCTCACAGTTCCACACTGCCTGCAGAGTGAGTTTCGCCCGTCTTCACCAGAGACGTTAGCCAGAGGCTTCTGAGACGCAAGTTAACAATGCAGACCTGGAGGGTATCTCCAGGTCCAGTAGAGTGGTAACCTGGGAACCTCCTGTCTCAGAATACTGCTACCTTCACCCTGCCATAAGAATGCAGCTAGTTGACAGCTGGCTTCAAGGCCTGCTTCCCTGTGAGAGCTAAGGACAGGGCACAACCCTCCCGCATCCTGCTTGACTGTAGAAGGAGCTGCTAACGTCCTCATGTTAGTGGCAGGGAAACGTTGTGAGAAAAGCATGTGGAATCGTTGTGCCTGAACCCACGTGTATCTGAGTTGAATACAGCGATTTCCAAAGTCCTTCTTCATCAGAGTGTAGCTAGGTTCCCACTCGCATGTCCGAGTGGGTAGCAGACATCTGCCTCCCATGTATACACACTTCTGAGAGTTGAGCTTATGGCCTGTAAGCCTACCTCCTGCCTGCAGCTACCTTTCGCTTCCAAAAGGCCTAGGCTCGCTGCTTCACCGAAGTGTTGGGAGAGGTAACTGGAATCTCCCGGCACACAAGACTAGTGCCACCAAGCTCAATCCAGCGATTTCCCAGTAATTCCTGGGGTAGACTGGTGCTACATACTAAGTTCCATATGTGAGAAGGTAGCTGAACGCCTTGTCCAAAATCATCTTACTGCTGAGAGTTGAGCTCACCCTCAGTCCCTCACAGTTCCACACTGCCTGCAGAGTGAGTTTCGCACGTCTTTACCAGAGACGTTTGCCAGAGGCTTCTGAGACGCAAGTTAACAATGCAGACCTGGAGGGTATCTCCAGGTCCAGTAGAGTGGTAACCTGGGAACCTCCTGTCTCAGAATACTGCTACCTTCACCCTGCCATAAGAATGCAGCTAGTTGACAGCTGGCTTCAAGGCCTGCTTCCCTGTGAGAGCTAAGGACAGGGCACAACCCTCCCGCATCCTGCTTGACTGTAGAAGGAGCTGCTAACGTCCTCATGTTAGTGGCAGGGAAACGTTGTGAGAAAAGCATGTGGAATCGTTGTGCCTGAACCCACGTGTATCTGAGTTGAATACAGCGATTTCCAAAGTCCTTCTTCATCAGAGTGTAGCTAGGTTCCCACTCGCATGTCCGAGTGGGTAGCAGACATCTGCCTCCCATGTATACATACTTCTGAGAGTTGAGCTTATGGCCTGTAAGCCTACCTCCTGCCTGCAGCTACCTTTCGCTTCCAAAAGGCCTAGGCTCGCTGCTTCACCGAAGTGTTGGGAGAGGTAACTGGAATCTCCCGGCACACAAGACTAGTGCCACCAAGCTCAATCCAGCGATTTCCCAGTAATTCCTGGGGTAGACTGGTGCTACATACTAAGTTCCATATGTGAGAAGGTAGCTGAACGCCTTGTCCAAAATCATCTTACTGCTGAGAGTTGAGCTCACCCTCAGTCCCTCACAGTTCCACACTGCCTGCAGAGTGAGTTTCCCACGTCTTCACCAGAGACTTTTGCCAGAGGCTTCTGAGACGCAAGTTAACAATGCACACCTGGACGGTATCTCCAGGTGCAGTAGAGTGGTAATCTCGGAACCTCCTTACTCAGAATACTGCTACCTTCACACTGTCATAAGAATGCAGCTAGTTGAGAGCTGGCTTCTAGGCAAGCTTCCCTGTGAGAGCTGAGGACAGGGCAGAACCCTCCCGCATCCTGCCTGACTGTAGACGTACCTGCTAACCTCCTTATGTTAGTGGCTGGGATGGGTTGCGGGAGAAGCATGTGTAAGCATTGGGCCTGAACTCCCGTGTATCTGAGTTGAATACAGCGATTTCCAACATCCTTCTTCAATAGGAGTGTAGCTAGGTTCCAACTCCCATGTCCGAGTGGGTAGCAGACATCTGCCTCCCATGCATACACACTTCTGAGAGTTGAGCTTATGGCCTGTAACCCTACATCCTGCCTGCCGCTACCTTTCGCTTCCAAAAGGCCTAGGCTCGCTGCTTGACGCAAGTGTTGGGAGAGGTAACTGGAATCTCCCGGCACACAAGACGAGTGCCTCCAAGCTCAATCAAGCGATTTCCTAGTAATTCCTGGGGTAGACTGGTGCTACATACTAAGTTCCATACGTGAGTATGTAGTTGAACGCCTTGTCCAAAAACATCTTACTTCTGAGAGTTGAGCTCACCCTCAGTCCCTCACAGTTCCACACTGCCTGCAGAGTGAGTTTCGCACGTCTTCACCAGAGACGTTTGCCAGAGGCTTCTGAGACGCAAGTTAACAATGCAGACCTGGAGGGTATCTCCAGGTCCAGTAGAGTGGTAACCTGGGAACCTCCTGTCTCAGAATACTGCTACCTTCACCCTGCCATAAGAATGCAGCTAGTTGACAGCTGGCTTCAAGGCCTGCTTCCCTGTGAGAGCTAAGGACAGGGCACAACCCTCCCGCATCCTGCTTGACTGTAGAAGGAGCTGCTAACGTCCTCATGTTAGTGGCAGGGAAACGTTGTGAGAAAAGCATGTGGAATCGTTGTGCCTGAACCCACGTGTATCTGAGTTGAATACAGCGATTTCCAAAGTCCTTCTTCATCAGAGTGTAGCTAGGTTCCCACTCGCATGTCCGAGTGGGTAGCAGACATCTGCCTCCCATGTATACACACTTCTGAGAGTTGAGCTTATGGCCTGTAAGCCTACCTCCTGCCTGCAGCTACCTTTCGCTTCCAAAAGGCCTAGGCTCGCTGCTTCACCGAAGTGTTGGGAGAGGTAACTGGAATCTCCCGGCACACAAGACTAGCGCCACCAAGCTCAATCCAGCGATTTCCCAGTAATTCCTGGGGTAGACTGGTGCTACATACTAAGTTCCATATGTGAGAAGGTAGCTGAACGCCTTGTCCAAAATCATCTTACTGCTGAGAGTTGAGCTCACCCTCAGTCCCTCACAGTTCCACACTGCCTGCAGAGTGAGTTTCCCACGTCTTCACCAGAGACTTTTGCCAGAGGCTTCTGAGACGCAAGTTAACAATGCACACCTGGACGGTATCTCCAGGTGCAGTAGAGTGGTAATCTGGGAACCTCCTTACTCAGAATACTGCTACCTTCACACTGTCATAAGAATGCAGCTAGTTGAGAGCTGGCTTCTAGGCAAGCTTCCCTGTGAGAGCTGAGGACAGGGCAGAACCCTCCCGCATCCTGCCTGACCTTAGACGTACCTGCTAACCTCCTTATGTTAGTGGCTGGGATGGGTTGCGGGAAAAGCATGTGTAAGCATTGGGCCTGAACTCCCGTGTATCTGAGTTGAATACAGCGATTTCCAACATCCTTCTTCAATAGGAGTGTAGCTAGGTTCCAACTCCCATGTCCGAGTGGGTAGCAGACATCTGCCTCCCATGCATACACACTTCTGAGAGTTGAGCTTATGGCCTGTAACCCTATATCCTGCCTGCCGCTACCTTTCGCTTCCAAAAGGCCTAGGCTCGCTGCTTGACGCAAGTGTTGGGAGAGGTAACTGGAATCTCCCGGCACACAAGACGAGTGCCTCCAAGCTCAATCAAGCGATTTCCTAGTAATTCCTGGGGTAGACTGGTGCTACATACTAAGTTCCATACGTGAGTATGTAGTTGAACGCCTTGTCCAAAAACATCTTACTTCTGAGAGTTGAGCTCACCCTCAGTCCCTCACAGTTCCACACTGCCTGCAGAGTGAGTTTCGCACGTCTTCACCAGAGACGTTTGCCAGAGGCTTCTGAGACGCAAGTTAACAATGCAGACCTGGAGGGTATCTCCAGGTCCAGTAGAGTGGTAACCTGGGAACCTCCTGTCTCAGAATACTGCTACCTTCACCCTGCCATAAGAATGCAGCTAGTTGACAGCTGGCTTCAAGGCCTGCTTCCCTGTGAGAGCTAAGGACAGGGCACAACCCTCCCGCATCCTGCTTGACTGTAGAAGGAGCTGCTAACGTCCTCATGTTAGTGGCAGGGAAACGTTGTGAGAAAAGCATGTGGAATCGTTGTGCCTGAACCCACGTGTATCTGAGTTGAATACAGCGATTTCCAAAGTCCTTCTTCATCAGAGTGTAGCTAGGTTCCCACTCGCATGTCCGAGTGGGTAGCAGACATCTGCCTCCCATGTATACACACTTCTGAGAGTTGAGCTTATGGCCTTAAGCCTACCTCCTGCCTGCAGCTACCTTTCGCTTCCAAAAGGCCTAGGCTCGCTGCTTCACCGAAGTGTTGGGAGAGGTAACTGGAATCTCCCGGCACACAAGACTAGTGCCACCAAGCTCAATCCAGCGATTTCCCAGTAATTCCTGGGGTAGACTGGTGCTACATACTAAGTTCCATATGTGAGAAGGTAGCTGAACGCCTTGTCCAAAATCATCTTACTGCTGAGAGTTGAGCTCACCCTCAGTCCCTCACAGTTCCACACTGCCTGCAGAGTGAGTTTCCCACGTCTTCACCAGAGACTTTTGCCAGAGGCTTCTGAGACGCAAGTTAACAATGCACACCTGGACGGTATCTCCAGGTGCAGTAGAGTGGTAATCTGGGAACCTCCTTACTCAGAATACTGCTACCTTCACACTGTCATAAGAATGCAGCTAGTTGAGAGCTGGCTTCTAGGCAAGCTTCCCTGTGAGAGCTGAGGACAGGGCAGAACCCTCCCGCATCCTGCCTGACTGTAGACGTACCTGCTAACCTCCTTATGTTAGTGGCTGGGATAGGTTGCGGGAAAAGCATGTGTAAGCATTGGGCCTGAACTCCCGTGTATCTGAGTTGAATACAGCGATTTCCAACATCCTTCTTCAATAGGAGTGTAGCTAGGTTCCAACTCCCATGTCCGAGTGGGTAGCAGACATCTGCCTCCCATGCATACACACTTCTGAGAGTTGAGCTTATGGCCTGTAACCCTACATCCTGCCTGCCGCTACCTTTCGCTTCCAAAAGGCCTAGGCTCGCTGCTTGACGCAAGTGTTGGGAGAGGTAACTGGAATCTCCCGGCACAGAAGACGAGTGCCTCCAAGCTCAATCAAGCGATTTCCTAGTAATTCCTGGGGTAGACTGGTGCTACATACTAAGTTCCATACGTGAGTATGTAGTTGAACGCCTTGTCCAAAAACATCTTACTTCTGAGAGTTGAGCTCACCCTCAGTCCCTCACAGTTCCACACTGCCTGCAGAGTGAGTTTCGCCCGTCTTCACCAGAGACGTTAGCCAGAGGCTTCTGAGACGCAAGTTAACAATGCAGACCTGGAGGGTATCTCCAGGTCCAGTAGAGTGGTAACCTGGGAACCTCCTGTCTCAGAATACTGCTACCTTCACCCTGCCATAAGAATGCAGCTAGTTGACAGCTGGCTTCAAGGCCTGCTTCCCTGTGAGAGCTAAGGACAGGGCACAACCCTCCCGCATCCTGCTTGACTGTAGAAGGAGCTGCTAACGTCCTCATGTTAGTGGCAGGGAAACGTTGTGAGAAAAGCATGTGGAATCGTTGTGCCTGAACCCACGTGTATCTGAGTTGAATACAGCGATTTCCAAAGTCCTTCTTCATCAGAGTGTAGCTAGGTTCCCACTCGCATGTCCGAGTGGGTAGCAGACATCTGCCTCCCATGTATACACACTTCTGAGAGTTGAGCTTATGGCCTGTAAGCCTACCTCCTGCCTGCAGCTACCTTTCGCTTCCAAAAGGCCTAGGCTCGCTGCTTCACCGAAGTGTTGGGAGAGGTAACTGGAATCTCCCGGCACACAAGACTAGTGCCACCAAGCTCAATCCAGCGATTTCCCAGTAATTCCTGGGGTAGACTGGTGCTACATACTAAGTTCCATATGTGAGAAGGTAGCTGAACGCCTTGTCCAAAATCATCTTACTGCTGAGAGTTGAGCTCACCCTCAGTCCCTCACAGTTCCACACTGCCTGCAGAGTGAGTTTCGCACGTCTTTACCAGAGACGTTTGCCAGAGGCTTCTGAGACGCAAGTTAACAATGCAGACCTGGAGGGTATCTCCAGGTCCAGTAGAGTGGTAACCTGGGAACCTCCTGTCTCAGAATACTGCTACCTTCACCCTGCCATAAGAATGCAGCTAGTTGACAGCTGGCTTCAAGGCCTGCTTCCCTGTGAGAGCTAAGGACAGGGCACAACCCTCCCGCATCCTGCTTGACTGTAGAAGGAGCTGCTAACGTCCTCATGTTAGTGGCAGGGAAACGTTGTGAGAAAAGCATGTGGAATCGTTGTGCCTGAACCCACGTGTATCTGAGTTGAATACAGCGATTTCCAAAGTCCTTCTTCATCAGAGTGTAGCTAGGTTCCCACTCGCATGTCCGAGTGGGTAGCAGACATCTGCCTCCCATGTATACATACTTCTGAGAGTTGAGCTTATGGCCTGTAAGCCTACCTCCTGCCTGCAGCTACCTTTCGCTTCCAAAAGGCCTAGGCTCGCTGCTTCACCGAAGTGTTGGGAGAGGTAACTGGAATCTCCCGGCACACAAGACTAGTGCCACCAAGCTCAATCCAGCGATTTCCCAGTAATTCCTGGGGTAGACTGGTGCTACATACTAAGTTCCATATGTGAGAAGGTAGCTGAACGCCTTGTCCAAAATCATCTTACTGCTGAGAGTTGAGCTCACCCTCAGTCCCTCACAGTTCCACACTGCCTGCAGAGTGAGTTTCCCACGTCTTCACCAGAGACTTTTGCCAGAGGCTTCTGAGACGCAAGTTAACAATGCACACCTGGACGGTATCTCCAGGTGCAGTAGAGTGGTAATCTCGGAACCTCCTTACTCAGAATACTGCTACCTTCACACTGTCATAAGAATGCAGCTAGTTGAGAGCTGGCTTCTAGGCAAGCTTCCCTGTGAGAGCTGAGGACAGGGCAGAACCCTCCCGCATCCTGCCTGACTGTAGACGTACCTGCTAACCTCCTTATGTTAGTGGCTGGGATGGGTTGCGGGAGAAGCATGTGTAAGCATTGGGCCTGAACTCCCGTGTATCTGAGTTGAATACAGCGATTTCCAACATCCTTCTTCAATAGGAGTGTAGCTAGGTTCCAACTCCCATGTCCGAGTGGGTAGCAGACATCTGCCTCCCATGCATACACACTTCTGAGAGTTGAGCTTATGGCCTGTAACCCTACATCCTGCCTGCCGCTACCTTTCGCTTCCAAAAGGCCTAGGCTCGCTGCTTGACGCAAGTGTTGGGAGAGGTAACTGGAATCTCCCGGCACACAAGACGAGTGCCTCCAAGCTCAATCAAGCGATTTCCTAGTAATTCCTGGGGTAGACTGGTGCTACATACTAAGTTCCATACGTGAGTATGTAGTTGAACGCCTTGTCCAAAAACATCTTACTTCTGAGAGTTGAGCTCACCCTCAGTCCCTCACAGTTCCACACTGCCTGCAGAGTGAGTTTCGCACGTCTTCACCAGAGACGTTTGCCAGAGGCTTCTGAGACGCAAGTTAACAATGCAGACCTGGAGGGTATCTCCAGGTCCAGTAGAGTGGTAACCTGGGAACCTCCTGTCTCAGAATACTGCTACCTTCACCCTGCCATAAGAATGCAGCTAGTTGACAGCTGGCTTCAAGGCCTGCTTCCCTGTGAGAGCTAAGGACAGGGCACAACCCTCCCGCATCCTGCTTGACTGTAGAAGGAGCTGCTAACGTCCTCATGTTAGTGGCAGGGAAACGTTGTGAGAAAAGCATGTGGAATCGTTGTGCCTGAACCCACGTGTATCTGAGTTGAATACAGCGATTTCCAAAGTCCTTCTTCATCAGAGTGTAGCTAGGTTCCCACTCGCATGTCCGAGTGGGTAGCAGACATCTGCCTCCCATGTATACACACTTCTGAGAGTTGAGCTTATGGCCTGTAAGCCTACCTCCTGCCTGCAGCTACCTTTCGCTTCCAAAAGGCCTAGGCTCGCTGCTTCACCGAAGTGTTGGGAGAGGTAACTGGAATCTCCCGGCACACAAGACTAGTGCCACCAAGCTCAATCCAGCGATTTCCCAGTAATTCCTGGGGTAGACTGGTGCTACATACTAAGTTCCATATGTGAGAAGGTAGCTGAACGCCTTGTCCAAAATCATCTTACTGCTGAGAGTTGAGCTCACCCTCAGTCCCTCACAGTTCCACACTGCCTGCAGAGTGAGTTTCCCACGTCTTCACCAGAGACTTTTGCCAGAGGCTTCTGAGACGCAAGTTAACAATGCACACCTGGACGGTATCTCCAGGTGCAGTAGAGTGGTAATCTGGGAACCTCCTTACTCAGAATACTGCTACCTTCACACTGTCATAAGAATGCAGCTAGTTGAGAGCTGGCTTCTAGGCAAGCTTCCCTGTGAGAGCTGAGGACAGGGCAGAACCCTCCCGCATCCTGCCTGACTGTAGACGTACCTGCTAACCTCCTTATGTTAGTGGCTGGGATGGGTTGCGGGAAAAGCATGTGTAAGCATTGGGCCTGAACTCCCGTGTATCTGAGTTGAATACAGCGATTTCCAACATCCTTCTTCAATAGGAGTGTAGCTAGGTTCCAACTCCCATGTCCGAGTGGGTAGCAGACATCTGCCTCCCATGCATACACACTTCTGAGAGTTGAGCTTATGGCCTGTAACCCTACATCCTGCCTGCCGCTACCTTTCGCTTCCAAAAGGCCTAGGCTCGCTGCTTGACGCAAGTGTTGGGAGAGGTAACTGGAATCTCCCGGCACACAAGACGAGTGCCTCCAAGCTCAATCAAGCGATTTCCTAGTAATTCCTGGGGTAGACTGGTGCTACATACTAAGTTCCATACGTGAGTATGTAGTTGAACGCCTTGTCCAAAAACATCTTACTTCTGAGAGTTGAGCTCACCCTCAGTCCCTCACAGTTCCACACTGCCTGCAGAGTGAGTTTCGCACGTCTTCACCAGAGACGTTTGCCAGAGGCTTCTGAGACGCAAGTTAACAATGCAGACCTGGAGGGTATCTCCAGGTCCAGTAGAGTGGTAACCTGGGAACCTCCTGTCTCAGAATCCTGCTACCTTCACCCTGCCATAAGAATGCAGCTAGTTGACAGCTGGCTTCAAGGCCTGCTTCCCTGTGAGAGCTAAGGACAGGGCACAACCCTCCCGCATCCTGCTTGACTGTAGAAGGAGCTGCTAACGTCCTCATGTTAGTGGCAGGGAAACGTTGTGAGAAAAGCATGTGGAATCGTTGTGCCTGAACCCACGTGTATCTGAGTTGAATACAGCGATTTCCAAAGTCCTTCTTCATCAGAGTGTAGCTAGGTTCCCACTCGCATGTCCGAGTGGGTAGCAGACATCTGCCTCCCATGTATACACACTTCTGAGAGTTGAGCTTATGGCCTGTAAGCCTACCTCCTGCCTGCAGCTACCTTTCGCTTCCAAAAGGCCTAGGCTCGCTGCTTCACCGAAGTGTTGGGAGAGGTAACTGGAATCTCCCGGCACACAAGACTAGTGCCACCAAGCTCAATCCAGCGATTTCCCAGTAATTCCTGGGGTAGACTGGTGCTACATACTAAGTTCCATATGTGAGAAGGTAGCTGAACGCCTTGTCCAAAATCATCTTACTGCTGAGAGTTGAGCTCACCCTCAGTCCCTCACAGTTCCACACTGCCTGCAGAGTGAGTTTCCCACGTCTTCACCAGAGACTTTTGCCAGAGGCTTCTGAGACGCAAGTTAACAATGCACACCTGGACGGTATCTCCAGGTGCAGTAGAGTGGTAATCTGGGAACCTCCTTACTCAGAATACTGCTACCTTCACACTGTCATAAGAATGCAGCTAGTTGAGAGCTGGCTTCTAGGCAAGCTTCCCTGTGAGAGCTGAGGACAGGGCAGAACCCTCCCGCATCCTGCCTGACTGTAGACGTACCTGCTAACCTCCTTATGTTAGTGGCTGGGATGGGTTGCGGGAAAAGCATGTGTAAGCATTGGGCCTGAACTCCCGTGTATCTGAGTTGAATACAGCGATTTCCAACATCCTTCTTCAATAGGAGTGTAGCTAGGTTCCAACTCCCATGTCCGAGTGGGTAGCAGACATCTGCCTCCCATGCATACACACTTCTGAGAGTTGAGCTTATGGCCTGTAACCCTACATCCTGCCTGCCGCTACCTTTCGCTTCCAAAAGGCCTAGGCTCGCTGCTTGACGCAAGTGTTGGGAGAGGTAACTGGAATCTCCCGGCACACAAGACGAGTGCCTCCAAGCTCAATCAAGCGATTTCCTAGTAATTCCTGGGGTAGACTGGTGCTACATACTAAGTTCCATACGTGAGTATGTAGTTGAACGCCTTGTCCAAAAACATCTTACTTCTGAGAGTTGAGCTCACCCTCAGTCCCTCACAGTTCCACACTGCCTGCAGAGTGAGTTTCGCACGTCTTCACCAGAGACGTTTGCCAGAGGCTTCTGAGACGCAAGTTAACAATGCAGACCTGGAGGGTATCTCCAGGTCCAGTAGAGTGGTAACCTGGGAACCTCCTGTCTCAGAATACTGCTACCTTCACCCTGCCATAAGAATGCAGCTAGTTGACAGCTGGCTTCAAGGCCTGCTTCCCTGTGAGAGCTAAGGACAGGGCACAACCCTCCCGCATCCTGCTTGACTGTAGAAGGAGCTGCTAACGTCCTCATGTTAGTGGCAGGGAAACGTTGTGAGAAAAGCATGTGGAATCGTTGTGCCTGAACCCACGTGTATCTGAGTTGAATACAGCGATTTCCAAAGTCCTCCTTCTTCATCAGAGTGTAGCTAGGTTCCCACTCGCATGTCCGAGTGGGTAGCAGACATCTGCCTCCCATGTATACACACTTCTGAGAGTTGAGCTTATGGCCTGTAAGCCTACCTCCTGCCTGCAGCTACCTTTCGCTTCCAAAAGGCCTAGGCTCGCTGCTTCACCGAAGTGTTGGGAGAGGTAACTGGAATCTCCCGGCACACAAGACTAGTGCCACCAAGCTCAATCCAGCGATTTCCCAGTAATTCCTGGGGTAGACTGGTGCTACATACTAAGTTCCATATGTGAGAAGGTAGCTGAACGCCTTGTCCAAAATCATCTTACTGCTGAGAGTTGAGCTCACCCTCAGTCCCTCACAGTTCCACACTGCCTGCAGAGTGAGTTTCCCACGTCTTCACCAGAGACTTTTGCCAGAGGCTTCTGAGACGCAAGTTAACAATGCACACCTGGACGGTATCTCCAGGTGCAGTAGAGTGGTAATCTGGGAACCTCCTTACTCAGAATACTGCTACCTTCACACTGTCATAAGAATGCAGCTAGTTGAGAGCTGGCTTCTAGGCAAGCTTCCCTGTGAGAGCTGAGGACAGGGCAGAACCCTCCCGCATCCTGCCTGACTGTAGACGTACCTGCTAACCTCCTTATGTTAGTGGCTGGGATAGGTTGCGGGAAAAGCATGTGTAAGCATTGGGCCTGAACTCCCGTGTATCTGAGTTGAATACAGCGATTTCCAACATCCTTCTTCAATAGGAGTGTAGCTAGGTTCCAACTCCCATGTCCGAGTGGGTAGCAGACATCTGCCTCCCATGCATACACACTTCTGAGAGTTGAGCTTATGGCCTGTAACCCTACATCCTGCCTGCCGCTACCTTTCGCTTCCAAAAGGCCTAGGCTCGCTGCTTGACGCAAGTGTTGGGAGAGGTAACTGGAATCTCCCGGCACACAAGACGAGTGCCTCCAAGCTCAATCAAGCGATTTCCTAGTAATTCCTGGGGTAGACTGGTGCTACATACTAAGTTCCATACGTGAGTATGTAGTTGAACGCCTTGTCCAAAAACATCTTACTTCTGAGAGTTGAGCTCACCCTCAGTCCCTCACAGTTCCACACTGCCTGCAGAGTGAGTTTCGCACGTCTTCACCAGAGACGTTTGCCAGAGGCTTCTGAGACGCAAGTTAACAATGCAGACCTGGAGGGTATCTCCAGGTCCAGTAGAGTGGTAATCTGGGAACCTCCTGTCTCAGAATACTGCTACCTTCACCCTGCCATAAGAATGCAGCTAGTTGACAGCTGGCTTCAAGGCCTGCTTCCCTGTGAGAGCTAAGGACAGGGCACAACCCTCCCGCATCCTGCTTGACTGTAGAAGGAGCTGCTAACGTCCTCATGTTAGTGGCAGGGAAACGTTGTGAGAAAAGCATGTGGAATCGTTGTGCCTGAACCCACGTGTATCTGAGTTGAATACAGCGATTTCCAAAGTCCTTCTTCATCAGAGTGTAGCTAGGTTCCCACTCGCATGTCCGAGTGGGTAGCAGACATCTGCCTCCCATGTATACACACTTCTGAGAGTTGAGCTTATGGCCTGTAAGCCTACCTCCTGCCTGCAGCTACCTTTCGCTTCCAAAAGGCCTAGGCTCGCTGCTTCACCGAAGTGTTGGGAGAGGTAACTGGAATCTCCCGGCACACAAGACTAGTGCCACCAAGCTCAATCCAGCGATTTCCCAGTAATTCCTGGGGTAGACTGGTGCTACATACTAAGTTCCATATGTGAGAAGGTAGCTGAACGCCTTGTCCAAAATCATCTTACTGCTGAGAGTTGAGCTCACCCTCAGTCCCTCACAGTTCCACACTGCCTGCAGAGTGAGTTTCCCACGTCTTCACCAGAGACTTTTGCCAGAGGCTTCTGAGACGCAAGTTAACAATGCACACCTGGACGGTATCTCCAGGTGCAGTAGAGTGGTAATCTGGGAACCTCCTTACTCAGAATACTGCTACCTTCACACTGTCATAAGAATGCAGCTAGTTGAGAGCTGGCTTCTAGGCAAGCTTCCCTGTGAGAGCTGAGGACAGGGCAGAACCCTCCCGCATCCTGCCTGACTGTAGACGTACCTGCTAACCTCCTTATGTTAGTGGCTGGGATAGGTTGCGGGAAAAGCATGTGTAAGCATTGGGCCTGAACTCCCGTGTATCTGAGTTGAATACAGCGATTTCCAACATCCTTCTTCAATAAGAGTGTAGCTAGGTTCCAACTCCCATGTCCGAGTGGGTAGCAGACATCTGCCTCCCATGCATACACACTTCTGAGAGTTGAGCTTATGGCCTGTAACCCTACATCCTGCCTGCCGCTACCTTTCGCTTCCAAAAGGCCTAGGCTCGCTGCTTGACGCAAGTGTTGGGAGAGGTAACTGGAATCTCCCGGCACACAAGACGAGTGCCTCCAAGCTCAATCAAGCGATTTCCTAGTAATTCCTGGGGTAGACTGGTGCTACATACTAAGTTCCATACGTGAGTATGTAGTTGAACGCCTTGTCCAAAAACATCTTACTTCTGAGAGTTGAGCTCACCCTCAGTCCCTCACAGTTCCACACTGCCTGCAGAGTGAGTTTCGCACGTCTTCACCAGAGACGTTTGCCAGAGGCTTCTGAGACGCAAGTTAACAATGCAGACCTGGAGGGTATCTCCAGGTCCAGTAGAGTGGTAACCTGGGAACCTCCTGTCTCAGAATACTGCTACCTTCACCCTGCCATAAGAATGCAGCTAGTTGACAGCTGGCTTCAAGGCCTGCTTCCCTGTGAGAGCTAAGGACAGGGCACAACCCTCCCGCATCCTGCTTGACTGTAGAAGGAGCTGCTAACGTCCTCATGTTAGTGGCAGGGAAACGTTGTGAGAAAAGCATGTGGAATCGTTGTGCCTGAACCCACGTGTATCTGAGTTGAATACAGCGATTTCCAAAGTCCTTCTTCATCAGAGTGTAGCTAGGTTCCCACTCGCATGTCCGAGTGGGTAGCAGACATCTGCCTCCCATGTATACACACTTCTGAGAGTTGAGCTTATGGCCTGTAAGCCTACCTCCTGCCTGCAGCTACCTTTCGCTTCCAAAAGGCCTAGGCTCGCTGCTTCACCGAAGTGTTGGGAGAGGTAACTGGAATCTCCCGGCACACAAGACTAGTGCCACCAAGCTCAATCCAGCGATTTCCCAGTAATTCCTGGGGTAGACTGGTGCTACATACTAAGTTCCATATGTGAGAAGGTAGCTGAACGCCTTGTCCAAAATCATCTTACTGCTGAGAGTTGAGCTCACCCTCAGTCCCTCACAGTTCCACACTGCCTGCAGAGTGAGTTTCCCACGTCTTCACCAGAGACTTTTGCCAGAGGCTTCTGAGACGCAAGTTAACAATGCAGACCTGGAGGGTATCTCCAGGTCCAGTAGAGTGGTAACCTGGGAACCTCCTGTCTCAGAATACTGCTACCTTCACCCTGTCATAAGAATGCAGCTAGTTGACAGCTGGCTTCAAGGTCTGCTTCCCTGTGAGAGCTAAGGACAGGGCACAACCCTCCCGCATCCTGCTTGACTGTAGAAGGAGCTGCTAACGTCCTCATGTTAGTGGCAGGGAAACGTTGTGAGAAAAGCATGTGGAATCGTTGTGCCTGAACCCACGTGTATCTGAGTTGAATACAGCGATTTCCAAAGTCCTTCTTCATCAGAGTGTAGCTAGGTTCCCACTCGCATGTCCGAGTGGGTAGCAGACATCTGCCTCCCATGTATACACACTTCTGAGAGTTGAGCTTATGGCCTGTAAGCCTACCTCCTGCCTGCAGCTACCTTTCGCTTCCAAAAGGCCTAGGCTCGCTGCTTCACCGAAGTGTTGGGAGAGGTAACTGGAATCTCCCGGCACACAAGACTAGTGCCACCAAGCTCAATCCAGCGATTTCCCAGTAATTCCTGGGGTAGACTGGTGCTACATACTAAGTTCCATATGTGAGAAGGTAGCTGAACGCCTTGTCCAAAATCATCTTACTGCTGAGAGTTGAGCTCACCCTCAGTCCCTCACAGTTCCACACTGCCTGCAGAGTGAGTTTCCCACGTCTTCACCAGAGACTTTTGCCAGAGGCTTCTGAGACGCAAGTTAACAATGCACACCTGGACGGTATCTCCAGGTGCAGTAGAGTGGTAATCTGGGAACCTCCTTACTCAGAATACTGCTACCTTCACACTGTCATAAGAATGCAGCTAGTTGAGAGCTGGCTTCTAGGCAAGCTTCCCTGTGAGAGCTGAGGACAGGGCAGAACCCTCCCGCATCCTGCCTGACTGTAGACGTACCTGCTAACCTCCTTATGTTAGTGGCTGGGATGGGTTGCGGGAAAAGCATGTGTAAGCATTGGGCCTGAACTCCCGTGTATCTGAGTTGAATACAGCGAATTCCAACATCCTTCTTCAATAGGAGTGTAGCTAGGTTCCAACTCCCATGTCCGAGTGGGCAGCAGACATCTGCCTCCCATGCATACACACTTCTGAGAGTTGAGCTTATGGCCTGTAACCCTACATCCTGCCTGCCGCTACCTTTCGCTTCCAAAAGGCCTAGGCTCGCTGCTTGACGCAAGTGTTGGGAGAGGTAACTGGAATCTCCCGGCACACAAGACGAGTGCCTCCAAGCTCAATCAAGCGATTTTCTAGTAATTCCTGGAGTAGACTGGTGCTACATACTAAGTTCCATAAGTGAGTAGGTAGTTGAACGCCTTGCCCAAAAACATCTTACTTCTGAGAGTTGAGCTCACCCTCAGTCCCTCACAGTTCCACACTGCCTGCAGAGTGAGTTTCGCACGTCTTCACCAGAGACGTTTGCCAGAGGCTTCTGAGACGCAAGTTAACAATGCAGACCTGGAGCGTATCTCCAGGTGCAGTAGAGTGGTAATCTGGGAACCTCCTGTCTCAGAATACTGCTACCTTCACCCTGCCATAAGAATGCAGCTAGTTGACAGCTGGCTTCAAGGCCTGCTTCCCTGTGAGAGCTAAGAACAGGGCACAACCCTCCCGCATCCTGCTTGACTGTAGAAGGAGCTGCTAACGTCCTCATGTTAGTGGCAGGGAAACGTTGTGAGAAAAGCATGTGGAATCGTTGTGCCTGAACCCACGTATATCTGAGTTGAATACAGCGATTTCCAAAGTCCTTCTTCATCAGAGTGTAGCTCGGTTCCCACTCGCATGTCCGAGTGGGTAGCAGACATCTGCCTCCCATGTATACACACTTCTGAGAGTTGAGCTTATGGCCTGTAAGCCTACCTCCTGCCTGCAGCTACCTTTCGCTTCCAAAAGGCCTAGGCTCGCTGCTTCACCGAAGTGTTGGGAGAGGTAACTGGAATCTCCCGGCACACAAGACTAGTGCCACCAAGCTCAATCCAGCGATTTCCCAGTAATTCCTGGGGTAGACTGGTGCTACATACTAAGTTCCATATGTGAGAAGGTAGCTGAACGCCTTGTCCAAAATCATCTTACTGCTGAGAGTTGAGCTCACCCTCAGTCCCTCAGTTCCACACTGCCTGCAGAGTGAGTTTCCCACGTCTTCACCAGAGACTTTTGCCAGAGGCTTCTCAGACGCAAGTTAACAATGCACACCTGGACGGTATCTCCAGGTGCAGTAGAGTGGTAATCTAGGAACCTCCTTACTCAGAATACTGCAACCTTCAAACTGTCATAAGAATGCATCTAGTTGAGCGCTGGCTTCTAGGCAAGCTTCCCTGTGAGAGCTGAGGACAGGGCAGAACCCTCCCGCATCCTGCCTGACTGTAGACGTACCTGCTAACCTCCTTATGTTAGTGGCTGGGATGGGTTGCGGGAAAAGCATGTGTAAGCATTGGGCCTGAACTCCCGTGTATCTGAGTTGAATACAGCGATTTCCAACATCCTTCTTCAATAAGAGTGTAGCTAGGTTCCAACTCCCATGTCCGAGTGGGTAGCAGACATCTGCCTCCCATGCATACACACTTCTGAGAGTTGAGCTTATGGCCTGTAACCCTACATCCTGCCTGCCGCTACCTTTCGCTTCCAAAAGGCCTAGGCTCGCTGCTTGACGCAAGTGTTGGGAGAGGTAACTGGAATCTCCCGGCACACAAGACGAGTGCCTCCAAGCTCAATCAAGTGATTTCCTAGTAATTCCTGGGGTAGACTGGTGCTACATACTAAGTTCCATACGTGAGTATGTAGTTGAACGCCTTGTCCAAAAACATCTTACTTCTGAGAGTTGAGCTCACCCTCAGTCCCTCACAGTTCCACACTGCCTGCAGAGTGAGTTTCTCAGGTCTTCAACAGAGACGTTTGCCAGAGGCTTCTGAGACGCAAGTTAACAATGCAGACCTGGAGGGTATCTCCAGGTCCAGTAGAGTGGTAACCTGGGAACCTCCTGTCTCAGAATACTGCTACCTTCACCCTGCCATAAAAATGCAGCTAGTTGACAGCTGGCTTCAAGGCCTGCTTCCCTGTGAGAGCTAAGGACAGTGCACAACCCTCCCACATCCTGCTTGACTGTAGAAGGACCTGCTAACGTCCTCATGTTAGTGGCAGGGAAACGTTGTGAGAAAAGCATGTGGAATCGTTGTGCCTGAACCCACGTGTATCTGAGTTGAATACAGCGATTTCCAAAGTCCTTCTTCATCAGAGTGTAGCTAGGTTCCCACTCGCATGTCCGAGTGGGTAGCAGACATCTGCCTCCCATGTATACACACTTCTGAGAGTTGAGCTTATGGCCTGTAAGCCTACCTCCTGCCTGCAGCTACCTTTCGCTTCCAAAAGGCCTAGGCTCGCTGCTTCACCGAAGTGTTGGGAGAGGTAACTGGAATCTCCCGGCACACAAGACTAGTGCCACCAAGCTCAATCCAGCGATTTCCCAGTAATTCCTGGGGTAGACTGGTGCTACATACTAAGTTCCATATGTGAGAAGGTAGCTGAACGCCTTGTCCAAAATCATCTTACTGCTGAGAGTTGAGCTCACCCTCAGTCCCTCACAGTTCCACACTGCCTGCAGAGTGAGTTTCCCACGTCTTCACCAGAGACTTTTGCCAGAGGCTTCTGAGACGCAAGTTAACAATGCACACCTGGACGGTATCTCCAGGTGCAGTAGAGTGGTAATCTGGGAACCTCCTTACTCAGAATACTGCTACCTTCACACTGTCATAAGAATGCAGCTAGTTGAGAGCTGGCTTCTAGGCAAGCTTCCCTGTGAGAGCTGAGGACAGGGCAGAACCCTCCCGCATCCTGCCTGACTGTAGACGTACCTGCTAACCTCCTTATGTTAGTGGCTGGGATGGGTTGCGGGAAAAGCATGTGTAAGCATTGGGCCTGAACTCCCGTGTATCTGAGTTGAATACAGCGATTTCCAACATCCTTCTTCAATAGGAGTGTAGCTAGGTTCCAACTCCCATGTCCGAGTGGGTAGCAGACATCTGCCTCCCATGCATACACACTTCTGAGAGTTGAGCTTATGGCCTGTAACCCTACATCCTGCCTGCCGCTACCTTTCGCTTCCACAAGGCCTAGGCTCGCTGCTTGACGCAAGTGTTGGGAGAGGTAACTGGAATCTCCCGGCACACAAGACGAGTGCCTCCAAGCTCAATCAAGCGATTTCCTAGTAATTCCTGGGGTAGACTGGTGCTACATACTAAGTTCCATACGTGAGTATGTAGTTGAACGCCTTGTCCAAAAACATCTTACTTCTGAGAGTTGAGCTCACCCTCAGTCCCTCACAGTTCCACACTGCCTGCAGAGTGAGTTTCGCACGTCTTCACCAGAGACGTTTGCCAGAGGCTTCTGAGACGCAAGTTAACAATGCAGACCTGGAGGGTATCTCCAGGTCCAGTAGAGTGGTAACCTGGGAACCTCCTGTCTCAGAATACTGCTACCTTCACCCTGCCATAAGAATGCAGCTAGTCGACAGCTGGCTTCAAGGCCTGCTTCCCTGTGAGAGCGAAGGACAGGTCACAACCCTCCCGCATCCTGCTTGACTGTAGAAGGAGCTGCTAACGTCCTCATGTTAGTGGCAGGGAAACGTTGTGAGAAAAGCATGTGGAATCGTTGTGCCTGAACTCACGTGTATCTGAGTTGAATACAGCGATTTCCAAAGTCCTTCTTCATCAGAGTGTAGCTAGGTTCCCACTCGCATGTCCGAGTGGGTAGCAGACATCTGCCTCCCATGTATACACACTTCTGAGAGTTGAGCTTATGGCCTGTAAGCCTACCTCCTGCCTGCAGCTACCTTTCGCTTCCAAAAGGCCTAGGCTCGCTGCTTCACCGAAGTGTTGGGAGAGGTAACTGGAATCTCCCGGCACACAAGACTAGTGCCACCAAGCTCAATCCAGCGATTTCCCAGTAATTCCTGGGGTAGACTGGTGCTACATACTAAGTTCCATATGTGAGAAGGTAGCTGAACGCCTTGTCCAAAATCATCTTACTGCTGAGAGTTGAGCTCACCCTCAGTCCCTCACAGTTCCACACTGCCTGCAGAGTGAGTTTCCCACGTCTTCACCAGAGACTTTTGCCAGAGGCTTCTGAGACGCAAGTTAACAATGCACACCTGGACGGTATCTCCAGGTGCAGTAGAGTGGTAATCTGGGAACCTCCTTACTCAGAATACTGCTACCTTCACACTGTCATAAGAATGCAGCTAGTTGAGAGCTGGCTTCTAGGCAAGCTTCCCTGTGAGAGCTGAGGACAGGGCAGAACCCTCCCGCATCCTGCCTGACTGTAGACGTACCTGCTAACCTCCTTATGTTAGTGGCTGGGATGGGTTGCGGGAAAAGCATGTGTAAGCATTGGGCCTGAACTCCCGTGTATCTGAGTTGAATACAGCGATTTCCAACATCCTTCTTCAATAGGAGTGTAGCTAGGTTCCAACTCCCATGTCCGAGTGGGTAGCAGACATCTGCCTCCCATGCATACACACTTCTGAGAGTTGAGCTTATGGCCTGTAACCCTACATCCTGCCTGCCGCTACCTTTCGCTTCCAAAAGGCCTAGGCTCGCTGCTTGACGCAAGTGTTGGGAGAGGTAACTGGAATCTCCCGGCACACAAGACGAGTGCCTCCAAGCTCAATCAAGCGATTTCCTAGTAATTCCTGGGGTAGACTGGTGCTACATACTAAGTTCCATACGTGAGTATGTAGTTGAACGCCTTGTCCAAAAACATCTTACTTCTGAGAGTTGAGCTCACCCTCAGTCCCTCACAGTTCCACACTGCCTGCAGAGTGAGTTTCGCACGTCTTCACCAGAGACGTTTGCCAGAGGCTTCTGAGACGCAAGTTAACAATGCAGACCTGGAGGGTATCTCCAGGTCCAGTAGAGTGGTAACCTGGGAACCTCCTGTCTCAGAATACTGCTACCTTCACCCTGCCATAAGAATGCAGCTAGTTGACAGCTGGCTTCAAGGCCTGCTTCCCTGTGAGAGCTAAGGACAGGGCACAACCCTCCCGCATCCTGCTTGACTGTAGAAGGAGCTGCTAACGTCCTCATGTTAGTGGCAGGGAAACGTTGTGAGAAAAGCATGTGGAATCGTTGTGCCTGAACCCACGTGTATCTGAGTTGAATACAGCGATTTCCAAAGTCCTTCTTCATCAGAGTGTAGCTAGGTTCCCACTCGCATGTCCGAGTGGGTAGCAGACATCTGCCTCCCATGTATACACACTTCTGAGAGTTGAGCTTATGGCCTTAAGCCTACCTCCTGCCTGCAGCTACCTTTCGCTTCCAAAAGGCCTAGGCTCGCTGCTTCACCGAAGTGTTGGGAGAGGTAACTGGAATCTCCCGGCACACAAGACTAGTGCCACCAAGCTCAATCCAGCGATTTCCCAGTAATTCCTGGGGTAGACTGGTGCTACATACTAAGTTCCATATGTGAGAAGGTAGCTGAACGCCTTGTCCAAAATCATCTTACTGCTGAGAGTTGAGCTCACCCTCAGTCCCTCACAGTTCCACACTGCCTGCAGAGTGAGTTTCCCACGTCTTCACCAGAGACTTTTGCCAGAGGCTTCTGAGACGCAAGTTAACAATGCACACCTGGACGGTATCTCCAGGTGCAGTAGAGTGGTAATCTGGGAACCTCCTTACTCAGAATACTGCTACCTTCACACTGTCATAAGAATGCAGCTAGTTGAGAGCTGGCTTCTAGGCAAGCTTCCCTGTGAGAGCTGAGGACAGGGCAGAACCCTCCCGCATCCTGCCTGACTGTAGACGTACCTGCTAACCTCCTTATGTTAGTGGCTGGGATAGGTTGCGGGAAAAGCATGTGTAAGCATTGGGCCTGAACTCCCGTGTATCTGAGTTGAATACAGCGATTTCCAACATCCTTCTTCAATAGGAGTGTAGCTAGGTTCCAACTCCCATGTCCGAGTGGGTAGCAGACATCTGCCTCCCATGCATACACACTTCTGAGAGTTGAGCTTATGGCCTGTAACCCTACATCCTGCCTGCCGCTACCTTTCGCTTCCAAAAGGCCTAGGCTCGCTGCTTGACGCAAGTGTTGGGAGAGGTAACTGGAATCTCCCGGCACAGAAGACGAGTGCCTCCAAGCTCAATCAAGCGATTTCCTAGTAATTCCTGGGGTAGACTGGTGCTACATACTAAGTTCCATACGTGAGTATGTAGTTGAACGCCTTGTCCAAAAACATCTTACTTCTGAGAGTTGAGCTCACCCTCAGTCCCTCACAGTTCCACACTGCCTGCAGAGTGAGTTTCGCCCGTCTTCACCAGAGACGTTAGCCAGAGGCTTCTGAGACGCAAGTTAACAATGCAGACCTGGAGGGTATCTCCAGGTCCAGTAGAGTGGTAACCTGGGAACCTCCTGTCTCAGAATACTGCTACCTTCACCCTGCCATAAGAATGCAGCTAGTTGACAGCTGGCTTCAAGGCCTGCTTCCCTGTGAGAGCTAAGGACAGGGCACAACCCTCCCGCATCCTGCTTGACTGTAGAAGGAGCTGCTAACGTCCTCATGTTAGTGGCAGGGAAACGTTGTGAGAAAAGCATGTGGAATCGTTGTGCCTGAACCCACGTGTATCTGAGTTGAATACAGCGATTTCCAAAGTCCTTCTTCATCAGAGTGTAGCTAGGTTCCCACTCGCATGTCCGAGTGGGTAGCAGACATCTGCCTCCCATGTATACACACTTCTGAGAGTTGAGCTTATGGCCTGTAAGCCTACCTCCTGCCTGCAGCTACCTTTCGCTTCCAAAAGGCCTAGGCTCGCTGCTTCACCGAAGTGTTGGGAGAGGTAACTGGAATCTCCCGGCACACAAGACTAGTGCCACCAAGCTCAATCCAGCGATTTCCCAGTAATTCCTGGGGTAGACTGGTGCTACATACTAAGTTCCATATGTGAGAAGGTAGCTGAACGCCTTGTCCAAAATCATCTTACTGCTGAGAGTTGAGCTCACCCTCAGTCCCTCACAGTTCCACACTGCCTGCAGAGTGAGTTTCGCACGTCTTTACCAGAGACGTTTGCCAGAGGCTTCTGAGACGCAAGTTAACAATGCAGACCTGGAGGGTATCTCCAGGTCCAGTAGAGTGGTAACCTGGGAACCTCCTGTCTCAGAATACTGCTACCTTCACCCTGCCATAAGAATGCAGCTAGTCGACAGCTGGCTTCAAGGCCTGCTTCCCTGTGAGAGCTAAGGACAGGGCACAACCCTCCCGCATCCTGCTTGACTGTAGAAGGAGCTGCTAACGTCCTCATGTTAGTGGCAGGGAAACGTTGTGAGAAAAGCATGTGGAATCGTTGTGCCTGAACCCACGTGTATCTGAGTTGAATACAGCGATTTCCAAAGTCCTTCTTCATCAGAGTGTAGCTAGGTTCCCACTCGCATGTCCGAGTGGGTAGCAGACATCTGCCTCCCATGTATACATACTTCTGAGAGTTGAGCTTATGGCCTGTAAGCCTACCTCCTGCCTGCAGCTACCTTTCGCTTCCAAAAGGCCTAGGCTCGCTGCTTCACCGAAGTGTTGGGAGAGGTAACTGGAATCTCCCGGCACACAAGACTAGTGCCACCAAGCTCAATCCAGCGATTTCCCAGTAATTCCTGGGGTAGACTGGTGCTACATACTAAGTTCCATATGTGAGAAGGTAGCTGAACGCCTTGTCCAAAATCATCTTACTGCTGAGAGTTGAGCTCACCCTCAGTCCCTCACAGTTCCACACTGCCTGCAGAGTGAGTTTCCCACGTCTTCACCAGAGACTTTTGCCAGAGGCTTCTGAGACGCAAGTTAACAATGCACACCTGGACGGTATCTCCAGGTGCAGTAGAGTGGTAATCTCGGAACCTCCTTACTCAGAATACTGCTACCTTCACACTGTCATAAGAATGCAGCTAGTTGAGAGCTGGCTTCTAGGCAAGCTTCCCTGTGAGAGCTGAGGACAGGGCAGAACCCTCCCGCATCCTGCCTGACTGTAGACGTACCTGCTAACCTCCTTATGTTAGTGGCTGGGATGGGTTGCGGGAGAAGCATGTGTAAGCATTGGGCCTGAACTCCCGTGTATCTGAGTTGAATACAGCGATTTCCAACATCCTTCTTCAATAGGAGTGTAGCTAGGTTCCAACTCCCATGTCCGAGTGGGTAGCAGACATCTGCCTCCCATGCATACACACTTCTGAGAGTTGAGCTTATGGCCTGTAACCCTACATCCTGCCTGCCGCTACCTTTCGCTTCCAAAAGGCCTAGGCTCGCTGCTTGACGCAAGTGTTGGGAGAGGTAACTGGAATCTCCCGGCACACAAGACGAGTGCCTCCAAGCTCAATCAAGCGATTTCCTAGTAATTCCTGGGGTAGACTGGTGCTACATACTAAGTTCCATACGTGAGTATGTAGTTGAACGCCTTGTCCAAAAACATCTTACTTCTGAGAGTTGAGCTCACCCTCAGTCCCTCACAGTTCCACACTGCCTGCAGAGTGAGTTTCGCACGTCTTCACCAGAGACGTTTGCCAGAGGCTTCTGAGACGCAAGTTAACAATGCAGACCTGGAGGGTATCTCCAGGTCCAGTAGAGTGGTAACCTGGGAACCTCCTGTCTCAGAATACTGCTACCTTCACCCTGCCATAAGAATGCAGCTAGTTGACAGCTGGCTTCAAGGCCTGCTTCCCTGTGAGAGCTAAGGACAGGGCACAACCCTCCCGCATCCTGCTTGACTGTAGAAGGAGCTGCTAACGTCCTCATGTTAGTGGCAGGGAAACGTTGTGAGAAAAGCATGTGGAATCGTTGTGCCTGAACCCACGTGTATCTGAGTTGAATACAGCGATTTCCAAAGTCCTTCTTCATCAGAGTGTAGCTAGGTTCCCACTCGCATGTCCGAGTGGGTAGCAGACATCTGCCTCCCATGTATACACACTTCTGAGAGTTGAGCTTATGGCCTGTAAGCCTACCTCCTGCCTGCAGCTACCTTTCGCTTCCAAAAGGCCTAGGCTCGCTGCTTCACCGAAGTGTTGGGAGAGGTAACTGGAATCTCCCGGCACACAAGACTAGTGCCACCAAGCTCAATCCAGCGATTTCCCAGTAATTCCTGGGGTAGACTGGTGCTACATACTAAGTTCCATATGTGAGAAGGTAGCTGAACGCCTTGTCCAAAATCATCTTACTGCTGAGAGTTGAGCTCACCCTCAGTCCCTCACAGTTCCACACTGCCTGCAGAGTGAGTTTCCCACGTCTTCACCAGAGACTTTTGCCAGAGGCTTCTGAGACGCAAGTTAACAATGCACACCTGGACGGTATCTCCAGGTGCAGTAGAGTGGTAATCTGGGAACCTCCTTACTCAGAATACTGCTACCTTCACACTGTCATAAGAATGCAGCTAGTTGAGAGCTGGCTTCTAGGCAAGCTTCCCTGTGAGAGCTGAGGACAGGGCAGAACCCTCCCGCATCCTGCCTGACTGTAGACGTACCTGCTAACCTCCTTATGTTAGTGGCTGGGATGGGTTGCGGGAAAAGCATGTGTAAGCATTGGGCCTGAACTCCCGTGTATCTGAGTTGAATACAGCGATTTCCAACATCCTTCTTCAATAGGAGTGTAGCTAGGTTCCAACTCCCATGTCCGAGTGGGTAGCAGACATCTGCCTCCCATGCATACACACTTCTGAGAGTTGAGCTTATGGCCTGTAACCCTACATCCTGCCTGCCGCTACCTTTCGCTTCCAAAAGGCCTAGGCTCGCTGCTTGACGCAAGTGTTGGGAGAGGTAACTGGAATCTCCCGGCACACAAGACGAGTGCCTCCAAGCTCAATCAAGCGATTTCCTAGTAATTCCTGGGGTAGACTGGTGCTACATACTAAGTTCCATACGTGAGTATGTAGTTGAACGCCTTGTCCAAAAACATCTTACTTCTGAGAGTTGAGCTCACCCTCAGTCCCTCACAGTTCCACACTGCCTGCAGAGTGAGTTTCGCACGTCTTCACCAGAGACGTTTGCCAGAGGCTTCTGAGACGCAAGTTAACAATGCAGACCTGGAGGGTATCTCCAGGTCCAGTAGAGTGGTAACCTGGGAACCTCCTGTCTCAGAATACTGCTACCTTCACCCTGCCATAAGAATGCAGCTAGTTGACAGCTGGCTTCAAGGCCTGCTTCCCTGTGAGAGCTAAGGACAGGGCACAACCCTCCCGCATCCTGCTTGACTGTAGAAGGAGCTGCTAACGTCCTCATGTTAGTGGCAGGGAAACGTTGTGAGAAAAGCATGTGGAATCGTTGTGCCTGAACCCACGTGTATCTGAGTTGAATACAGCGATTTCCAAAGTCCTCCTTCTTCATCAGAGTGTAGCTAGGTTCCCACTCGCATGTCCGAGTGGGTAGCAGACATCTGCCTCCCATGTATACACACTTCTGAGAGTTGAGCTTATGGCCTGTAAGCCTACCTCCTGCCTGCAGCTACCTTTCGCTTCCAAAAGGCCTAGGCTCGCTGCTTCACCGAAGTGTTGGGAGAGGTAACTGGAATCTCCCGGCACACAAGACTAGTGCCACCAAGCTCAATCCAGCGATTTCCCAGTAATTCCTGGGGTAGACTGGTGCTACATACTAAGTTCCATATGTGAGAAGGTAGCTGAACGCCTTGTCCAAAATCATCTTACTGCTGAGAGTTGAGCTCACCCTCAGTCCCTCACAGTTCCACACTGCCTGCAGAGTGAGTTTCCCACGTCTTCACCAGAGACTTTTGCCAGAGGCTTCTGAGACGCAAGTTAACAATGCACACCTGGACGGTATCTCCAGGTGCAGTAGAGTGGTAATCTGGGAACCTCCTTACTCAGAATACTGCTACCTTCACACTGTCATAAGAATGCAGCTAGTTGAGAGCTGGCTTCTCGGCAAGCTTCCCTGTGAGAGCTGAGGACAGGGCAGAACCCTCCAGCATCCTGCCTGACTGTAGACGTACCTGCTAACCTCCTTATGTTAGTGGCTGGGATGGGTTGCGGGAAAAGCATGTGTAAGCATTGGGCCTGAACTCCCGTGTATCTGAGTTGAATACAGCGATTTCCAACATCCTTCTTCAATAGGAGTGTAGCTAGGTACCAACTCCCATGTCCGAGTGGGTAGCAGACATCTGCCTCCCATGCATACACACTTCTGAGAGTTGAGCTTATGGCCTGTAACCCTACATCCTGCCTGCCGCTACCTTTCGCTTCCAAAAGGCCTAGGCTCGCTGCTTGACGCAAGTGTTGGGAGAGGTAACTGGAATCTCCCGGCACACAAGACGAGTGCCTCCAAGCTCAATCAAGCGATTTCCTAGTAATTCCTGGGGTAGACTGGTGCTACATACTAAGTTCCATACGTGAGTATGTAGTTGAACGCCTTGTCCAAAAACATCTTACTTCTGAGAGTTGAGCTCACCCTCAGTCCCTCACAGTTCCACACTGCCTGCAGAGTGAGTTTCGCACGTCTTCACCAGAGACGTTTGCCAGAGGCTTCTGAGACGCAAGTTAACAATGCAGACCTGGAGGGTATCTCCAGGTCCAGTAGAGTGGTAACCTGGGAACCTCCTGTCTCAGAATACTGCTACCTTCACCCTGCCATAAGAATGCAGCTAGTTGACAGCTGGCTTCAAGGCCTGCTTCCCTGTGAGAGCTAAGGACAGGGCACAACCCTCCCGCATCCTGCTTGACTGTAGAAGGAGCTGCTAACGTCCTCATGTTAGTGGCAGGGAAACGTTGTGAGAAAAGCATGTGGAATCGTTGTGCCTGAACCCACGTGTATCTGAGTTGAATACAGCGATTTCCAAAGTCCTTCTTCATCAGAGTGTAGCTAGGTTCCCACTCGCATGTCCGAGTGGGTAGCAGACATCTGCCTCCCATGTATACACACTTCTGAGAGTTGAGCTTATGGCCTGTAAGCCTACCTCCTGCCTGCAGCTACCTTTCGCTTCCAAAAGGCCTAGGCTCGCTGCTTCACCGAAGTGTTGGGAGAGGTAACTGGAATCTCCCGGCACACAAGACTAGTGCCACCAAGCTCAATCCAGCGATTTCCCAGTAATTCCTGGGGTAGACTGGTGCTACATACTAAGTTCCATATGTGAGAAGGTAGCTGAACGCCTTGTCCAAAATCATCTTACTGCTGAGAGTTGAGCTCACCCTCAGTCCCTCACAGTTCCACACTGCCTGCAGAGTGAGTTTCCCACGTCTTCACCAGAGACTTTTGCCAGAGGCTTCTGAGACGCAAGTTAACAATGCACACCTGGACGGTATCTCCAGGTGCAGTAGAGTGGTAATCTGGGAACCTCCTTACTCAGAATACTGCTACCTTCACACTGTCATAAGAATGCAGCTAGTTGAGAGCTGGCTTCTAGGCAAGCTTCCCTGTGAGAGCTGAGGACAGGGCAGAACCCTCCCGCATCCTGCCTGACTGTAGACGTACCTGCTAACCTCCTTATGTTAGTGGCTGGGATGGGTTGCGGGAAAAGCATGTGTAAGCATTGGGCCTGAACTCCCGTGTATCTGAGTTGAATACAGCGATTTCCAACATCCTTCTTCAATAGGAGTGTAGCTAGGTTCCAACTCCCATGTCCGAGTGGGTAGCAGACATCTGCCTCCCATGCATACACACTTCTGAGAGTTGAGCTTATGGCCTGTAACCCTACATCCTGCCTGCCGCTACCTTTCGCTTCCAAAAGGCCTAGGCTCGCTGCTTGACGCAAGTGTTGGGAGAGGTAACTGGAATCTCCCGGCACACAAGACGAGTGCCTCCAAGCTCAATCAAGCGATTTCCTAGTAATTCCTGGGGTAGACTGGTGCTACATACTAAGTTCCATACGTGAGTATGTAGTTGAACGCCTTGTCCAAAAACATCTTACTTCTGAGAGTTGAGCTCACCCTCAGTCCCTCACAGTTCCACACTGCCTGCAGAGTGAGTTTCGCACGTCTTCACCAGAGACGTTTGCCAGAGGCTTCTGAGACGCAAGTTAACAATGCAGACCTGGAGGGTATCTCCAGGTCCAGTAGAGTGGTAACCTGGGAACCTCCTGTCTCAGAATCCTGCTACCTTCACCCTGCCATAAGAATGCAGCTAGTTGACAGCTGGCTTCAAGGCCTGCTTCCCTGTGAGAGCTAAGGACAGGGCACAACCCTCCCGCATCCTGCTTGACTGTAGAAGGAGCTGCTAACGTCCTCATGTTAGTGGCAGGGAAACGTTGTGAGAAAAGCATGTGGAATCGTTGTGCCTGAACCCACGTGTATCTGAGTTGAATACAGCGATTTCCAAAGTCCTCCTTCTTCATCAGAGTGTAGCTAGGTTCCCACTCGCATGTCCGAGTGGGTAGCAGACATCTGCCTCCCATGTATACACACTTCTGAGAGTTGAGCTTATGGCCTGTAAGCCTACCTCCTGCCTGCAGCTACCTTTCGCTTCCAAAAGGCCTAGGCTCGCTGCTTCACCGAAGTGTTGGGAGAGGTAACTGGAATCTCCCGGCACACAAGACTAGTGCCACCAAGCTCAATCCAGCGATTTCCCAGTAATTCCTGGGGTAGACTGGTGCTACATACTAAGTTCCATATGTGAGAAGGTAGCTGAACGCCTTGTCCAAAATCATCTTACTGCTGAGAGTTGAGCTCACCCTCAGTCCCTCACAGTTCCACACTGCCTGCAGAGTGAGTTTCCCACGTCTTCACCAGAGACTTTTGCCAGAGGCTTCTGAGACGCAAGTTAACAATGCACACCTGGACGGTATCTCCAGGTGCAGTAGAGTGGTAATCTGGGAACCTCCTTACTCAGAATACTGCTACCTTCACACTGTCATAAGAATGCAGCTAGTTGAGAGCTGGCTTCTAGGCAAGCTTCCCTGTGAGAGCTGAGGACAGGGCAGAACCCTCCCGCATCCTGCCTGACTGTAGACGTACCTGCTAACCTCCTTATGTTAGTGGCTGGGATAGGTTGCGGGAAAAGCATGTGTAAGCATTGGGCCTGAACTCCCGTGTATCTGAGTTGAATACAGCGATTTCCAACATCCTTCTTCAATAGGAGTGTAGCTAGGTTCCAACTCCCATGTCCGAGTGGGTAGCAGACATCTGCCTCCCATGCATACACACTTCTGAGAGTTGAGCTTATGGCCTGTAACCCTACATCCTGCCTGCCGCTACCTTTCGCTTCCAAAAGGCCTAGGCTCGCTGCTTGACGCAAGTGTTGGGAGAGGTAACTGGAATCTCCCGGCACACAAGACGAGTGCCTCCAAGCTCAATCAAGCGATTTCCTAGTAATTCCTGGGGTAGACTGGTGCTACATACTAAGTTCCATACGTGAGTAGGTAGTTGAACGCCTTGTCCAAAAACATCTTACTTATGAGAGTTGAGCTCACCCTCAGTCCCTCACAGTTCCACACTGCCTGCAGAGTGAGTTTCGCACGTCTTCACCAGAGACGTTTGCCAGAGGCTTCTGAGACGCAAGTTAACAATGCAGACCTGGAGGGTATCTCCAGGTCCAGTAGAGTGGTAACCTGGGAACCTCCTGTCTCAGAATACTGCTACCTTCACCCTGCCATAAGAATGCAGCTAGTTGACAGCTGGCTTCAAGGCCTGCTTCCCTGTGAGAGCTAAGGACAGGGCACAACCCTCCCGCATCCTGCTTGACTGTAGAAGGAGCTGCTAACGTCCTCATGTTAGTGGCAGGGAAACGTTGTGAGAAAAGCATGTGGAATCGTTGTGCCTGAACCCACGTGTATCTGAGTTGAATACAGCGATTTCCAAAGTCCTCCTTCTTCATCAGAGTGTAGCTAGGTTCCCACTCGCATGTCCGAGTGGGTAGCAGACATCTGCCTCCCATGTATACACACTTCTGAGAGTTGAGCTTATGGCCTGTAAGCCTACCTCCTGCCTGCAGCTACCTTTCGCTTCCAAAAGGCCTAGGCTCGCTGCTTCACCGAAGTGTTGGGAGAGGTAACTGGAATCTCCCGGCACACAAGACTAGTGCCACCAAGCTCAATCCAGCGATTTCCCAGTAATTCCTGGGGTAGACTGGTGCTACATACTAAGTTCCATATGTGAGAAGGTAGCTGAACGCCTTGTCCAAAATCATCTTACTGCTGAGAGTTGAGCTCACCCTCAGTCCCTCACAGTTCCACACTGCCTGCAGAGTGAGTTTCCCACGTCTTCACCAGAGACTTTTGCCAGAGGCTTCTGAGACGCAAGTTAACAATGCACACCTGGACGGTATCTCCAGGTGCAGTAGAGTGGTAATCTGGGAACCTCCTTACTCAGAATACTGCTACCTTCACACTGTCATAAGAATGCAGCTAGTTGAGAGCTGGCTTCTAGGCAAGCTTCCCTGTGAGAGCTGAGGACAGGGCAGAACCCTCCCGCATCCTGCCTGACTGTAGACGTACCTGCTAACCTCCTTATGTTAGTGGCTGGGATAGGTTGCGGGAAAAGCATGTGTAAGCATTGGGCCTGAACTCCCGTGTATCTGAGTTGAATACAGCGATTTCCAACATCCTTCTTCAATAGGAGTGTAGCTAGGTTCCAACTCCCATGTCCGAGTGGGTAGCAGACATCTGCCTCCCATGCATACACACTTCTGAGAGTTGAGCTTATGGCCTGTAACCCTACATCCTGCCTGCCGCTACCTTTCGCTTCCAAAAGGCCTAGGCTCGCTGCTTGACGCAAGTGTTGGGAGAGGTAACTGGAATCTCCCGGCACACAAGACGAGTGCCTCCAAGCTCAATCAAGCGATTTCCTAGTAATTCCTGGGGTAGACTGGTGCTACATACTAAGTTCCATACGTGAGTATGTAGTTGAACGCCTTGTCCAAAAACATCTTACTTCTGAGAGTTGAGCTCACCCTCAGTCCCTCACAGTTCCACACTGCCTGCAGAGTGAGTTTCGCACGTCTTCACCAGAGACGTTTGCCAGAGGCTTCTGAGACGCAAGTTAACAATGCAGACCTGGAGGGTATCTCCAGGTCCAGTAGAGTGGTAATCTGGGAACCTCCTGTCTCAGAATACTGCTACCTTCACCCTGCCATAAGAATGCAGCTAGTTGACAGCTGGCTTCAAGGCCTGCTTCCCTGTGAGAGCTAAGGACAGGGCACAACCCTCCCGCATCCTGCTTGACTGTAGAAGGAGCTGCTAACGTCCTCATGTTAGTGGCAGGGAAACGTTGTGAGAAAAGCATGTGGAATCGTTGTGCCTGAACCCACGTGTATCTGAGTTGAATACAGCGATTTCCAAAGTCCTTCTTCATCAGAGTGTAGCTAGGTTCCCACTCGCATGTCCGAGTGGGTAGCAGACATCTGCCTCCCATGTATACACACTTCTGAGAGTTGAGCTTATGGCCTGTAAGCCTACCTCCTGCCTGCAGCTACCTTTCGCTTCCAAAAGGCCTAGGCTCGCTGCTTCACCGAAGTGTTGGGAGAGGTAACTGGAATCTCCCGGCACACAAGACTAGTGCCACCAAGCTCAATCCAGCGATTTCCCAGTAATTCCTGGGGTAGACTGGTGCTACATACTAAGTTCCATATGTGAGAAGGTAGCTGAACGCCTTGTCCAAAATCATCTTACTGCTGAGAGTTGAGCTCACCCTCAGTCCCTCACAGTTCCACACTGCCTGCAGAGTGAGTTTCCCACGTCTTCACCAGAGACTTTTGCCAGAGGCTTCTGAGACGCAAGTTAACAATGCACACCTGGACGGTATCTCCAGGTGCAGTAGAGTGGTAATCTGGGAACCTCCTTACTCAGAATACTGCTACCTTCACACTGTCATAAGAATGCAGCTAGTTGAGAGCTGGCTTCTAGGCAAGCTTCCCTGTGAGAGCTGAGGACAGGGCAGAACCCTCCCGCATCCTGCCTGACTGTAGACGTACCTGCTAACCTCCTTATGTTAGTGGCTGGGATAGGTTGCGGGAAAAGCATGTGTAAGCATTGGGCCTGAACTCCCGTGTATCTGAGTTGAATACAGCGATTTCCAACATCCTTCTTCAATAGGAGTGTAGCTAGGTTCCAACTCCCATGTCCGAGTGGGTAGCAGACATCTGCCTCCCATGCATACACACTTCTGAGAGTTGAGCTTATGGCCTGTAACCCTACATCCTGCCTGCCGCTACCTTTCGCTTCCAAAAGGCCTAGGCTCGCTGCTTGACGCAAGTGTTGGGAGAGGTAACTGGAATCTCCCGGCACAGAAGACGAGTGCCTCCAAGCTCAATCAAGCGATTTCCTAGTAATTCCTGGGGTAGACTGGTGCTACATACTAAGTTCCATACGTGAGTATGTAGTTGAACGCCTTGTCCAAAAACATCTTACTTCTGAGAGTTGAGCTCACCCTCAGTCCCTCACAGTTCCACACTGCCTGCAGAGTGAGTTTCGCCCGTCTTCACCAGAGACGTTAGCCAGAGGCTTCTGAGACGCAAGTTAACAATGCAGACCTGGAGGGTATCTCCAGGTCCAGTAGAGTGGTAACCTGGGAACCTCCTGTCTCAGAATACTGCTACCTTCACCCTGCCATAAGAATGCAGCTAGTTGACAGCTGGCTTCAAGGCCTGCTTCCCTGTGAGAGCTAAGGACAGGGCACAACCCTCCCGCATCCTGCTTGACTGTAGAAGGAGCTGCTAACGTCCTCATGTTAGTGGCAGGGAAACGTTGTGAGAAAAGCATGTGGAATCGTTGTGCCTGAACCCACGTGTATCTGAGTTGAATACAGCGATTTCCAAAGTCCTTCTTCATCAGAGTGTAGCTAGGTTCCCACTCGCATGTCCGAGTGGGTAGCAGACATCTGCCTCCCATGTATACACACTTCTGAGAGTTGAGCTTATGGCCTGTAAGCCTACCTCCTGCCTGCAGCTACCTTTCGCTTCCAAAAGGCCTAGGCTCGCTGCTTCACCGAAGTGTTGGGAGAGGTAACTGGAATCTCCCGGCACACAAGACTAGTGCCACCAAGCTCAATCCAGCGATTTCCCAGTAATTCCTGGGGTAGACTGGTGCTACATACTAAGTTCCATATGTGAGAAGGTAGCTGAACGCCTTGTCCAAAATCATCTTACTGCTGAGAGTTGAGCTCACCCTCAGTCCCTCACAGTTCCACACTGCCTGCAGAGTGAGTTTCGCACGTCTTTACCAGAGACGTTTGCCAGAGGCTTCTGAGACGCAAGTTAACAATGCAGACCTGGAGGGTATCTCCAGGTCCAGTAGAGTGGTAACCTGGGAACCTCCTGTCTCAGAATACTGCTACCTTCACCCTGCCATAAGAATGCAGCTAGTTGACAGCTGGCTTCAAGGCCTGCTTCCCTGTGAGAGCTAAGGACAGGGCACAACCCTCCCGCATCCTGCTTGACTGTAGAAGGAGCTGCTAACGTCCTCATGTTAGTGGCAGGGAAACGTTGTGAGAAAAGCATGTGGAATCGTTGTGCCTGAACCCACGTGTATCTGAGTTGAATACAGCGATTTCCAAAGTCCTTCTTCATCAGAGTGTAGCTAGGTTCCCACTCGCATGTCCGAGTGGGTAGCAGACATCTGCCTCCCATGTATACATACTTCTGAGAGTTGAGCTTATGGCCTGTAAGCCTACCTCCTGCCTGCAGCTACCTTTCGCTTCCAAAAGGCCTAGGCTCGCTGCTTCACCGAAGTGTTGGGAGAGGTAACTGGAATCTCCCGGCACACAAGACTAGTGCCACCAAGCTCAATCCAGCGATTTCCCAGTAATTCCTGGGGTAGACTGGTGCTACATACTAAGTTCCATATGTGAGAAGGTAGCTGAACGCCTTGTCCAAAATCATCTTACTGCTGAGAGTTGAGCTCACCCTCAGTCCCTCACAGTTCCACACTGCCTGCAGAGTGAGTTTCCCACGTCTTCACCAGAGACTTTTGCCAGAGGCTTCTGAGACGCAAGTTAACAATGCACACCTGGACGGTATCTCCAGGTGCAGTAGAGTGGTAATCTCGGAACCTCCTTACTCAGAATACTGCTACCTTCACACTGTCATAAGAATGCAGCTAGTTGAGAGCTGGCTTCTAGGCAAGCTTCCCTGTGAGAGCTGAGGACAGGGCAGAACCCTCCCGCATCCTGCCTGACTGTAGACGTACCTGCTAACCTCCTTATGTTAGTGGCTGGGATGGGTTGCGGGAGAAGCATGTGTAAGCATTGGGCCTGAACTCCCGTGTATCTGAGTTGAATACAGCGATTTCCAACATCCTTCTTCAATAGGAGTGTAGCTAGGTTCCAACTCCCATGTCCGAGTGGGTAGCAGACATCTGCCTCCCATGCATACACACTTCTGAGAGTTGAGCTTATGGCCTGTAACCCTACATCCTGCCTGCCGCTACCTTTCGCTTCCAAAAGGCCTAGGCTCGCTGCTTGACGCAAGTGTTGGGAGAGGTAACTGGAATCTCCCGGCACACAAGACGAGTGCCTCCAAGCTCAATCAAGCGATTTCCTAGTAATTCCTGGGGTAGACTGGTGCTACATACTAAGTTCCATACGTGAGTATGTAGTTGAACGCCTTGTCCAAAAACATCTTACTTCTGAGAGTTGAGCTCACCCTCAGTCCCTCACAGTTCCACACTGCCTGCAGAGTGAGTTTCGCACGTCTTCACCAGAGACGTTTGCCAGAGGCTTCTGAGACGCAAGTTAACAATGCAGACCTGGAGGGTATCTCCAGGTCCAGTAGAGTGGTAACCTGGGAACCTCCTGTCTCAGAATACTGCTACCTTCACCCTGCCATAAGAATGCAGCTAGTTGACAGCTGGCTTCAAGGCCTGCTTCCCTGTGAGAGCTAAGGACAGGGCACAACCCTCCCGCATCCTGCTTGACTGTAGAAGGAGCTGCTAACGTCCTCATGTTAGTGGCAGGGAAACGTTGTGAGAAAAGCATGTGGAATCGTTGTGCCTGAACCCACGTGTATCTGAGTTGAATACAGCGATTTCCAAAGTCCTTCTTCATCAGAGTGTAGCTAGGTTCCCACTCGCATGTCCGAGTGGGTAGCAGACATCTGCCTCCCATGTATACACACTTCTGAGAGTTGAGCTTATGGCCTGTAAGCCTACCTCCTGCCTGCAGCTACCTTTCGCTTCCAAAAGGCCTAGGCTCGCTGCTTCACCGAAGTGTTGGGAGAGGTAACTGGAATCTCCCGGCACACAAGACTAGTGCCACCAAGCTCAATCCAGCGATTTCCCAGTAATTCCTGGGGTAGACTGGTGCTACATACTAAGTTCCATATGTGAGAAGGTAGCTGAACGCCTTGTCCAAAATCATCTTACTGCTGAGAGTTGAGCTCACCCTCAGTCCCTCACAGTTCCACACTGCCTGCAGAGTGAGTTTCCCACGTCTTCACCAGAGACTTTTGCCAGAGGCTTCTGAGACGCAAGTTAACAATGCACACCTGGACGGTATCTCCAGGTGCAGTAGAGTGGTAATCTGGGAACCTCCTTACTCAGAATACTGCTACCTTCACACTGTCATAAGAATGCAGCTAGTTGAGAGCTGGCTTCTAGGCAAGCTTCCCTGTGAGAGCTGAGGACAGGGCAGAACCCTCCCGCATCCTGCCTGACTGTAGACGTACCTGCTAACCTCCTTATGTTAGTGGCTGGGATGGGTTGCGGGAAAAGCATGTGTAAGCATTGGGCCTGAACTCCCGTGTATCTGAGTTGAATACAGCGATTTCCAACATCCTTCTTCAATAGGAGTGTAGCTAGGTTCCAACTCCCATGTCCGAGTGGGTAGCAGACATCTGCCTCCCATGCATACACACTTCTGAGAGTTGAGCTTATGGCCTGTAACCCTACATCCTGCCTGCCGCTACCTTTCGCTTCCAAAAGGCCTAGGCTCGCTGCTTGACGCAAGTGTTGGGAGAGGTAACTGGAATCTCCCGGCACACAAGACGAGTGCCTCCAAGCTCAATCAAGCGATTTCCTAGTAATTCCTGGGGTAGACTGGTGCTACATACTAAGTTCCATACGTGAGTATGTAGTTGAACGCCTTGTCCAAAAACATCTTACTTCTGAGAGTTGAGCTCACCCTCAGTCCCTCACAGTTCCACACTGCCTGCAGAGTGAGTTTCGCACGTCTTCACCAGAGACGTTTGCCAGAGGCTTCTGAGACGCAAGTTAACAATGCAGACCTGGAGGGTATCTCCAGGTCCAGTAGAGTGGTAACCTGGGAACCTCCTGTCTCAGAATACTGCTACCTTCACCCTGCCATAAGAATGCAGCTAGTTGACAGCTGGCTTCAAGGCCTGCTTCCCTGTGAGAGCTAAGGACAGGGCACAACCCTCCCGCATCCTGCTTGACTGTAGAAGGAGCTGCTAACGTCCTCATGTTAGTGGCAGGGAAACGTTGTGAGAAAAGCATGTGGAATCGTTGTGCCTGAACCCACGTGTATCTGAGTTGAATACAGCGATTTCCAAAGTCCTCCTTCTTCATCAGAGTGTAGCTAGGTTCCCACTCGCATGTCCGAGTGGGTAGCAGACATCTGCCTCCCATGTATACACACTTCTGAGAGTTGAGCTTATGGCCTGTAAGCCTACCTCCTGCCTGCAGCTACCTTTCGCTTCCAAAAGGCCTAGGCTCGCTGCTTCACCGAAGTGTTGGGAGAGGTAACTGGAATCTCCCGGCACACAAGACTAGTGCCACCAAGCTCAATCCAGCGATTTCCCAGTAATTCCTGGGGTAGACTGGTGCTACATACTAAGTTCCATATGTGAGAAGGTAGCTGAACGCCTTGTCCAAAATCATCTTACTGCTGAGAGTTGAGCTCACCCTCAGTCCCTCACAGTTCCACACTGCCTGCAGAGTGAGTTTCCCACGTCTTCACCAGAGACTTTTGCCAGAGGCTTCTGAGACGCAAGTTAACAATGCACACCTGGACGGTATCTCCAGGTGCAGTAGAGTGGTAATCTGGGAACCTCCTTACTCAGAATACTGCTACCTTCACACTGTCATAAGAATGCAGCTAGTTGAGAGCTGGCTTCTCGGCAAGCTTCCCTGTGAGAGCTGAGGACAGGGCAGAACCCTCCAGCATCCTGCCTGACTGTAGACGTACCTGCTAACCTCCTTATGTTAGTGGCTGGGATGGGTTGCGGGAAAAGCATGTGTAAGCATTGGGCCTGAACTCCCGTGTATCTGAGTTGAATACAGCGATTTCCAACATCCTTCTTCAATAGGAGTGTAGCTAGGTACCAACTCCCATGTCCGAGTGGGTAGCAGACATCTGCCTCCCATGCATACACACTTCTGAGAGTTGAGCTTATGGCCTGTAACCCTACATCCTGCCTGCCGCTACCTTTCGCTTCCAAAAGGCCTAGGCTCGCTGCTTGACGCAAGTGTTGGGAGAGGTAACTGGAATCTCCCGGCACACAAGACGAGTGCCTCCAAGCTCAATCAAGCGATTTCCTAGTAATTCCTGGGGTAGACTGGTGCTACATACTAAGTTCCATACGTGAGTATGTAGTTGAACGCCTTGTCCAAAAACATCTTACTTCTGAGAGTTGAGCTCACCCTCAGTCCCTCACAGTTCCACACTGCCTGCAGAGTGAGTTTCGCACGTCTTCACCAGAGACGTTTGCCAGAGGCTTCTGAGACGCAAGTTAACAATGCAGACCTGGAGGGTATCTCCAGGTCCAGTAGAGTGGTAACCTGGGAACCTCCTGTCTCAGAATACTGCTACCTTCACCCTGCCATAAGAATGCAGCTAGTTGACAGCTGGCTTCAAGGCCTGCTTCCCTGTGAGAGCTAAGGACAGGGCACAACCCTCCCGCATCCTGCTTGACTGTAGAAGGAGCTGCTAACGTCCTCATGTTAGTGGCAGGGAAACGTTGTGAGAAAAGCATGTGGAATCGTTGTGCCTGAACCCACGTGTATCTGAGTTGAATACAGCGATTTCCAAAGTCCTTCTTCATCAGAGTGTAGCTAGGTTCCCACTCGCATGTCCGAGTGGGTAGCAGACATCTGCCTCCCATGTATACACACTTCTGAGAGTTGAGCTTATGGCCTGTAAGCCTACCTCCTGCCTGCAGCTACCTTTCGCTTCCAAAAGGCCTAGGCTCGCTGCTTCACCGAAGTGTTGGGAGAGGTAACTGGAATCTCCCGGCACACAAGACTAGTGCCACCAAGCTCAATCCAGCGATTTCCCAGTAATTCCTGGGGTAGACTGGTGCTACATACTAAGTTCCATATGTGAGAAGGTAGCTGAACGCCTTGTCCAAAATCATCTTACTGCTGAGAGTTGAGCTCACCCTCAGTCCCTCACAGTTCCACACTGCCTGCAGAGTGAGTTTCCCACGTCTTCACCAGAGACTTTTGCCAGAGGCTTCTGAGACGCAAGTTAACAATGCACACCTGGACGGTATCTCCAGGTGCAGTAGAGTGGTAATCTGGGAACCTCCTTACTCAGAATACTGCTACCTTCACACTGTCATAAGAATGCAGCTAGTTGAGAGCTGGCTTCTAGGCAAGCTTCCCTGTGAGAGCTGAGGACAGGGCAGAACCCTCCCGCATCCTGCCTGACTGTAGACGTACCTGCTAACCTCCTTATGTTAGTGGCTGGGATGGGTTGCGGGAAAAGCATGTGTAAGCATTGGGCCTGAACTCCCGTGTATCTGAGTTGAATACAGCGATTTCCAACATCCTTCTTCAATAGGAGTGTAGCTAGGTTCCAACTCCCATGTCCGAGTGGGTAGCAGACATCTGCCTCCCATGCATACACACTTCTGAGAGTTGAGCTTATGGCCTGTAACCCTACATCCTGCCTGCCGCTACCTTTCGCTTCCAAAAGGCCTAGGCTCGCTGCTTGACGCAAGTGTTGGGAGAGGTAACTGGAATCTCCCGGCACACAAGACGAGTGCCTCCAAGCTCAATCAAGCGATTTCCTAGTAATTCCTGGGGTAGACTGGTGCTACATACTAAGTTCCATACGTGAGTATGTAGTTGAACGCCTTGTCCAAAAACATCTTACTTCTGAGAGTTGAGCTCACCCTCAGTCCCTCACAGTTCCACACTGCCTGCAGAGTGAGTTTCGCACGTCTTCACCAGAGACGTTTGCCAGAGGCTTCTGAGACGCAAGTTAACAATGCAGACCTGGAGGGTATCTCCAGGTCCAGTAGAGTGGTAACCTGGGAACCTCCTGTCTCAGAATACTGCTACCTTCACCCTGCCATAAGAATGCAGCTAGTTGACAGCTGGCTTCAAGGCCTGCTTCCCTGTGAGAGCTAAGGACAGGGCACAACCCTCCCGCATCCTGCTTGACTGTAGAAGGAGCTGCTAACGTCCTCATGTTAGTGGCAGGGAAACGTTGTGAGAAAAGCATGTGGAATCGTTGTGCCTGAACCCACGTGTATCTGAGTTGAATACAGCGATTTCCAAAGTCCTCCTTCTTCATCAGAGTGTAGCTAGGTTCCCACTCGCATGTCCGAGTGGGTAGCAGACATCTGCCTCCCATGTATACACACTTCTGAGAGTTGAGCTTATGGCCTGTAAGCCTACCTCCTGCCTGCAGCTACCTTTCGCTTCCAAAAGGCCTAGGCTCGCTGCTTCACCGAAGTGTTGGGAGAGGTAACTGGAATCTCCCGGCACACAAGACTAGTGCCACCAAGCTCAATCCAGCGATTTCCCAGTAATTCCTGGGGTAGACTGGTGCTACATACTAAGTTCCATATGTGAGAAGGTAGCTGAACGCCTTGTCCAAAATCATCTTACTGCTGAGAGTTGAGCTCACCCTCAGTCCCTCACAGTTCCACACTGCCTGCAGAGTGAGTTTCCCACGTCTTCACCAGAGACTTTTGCCAGAGGCTTCTGAGACGCAAGTTAACAATGCACACCTGGACGGTATCTCCAGGTGCAGTAGAGTGGTAATCTGGGAACCTCCTTACTCAGAATACTGCTACCTTCACACTGTCATAAGAATGCAGCTAGTTGAGAGCTGGCTTCTAGGCAAGCTTCCCTGTGAGAGCTGAGGACAGGGCAGAACCCTCCCGCATCCTGCCTGACTGTAGACGTACCTGCTAACCTCCTTATGTTAGTGGCTGGGATAGGTTGCGGGAAAAGCATGTGTAAGCATTGGGCCTGAACTCCCGTGTATCTGAGTTGAATACAGCGATTTCCAACATCCTTCTTCAATAGGAGTGTAGCTAGGTTCCAACTCCCATGTCCGAGTGGGTAGCAGACATCTGCCTCCCATGCATACACACTTCTGAGAGTTGAGCTTATGGCCTGTAACCCTACATCCTGCCTGCCGCTACCTTTCGCTTCCAAAAGGCCTAGGCTCGCTGCTTGACGCAAGTGTTGGGAGAGGTAACTGGAATCTCCCGGCACACAAGACGAGTGCCTCCAAGCTCAATCAAGCGATTTCCTAGTAATTCCTGGGGTAGACTGGTGCTACATACTAAGTTCCATACGTGAGTAGGTAGTTGAACGCCTTGTCCAAAAACATCTTACTTCTGAGAGTTGAGCTCACCCTCAGTCCCTCACAGTTCCACACTGCCTGCAGAGTGAGTTTCGCACGTCTTCACCAGAGACGTTTGCCAGAGGCTTCTGAGACGCAAGTTAACAATGCAGACCTGGAGGGTATCTCCAGGTCCAGTAGAGTGGTAACCTGGGAACCTCCTGTCTCAGAATACTGCTACCTTCACCCTGCCATAAGAATGCAGCTAGTTGACAGCTGGCTTCAAGGCCTGCTTCCCTGTGAGAGCTAAGGACAGGGCACAACCCTCCCGCATCCTGCTTGACTGTAGAAGGAGCTGCTAACGTCCTCATGTTAGTGGCAGGGAAACGTTGTGAGAAAAGCATGTGGAATCGTTGTGCCTGAACCCACGTGTATCTGAGTTGAATACAGCGATTTCCAAAGTCCTCCTTCTTCATCAGAGTGTAGCTAGGTTCCCACTCGCATGTCCGAGTGGGTAGCAGACATCTGCCTCCCATGTATACACACTTCTGAGAGTTGAGCTTATGGCCTGTAAGCCTACCTCCTGCCTGCAGCTACCTTTCGCTTCCAAAAGGCCTAGGCTCGCTGCTTCACCGAAGTGTTGGGAGAGGTAACTGGAATCTCCCGGCACACAAGACTAGTGCCACCAAGCTCAATCCAGCGATTTCCCAGTAATTCCTGGGGTAGACTGGTGCTACATACTAAGTTCCATATGTGAGAAGGTAGCTGAACGCCTTGTCCAAAATCATCTTACTGCTGAGAGTTGAGCTCACCCTCAGTCCCTCACAGTTCCACACTGCCTGCAGAGTGAGTTTCCCACGTCTTCACCAGAGACTTTTGCCAGAGGCTTCTGAGACGCAAGTTAACAATGCACACCTGGACGGTATCTCCAGGTGCAGTAGAGTGGTAATCTGGGAACCTCCTTACTCAGAATACTGCTACCTTCACACTGTCATAAGAATGCAGCTAGTTGAGAGCTGGCTTCTAGGCAAGCTTCCCTGTGAGAGCTGAGGACAGGGCAGAACCCTCCCGCATCCTGCCTGACTGTAGACGTACCTGCTAACCTCCTTATGTTAGTGGCTGGGATAGGTTGCGGGAAAAGCATGTGTAAGCATTGGGCCTGAACTCCCGTGTATCTGAGTTGAATACAGCGATTTCCAACATCCTTCTTCAATAGGAGTGTAGCTAGGTTCCAACTCCCATGTCCGAGTGGGTAGCAGACATCTGCCTCCCATGCATACACACTTCTGAGAGTTGAGCTTATGGCCTGTAACCCTACATCCTGCCTGCCGCTACCTTTCGCTTCCAAAAGGCCTAGGCTCGCTGCTTGACGCAAGTGTTGGGAGAGGTAACTGGAATCTCCCGGCACACAAGACGAGTGCCTCCAAGCTCAATCAAGCGATTTCCTAGTAATTCCTGGGGTAGACTGGTGCTACATACTAAGTTCCATACGTGAGTATGTAGTTGAACGCCTTGTCCAAAAACATCTTACTTCTGAGAGTTGAGCTCACCCTCAGTCCCTCACAGTTCCACACTGCCTGCAGAGTGAGTTTCGCACGTCTTCACCAGAGACGTTTGCCAGAGGCTTCTGAGACGCAAGTTAACAATGCAGACCTGGAGGGTATCTCCAGGTCCAGTAGAGTGGTAATCTGGGAACCTCCTGTCTCAGAATACTGCTACCTTCACCCTGCCATAAGAATGCAGCTAGTTGACAGCTGGCTTCAAGGCCTGCTTCCCTGTGAGAGCTAAGGACAGGGCACAACCCTCCCGCATCCTGCTTGACTGTAGAAGGAGCTGCTAACGTCCTCATGTTAGTGGCAGGGAAACGTTGTGAGAAAAGCATGTGGAATCGTTGTGCCTGAACCCACGTGTATCTGAGTTGAATACAGCGATTTCCAAAGTCCTTCTTCATCAGAGTGTAGCTAGGTTCCCACTCGCATGTCCGAGTGGGTAGCAGACATCTGCCTCCCATGTATACACACTTCTGAGAGTTGAGCTTATGGCCTGTAAGCCTACCTCCTGCCTGCAGCTACCTTTCGCTTCCAAAAGGCCTAGGCTCGCTGCTTCACCGAAGTGTTGGGAGAGGTAACTGGAATCTCCCGGCACACAAGACTAGTGCCACCAAGCTCAATCCAGCGATTTCCCAGTAATTCCTGGGGTAGACTGGTGCTACATACTAAGTTCCATATGTGAGAAGGTAGCTGAACGCCTTGTCCAAAATCATCTTACTGCTGAGAGTTGAGCTCACCCTCAGTCCCTCACAGTTCCACACTGCCTGCAGAGTGAGTTTCCCACGTCTTCACCAGAGACTTTTGCCAGAGGCTTCTGAGACGCAAGTTAACAATGCACACCTGGACGGTATCTCCAGGTGCAGTAGAGTGGTAATCTGGGAACCTCCTTACTCAGAATACTGCTACCTTCACACTGTCATAAGAATGCAGCTAGTTGAGAGCTGGCTTCTAGGCAAGCTTCCCTGTGAGAGCTGAGGACAGGGCAGAACCCTCCCGCATCCTGCCTGACTGTAGACGTACCTGCTAACCTCCTTATGTTAGTGGCTGGGATAGGTTGCGGGAAAAGCATGTGTAAGCATTGGGCCTGAACTCCCGTGTATCTGAGTTGAATACAGCGATTTCCAACATCCTTCTTCAATAAGAGTGTAGCTAGGTTCCAACTCCCATGTCCGAGTGGGTAGCAGACATCTGCCTCCCATGCATACACACTTCTGAGAGTTGAGCTTATGGCCTGTAACCCTACATCCTGCCTGCCGCTACCTTTCGCTTCCAAAAGGCCTAGGCTCGCTGCTTGACGCAAGTGTTGGGAGAGGTAACTGGAATCTCCCGGCACACAAGACGAGTGCCTCCAAGCTCAATCAAGCGATTTCCTAGTAATTCCTGGGGTAGACTGGTGCTACATACTAAGTTCCATACGTGAGTATGTAGTTGAACGCCTTGTCCAAAAACATCTTACTTCTGAGAGTTGAGCTCACCCTCAGTCCCTCACAGTTCCACACTGCCTGCAGAGTGAGTTTCGCACGTCTTCACCAGAGACGTTTGCCAGAGGCTTCTGAGACGCAAGTTAACAATGCAGACCTGGAGGGTATCTCCAGGTCCAGTAGAGTGGTAACCTGGGAACCTCCTGTCTCAGAATACTGCTACCTTCACCCTGCCATAAGAATGCAGCTAGTTGACAGCTGGCTTCAAGGCCTGCTTCCCTGTGAGAGCTAAGGACAGGGCACAACCCTCCCGCATCCTGCTTGACTGTAGAAGGAGCTGCTAACGTCCTCATGTTAGTGGCAGGGAAACGTTGTGAGAAAAGCATGTGGAATCGTTGTGCCTGAACCCACGTGTATCTGAGTTGAATACAGCGATTTCCAAAGTCCTTCTTCATCAGAGTGTAGCTAGGTTCCCACTCGCATGTCCGAGTGGGTAGCAGACATCTGCCTCCCATGTATACACACTTCTGAGAGTTGAGCTTATGGCCTGTAAGCCTACCTCCTGCCTGCAGCTACCTTTCGCTTCCAAAAGGCCTAGGCTCGCTGCTTCACCGAAGTGTTGGGAGAGGTAACTGGAATCTCCCGGCACACAAGACTAGTGCCACCAAGCTCAATCCAGCGATTTCCCAGTAATTCCTGGGGTAGACTGGTGCTACATACTAAGTTCCATATGTGAGAAGGTAGCTGAACGCCTTGTCCAAAATCATCTTACTGCTGAGAGTTGAGCTCACCCTCAGTCCCTCACAGTTCCACACTGCCTGCAGAGTGAGTTTCCCACGTCTTCACCAGAGACTTTTGCCAGAGGCTTCTGAGACGCAAGTTAACAATGCAGACCTGGAGGGTATCTCCAGGTCCAGTAGAGTGGTAACCTGGGAACCTCCTGTCTCAGAATACTGCTACCTTCACCCTGTCATAAGAATGCAGCTAGTTGACAGCTGGCTTCAAGGTCTGCTTCCCTGTGAGAGCTAAGGACAGGGCACAACCCTCCCGCATCCTGCTTGACTGTAGAAGGAGCTGCTAACGTCCTCATGTTACTGGCAGGGAAACGTTGTGAGAAAAGCATGTGGAATCGTTGTGCCTGAACCCACGTGTATCTGAGTTGAATACAGCGATTTCCAAAGTCCTTCTTCATCAGAGTGTAGCTAGGTTCCCACTCGCATGTCCGAGTGGGTAGCAGACATCTGCCTCCCATGTATACACACTTCTGAGAGTTGAGCTTATGGCCTGTAAGCCTACCTCCTGCCTGCAGCTACCTTTCGCTTCCAAAAGGCCTAGGCTCGCTGCTTCACCGAAGTGTTGGGAGAGGTAACTGGAATCTCCCGGCACACAAGACTAGTGCCACCAAGCTCAATCCAGCGATTTCCCAGTAATTCCTGGGGTAGACTGGTGCTACATACTAAGTTCCATATGTGAGAAGGTAGCTGAACGCCTTGTCCAAAATCATCTTACTGCTGAGAGTTGAGCTCACCCTCAGTCCCTCACAGTTCCACACTGCCTGCAGAGTGAGTTTCCCACGTCTTCACCAGAGACTTTTGCCAGAGGCTTCTGAGACGCAAGTTAACAATGCACACCTGGACGGTATCTCCAGGTGCAGTAGAGTGGTAATCTGGGAACCTCCTTACTCAGAATACTGCTACCTTCACACTGTCATAAGAATGCAGCTAGTTGAGAGCTGGCTTCTAGGCAAGCTTCCCTGTGAGAGCTGAGGACAGGGCAGAACCCTCCCGCATCCTGCCTGACTGTAGACGTACCTGCTAACCTCCTTATGTTAGTGGCTGGGATGGGTTGCGGGAAAAGCATGTGTAAGCATTGGGCCTGAACTCCCGTGTATCTGAGTTGAATACAGCGAATTCCAACATCCTTCTTCAATAGGAGTGTAGCTAGGTTCCAACTCCCATGTCCGAGTGGGCAGCAGACATCTGCCTCCCATGCATACACACTTCTGAGAGTTGAGCTTATGGCCTGTAACCCTACATCCTGCCTGCCGCTACCTTTCGCTTCCAAAAGGCCTAGGCTCGCTGCTTGACGCAAGTGTTGGGAGAGGTAACTGGAATCTCCCGGCACACAAGACGAGTGCCTCCAAGCTCAATCAAGCGATTTTCTAGTAATTCCTGGAGTAGACTGGTGCTACATACTAAGTTCCATAAGTGAGTAGGTAGTTGAACGCCTTGCCCAAAAACATCTTACTTCTGAGAGTTGAGCTCACCCTCAGTCCCTCACAGTTCCACACTGCCTGCAGAGTGAGTTTCGCACGTCTTCACCAGAGACGTTTGCCAGAGGCTTCTGAGACGCAAGTTAACAATGCAGACCTGGAGCGTATCTCCAGGTGCAGTAGAGTGGTAATCTGGGAACCTCCTGTCTCAGAATACTGCTACCTTCACCCTGCCATAAGAATGCAGCTAGTTGACAGCTGGCTTCAAGGCCTGCTTCCCTGTGAGAGCTAAGAACAGGGCACAACCCTCCCGCATCCTGCTTGACTGTAGAAGGAGCTGCTAACGTCCTCATGTTAGTGGCAGGGAAACGTTGTGAGAAAAGCATGTGGAATCGTTGTGCCTGAACCCACGTATATCTGAGTTGAATACAGCGATTTCCAAAGTCCTTCTTCATCAGAGTGTAGCTCGGTTCCCACTCGCATGTCCGAGTGGGTAGCAGACATCTGCCTCCCATGTATACACACTTCTGAGAGTTGAGCTTATGGCCTGTAAGCCTACCTCCTGCCTGCAGCTACCTTTCGCTTCCAAAAGGCCTAGGCTCGCTGCTTCACCGAAGTGTTGGGAGAGGTAACTGGAATCTCCCGGCACACAAGACTAGTGCCACCAAGCTCAATCCAGCGATTTCCCAGTAATTCCTGGGGTAGACTGGTGCTACATACTAAGTTCCATATGTGAGAAGGTAGCTGAACGCCTTGTCCAAAATCATCTTACTGCTGAGAGTTGAGCTCACCCTCAGTCCCTCAGTTCCACACTGCCTGCAGAGTGAGTTTCCCACGTCTTCACCAGAGACTTTTGCCAGAGGCTTCTCAGACGCAAGTTAACAATGCACACCTGGACGGTATCTCCAGGTGCAGTAGAGTGGTAATCTAGGAACCTCCTTACTCAGAATACTGCAACCTTCAAACTGTCATAAGAATGCATCTAGTTGAGCGCTGGCTTCTAGGCAAGCTTCCCTGTGAGAGCTGAGGACAGGGCAGAACCCTCCCGCATCCTGCCTGACTGTAGACGTACCTGCTAACCTCCTTATGTTAGTGGCTGGGATGGGTTGCGGGAAAAGCATGTGTAAGCATTGGGCCTGAACTCCCGTGTATCTGAGTTGAATACAGCGATTTCCAACATCCTTCTTCAATAAGAGTGTAGCTAGGTTCCAACTCCCATGTCCGAGTGGGTAGCAGACATCTGCCTCCCATGCATACACACTTCTGAGAGTTGAGCTTATGGCCTGTAACCCTACATCCTGCCTGCCGCTACCTTTCGCTTCCAAAAGGCCTAGGCTCGCTGCTTGACGCAAGTGTTGGGAGAGGTAACTGGAATCTCCCGGCACACAAGACGAGTGCCTCCAAGCTCAATCAAGTGATTTCCTAGTAATTCCTGGGGTAGACTGGTGCTACATACTAAGTTCCATACGTGAGTATGTAGTTGAACGCCTTGTCCAAAAACATCTTACTTCTGAGAGTTGAGCTCACCCTCAGTCCCTCACAGTTCCACACTGCCTGCAGAGTGAGTTTCTCAGGTCTTCAACAGAGACGTTTGCCAGAGGCTTCTGAGACGCAAGTTAACAATGCAGACCTGGAGGGTATCTCCAGGTCCAGTAGAGTGGTAACCTGGGAACCTCCTGTCTCAGAATACTGCTACCTTCACCCTGCCATAAAAATGCAGCTAGTTGACAGCTGGCTTCAAGGCCTGCTTCCCTGTGAGAGCTAAGGACAGTGCACAACCCTCCCGCATCCTGCTTGACTGTAGAAGGACCTGCTAACGTCCTCATGTTAGTGGCAGGGAAACGTTGTGAGAAAAGCATGTGGAATCGTTGTGCCTGAACCCACGTGTATCTGAGTTGAATACAGCGATTTCCAAAGTCCTTCTTCATCAGAGTGTAGCTAGGTTCCCACTCGCATGTCCGAGTGGGTAGCAGACATCTGCCTCCCATGTATACACACTTCTGAGAGTTGAGCTTATGGCCTGTAAGCCTACCTCCTGCCTGCAGCTACCTTTCGCTTCCAAAAGGCCTAGGCTCGCTGCTTCACCGAAGTGTTGGGAGAGGTAACTGGAATCTCCCGGCACACAAGACTAGTGCCACCAAGCTCAATCCAGCGATTTCCCAGTAATTCCTGGGGTAGACTGGTGCTACATACTAAGTTCCATATGTGAGAAGGTAGCTGAACGCCTTGTCCAAAATCATCTTACTGCTGAGAGTTGAGCTCACCCTCAGTCCCTCACAGTTCCACACTGCCTGCAGAGTGAGTTTCCCACGTCTTCACCAGAGACTTTTGCCAGAGGCTTCTGAGACGCAAGTTAACAATGCACACCTGGACGGTATCTCCAGGTGCAGTAGAGTGGTAATCTGGGAACCTCCTTACTCAGAATACTGCTACCTTCACACTGTCATAAGAATGCAGCTAGTTGAGAGCTGGCTTCTAGGCAAGCTTCCCTGTGAGAGCTGAGGACAGGGCAGAACCCTCCCGCATCCTGCCTGACTGTAGACGTACCTGCTAACCTCCTTATGTTAGTGGCTGGGATGGGTTGCGGGAAAAGCATGTGTAAGCATTGGGCCTGAACTCCCGTGTATCTGAGTTGAATACAGCGATTTCCAACATCCTTCTTCAATAGGAGTGTAGCTAGGTTCCAACTCCCATGTCCGAGTGGGTAGCAGACATCTGCCTCCCATGCATACACACTTCTGAGAGTTGAGCTTATGGCCTGTAACCCTACATCCTGCCTGCCGCTACCTTTCGCTTCCACAAGGCCTAGGCTCGCTGCTTGACGCAAGTGTTGGGAGAGGTAACTGGAATCTCCCGGCACACAAGACGAGTGCCTCCAAGCTCAATCAAGCGATTTCCTAGTAATTCCTGGGGTAGACTGGTGCTACATACTAAGTTCCATACGTGAGTATGTAGTTGAACGCCTTGTCCAAAAACATCTTACTTCTGAGAGTTGAGCTCACCCTCAGTCCCTCACAGTTCCACACTGCCTGCAGAGTGAGTTTCGCACGTCTTCACCAGAGACGTTTGCCAGAGGCTTCTGAGACGCAAGTTAACAATGCAGACCTGGAGGGTATCTCCAGGTCCAGTAGAGTGGTAACCTGGGAACCTCCTGTCTCAGAATACTGCTACCTTCACCCTGCCATAAGAATGCAGCTAGTCGACAGCTGGCTTCAAGGCCTGCTTCCCTGTGAGAGCGAAGGACAGGTCACAACCCTCCCGCATCCTGCTTGACTGTAGAAGGAGCTGCTAACGTCCTCATGTTAGTGGCAGGGAAACGTTGTGAGAAAAGCATGTGGAATCGTTGTGCCTGAACTCACGTGTATCTGAGTTGAATACAGCGATTTCCAAAGTCCTTCTTCATCAGAGTGTAGCTAGGTTCCCACTCGCATGTCCGAGTGGGTAGCAGACATCTGCCTCCCATGTATACACACTTCTGAGAGTTGAGCTTATGGCCTGTAAGCCTACCTCCTGCCTGCAGCTACCTTTCGCTTCCAAAAGGCCTAGGCTCGCTGCTTCACCGAAGTGTTGGGAGAGGTAACTGGAATCTCCCGGCACACAAGACTAGTGCCACCAAGCTCAATCCAGCGATTTCCCAGTAATTCCTGGGGTAGACTGGTGCTACATACTAAGTTCCATATGTGAGAAGGTAGCTGAACGCCTTGTCCAAAATCATCTTACTGCTGAGAGTTGAGCTCACCCTCAGTCCCTCACAGTTCCACACTGCCTGCAGAGTGAGTTTCCCACGTCTTCACCAGAGACTTTTGCCAGAGGCTTCTGAGACGCAAGTTAACAATGCACACCTGGACGGTATCTCCAGGTGCAGTAGAGTGGTAATCTGGGAACCTCCTTACTCAGAATACTGCTACCTTCACACTGTCATAAGAATGCAGCTAGTTGAGAGCTGGCTTCTAGGCAAGCTTCCCTGTGAGAGCTGAGGACAGGGCAGAACCCTCCCGCATCCTGCCTGACTGTAGACGTACCTGCTAACCTCCTTATGTTAGTGGCTGGGATGGGTTGCGGGAAAAGCATGTGTAAGCATTGGGCCTGAACTCCCGTGTATCTGAGTTGAATACAGCGATTTCCAACATCCTTCTTCAATAGGAGTGTAGCTAGGTTCCAACTCCCATGTCCGAGTGGGTAGCAGACATCTGCCTCCCATGCATACACACTTCTGAGAGTTGAGCTTATGGCCTGTAACCCTACATCCTGCCTGCCGCTACCTTTCGCTTCCACAAGGCCTAGGCTCGCTGCTTGACGCAAGTGTTGGGAGAGGTAACTGGAATCTCCCGGCACACAAGACGAGTGCCTCCAAGCTCAATCAAGCGATTTCCTAGTAATTCCTGGGGTAGACTGGTGCTACATACTAAGTTCCATACGTGAGTATGTAGTTGAACGCCTTGTCCAAAAACATCTTACTTCTGAGAGTTGAGCTCACCCTCAGTCCCTCACAGTTCCACACTGCCTGCAGAGTGAGTTTCGCACGTCTTCACCAGAGACGTTTGCCAGAGGCTTCTGAGACGCAAGTTAACAATGCAGACCTGGAGGGTATCTCCAGGTCCAGTAGAGTGGTAACCTGGGAACCTCCTGTCTCAGAATACTGCTTCCTTCACCCTGCCATAAGAATGCAGCTAGTTGACAGCTGGCTTCAAGGCCTGCTTCCCTGTGAGAGCTAAGGACAGGGCACAACCCTCCCGCATCCTGCTTGACTGTAGAAGGAGCTGCTAACGTCCTCATGTTAGTGGCAGGGAAACGTTGTGAGAAAAGCATGTGGAATCGTGTGCCTGAACCCACGTGTATCTGAGTTGAATACAGCGATTTCCAAAGTCCTTCTTCATCAGAGTGTAGCTAGGTTCCCACTCGCATGTCCGAGTGGGTAGCAGACATCTGCCTCCCATGTATACACACTTCTGAGAGTTGAGCTTATGGCCTGTAAGCCTACCTCCTGCCTGCAGCTACCTTTCGCTTCCAAAAGGCCTAGGCTCGCTGCTTCACCGAAGTGTTGGGAGAGGTAACTGGAATCTCCCGGCACACAAGACTAGTGCCACCAAGCTCAATCCAGCGATTTCCCAGTAATTCCTGGGGTAGACTGGTGCTACATACTAAGTTCCATATGTGAGAAGGTAGCTGAACGCCTTGTCCAAAATCATCTTACTGCTGAGAGTTGAGCTCACCCTCAGTCCCTCACAGTTCCACACTGCCTGCAGAGTGAGTTTCCCACGTCTTCACCAGAGACTTTTGCCAGAGGCTTCTGAGACGCAAGTTAAAAATGCACACCTGGACGGTATCTCCAGGTGCAGTAGAGTGGTAATCTGGGAACCTCCTTACTCAGAATACTGCTACCTTCACACTGTCATAAGAATGCAGCTAGTTGAGAGCTGGCTTCTCGGCAAGCTTCCCTGTGAGAGCTGAGGACAGGGCAGAACCCTCCCGCATCCTGCCTGACTGTAGACGTACCTGCTAACCTCCTTATGTTAGTGGCTGGGATGGGTTGCGGGAAAAGCATGTGTAAGCATTGGGCCTGAACTCCCGTGTATCTGAGTTGAATACAGCGATTTCCAACATCCTTCTTCAATAGGAGTGTAGCTAGGTTCCAACTCCCATGTCCGAGTGGGTAGCAGACATCTGCCTCCCATGCATACACACTTCTGAGAGTTGAGCTTATGGCCTGTAACCCTACATCCTGCCTGCCGCTACCTTTCGCTTCCAAAAGGCCTAGGCTCGCTGCTTGACGCAAGTGTTGGGAGAGGTAACTGGAATCTCCCGGCACACAAGACGAGTGCCTCCAAGCTCAATCAAGCGATTTCCTAGTAATTCCTGGGGTAGACTGGTGCTACATACTAAGTTCCATATGTGAGTATGTAGTTGAACGCCTTGTCCAAAAACATCTTACTTCTGAGAGTTGAGCTCACCCTCAGTCCCTCACAGTTCCACACTGCCTGCAGAGTGAGTTTCGCACGTCTTCACCAGAGACGTTTGCCAGAGGCTTCTGAGACGCAAGTTAACAATGCAGACCTGGAGGGTATCTCCAGGTCCAGTAGAGTGGTAACCTGGGAACCTCCTGTCTCAGAATACTGCTACCTTCACCCTGCCATAAGAATGCAGCTAGTTGACAGCTGGCTTCAAGGCCTGCTTCCCTGTGAGAGCTAAGGACAGGGCACAACCCTCCCGCATCCTGCTTGACTGTAGAAGGAGCTGCTAACGTCCTCATGTTAGTGGCAGGGAAACGTTGTGAGAAAAGCATGTGGAATCGTTGTGCCTGAACTCACGTGTATCTGAGTTGAATACAGCGATTTCCAAAGTCCTTCTTCATCAGAGTGTAGCTAGGTTCCCACTCGCATGTCCGAGTGGGTAGCAGACATCTGCCTCCCATGTATACACACTTCTGAGAGTTGAGCTTATGGCCTGTAAGCCTACCTCCTGCCTGCAGCTACCTTTCGCTTCCAAAAGGCCTAGGCTCGCTGCTTCACCGAAGTGTTGGGAGAGGTAACTGGAATCTCCCGGCACACAAGACTAGTGCCACCAAGCTCAATCCAGCGATTTCCCAGTAATTCCTGGGGTAGACTGGTGCTACATACTAAGTTCCATATGTGAGAAGGTAGCTGAACGCCTTGTCCAAAATCATCTTACTGCTGAGAGTTGAGCTCACCCTCAGTCCCTCACAGTTCCACACTGCCTGCAGAGTGAGTTTCCCACGTCTTCACCAGAGACTTTTGCCAGAGGCTTCTGAGACGCAAGTTAACAATGCACACCTGGACGGTATCTCCAGGTGCAGTAGAGTGGTAATCTGGGAACCTCCTTACTCAGAATACTGCTACCTTCACACTGTCATAAGAATGCAGCTAGTTGAGAGCTGGCTTCTAGGCAAGCTTCCCTGTGAGAGCTGAGGACAGGGCAGAACCCTCCCGCATCCTGCCTGACTGTAGACGTACCTGCTAACCTCCTTATGTTAGTGGCTGGGATGGGTTGCGGGAAAAGCATGTGTAAGCATTGGGCCTGAACTCCCGTGTATCTGAGTTGAATACAGCGATTTCCAACATCCTTCTTCAATAGGAGTGTAGCTAGGTTCCAACTCCCATGTCCGAGTGGGTAGCAGACATCTGCCTCCCATGCATACACACTTCTGAGAGTTGAGCTTATGGCCTGTAACCCTACATCCTGCCTGCCGCTACCTTTCGCTTCCACAAGGCCTAGGCTCGCTGCTTGACGCAAGTGTTGGGAGAGGTAACTGGAATCTCCCGGCACACAAGACGAGTGCCTCCAAGCTCAATCAAGCGATTTCCTAGTAATTCCTGGGGTAGACTGGTGCTACATACTAAGTTCCATACGTGAGTATGTAGTTGAACGCCTTGTCCAAAAACATCTTACTTCTGAGAGTTGAGCTCACCCTCAGTCCCTCACAGTTCCACACTGCCTGCAGAGTGAGTTTCGCACGTCTTCACCAGAGACGTTTGCCAGAGGCTTCTGAGACGCAAGTTAACAATGCAGACCTGGAGGGTATCTCCAGGTCCAGTAGAGTGGTAACCTGGGAACCTCCTGTCTCAGAATACTGCTTCCTTCACCCTGCCATAAGAATGCAGCTAGTTGACAGCTGGCTTCAAGGCCTGCTTCCCTGTGAGAGCTAAGGACAGGGCACAACCCTCCCGCATCCTGCTTGACTGTAGAAGGAGCTGCTAACGTCCTCATGTTAGTGGCAGGGAAACGTTGTGAGAAAAGCATGTGGAATCGTGTGCCTGAACCCACGTGTATCTGAGTTGAATACAGCGATTTCCAAAGTCCTTCTTCATCAGAGTGTAGCTAGGTTCCCACTCGCATGTCCGAGTGGGTAGCAGACATCTGCCTCCCATGTATACACACTTCTGAGAGTTGAGCTTATGGCCTGTAAGCCTACCTCCTGCCTGCAGCTACCTTTCGCTTCCAAAAGGCCTAGGCTCGCTGCTTCACCGAAGTGTTGGGAGAGGTAACTGGAATCTCCCGGCACACAAGACTAGTGCCACCAAGCTCAATCCAGCGATTTCCCAGTAATTCCTGGGGTAGACTGGTGCTACATACTAAGTTCCATATGTGAGAAGGTAGCTGAACGCCTTGTCCAAAATCATCTTACTGCTGAGAGTTGAGCTCACCCTCAGTCCCTCACAGTTCCACACTGCCTGCAGAGTGAGTTTCCCACGTCTTCACCAGAGACTTTTGCCAGAGGCTTCTGAGACGCAAGTTAAAAATGCACACCTGGACGGTATCTCCAGGTGCAGTAGAGTGGTAATCTGGGAACCTCCTTACTCAGAATACTGCTACCTTCACACTGTCATAAGAATGCAGCTAGTTGAGAGCTGGCTTCTCGGCAAGCTTCCCTGTGAGAGCTGAGGACAGGGCAGAACCCTCCCGCATCCTGCCTGACTGTAGACGTACCTGCTAACCTCCTTATGTTAGTGGCTGGGATGGGTTGCGGGAAAAGCATGTGTAAGCATTGGGCCTGAACTCCCGTGTATCTGAGTTGAATACAGCGATTTCCAACATCCTTCTTCAATAGGAGTGTAGCTAGGTTCCAACTCCCATGTCCGAGTGGGTAGCAGACATCTGCCTCCCATGCATACACACTTCTGAGAGTTGAGCTTATGGCCTGTAACCCTACATCCTGCCTGCCGCTACCTTTCGCTTCCAAAAGGCCTAGGCTCGCTGCTTGACGCAAGTGTTGGGAGAGGTAACTGGAATCTCCCGGCACACAAGACGAGTGCCTCCAAGCTCAATCAAGCGATTTCCTAGTAATTCCTGGGGTAGACTGGTGCTACATACTAAGTTCCATATGTGAGTATGTAGTTGAACGCCTTGTCCAAAAACATCTTACTTCTGAGAGTTGAGCTCACCCTCAGTCCCTCACAGTTCCACACTGCCTGCAGAGTGAGTTTCGCACGTCTTCACCAGAGACGTTTGCCAGAGGCTTCTGAGACGCAAGTTAACAATGCAGACCTGGAGGGTATCTCCAGGTCCAGTAGAGTGGTAACCTGGGAACCTCCTGTCTCAGAATACTGCTACCTTCACCCTGCCATAAGAATGCAGCTAGTTGACAGCTGGCTTCAAGGCCTGCTTCCCTGTGAGAGCTAAGGACAGGGCACAACCCTCCCGCATCCTGCTTGACTGTAGAAGGAGCTGCTAACGTCCTCATGTTAGTGGCAGGGAAACGTTGTGAGAAAAGCATGTGGAATCGTTGTGCCTGAACCCACGTGTATCTGAGTTGAATACAGCGATTTCCAAAGTCCTTCTTCATCAGAGTGTAGCTAGGTTCCCACTCGCATGTCCGAGTGGGTAGCAGACATCTGCCTCCCATGTATACACACTTCTGAGAGTTGAGCTTATGGCCTGTAAGCCTGCCTCCTGCCTGCAGCTAGCTTTCGCTTCCAAAAGGCCTAGGCTTGCTGCTTCACCGAAGTGTTGGGAGAGGTAACTGGAATCTCCCGGCACACAAGACTAGTGCCACCAAGCTCAATCCAGCGATTTCCCAGTAATTCCTGGGGTAGACTGGTGCTACATACTAAGTTCCATATGTGAGAAGGTAGCTGAACGCCTTGTCCAAAATCATCTTACTGCTGAGAGTTGAGCTCACCCTCAGTCCCTCAGTTCCACACTGCCTGCAGAGTGAGTTTCCCACGTCTTCACCAGAGACTTTTGCCAGAGGCTTCTGAGACGCAAGTTAACAATGCACACCTGGACGGTATCTCCAGGTGCAGTAGAGTGGTAATCTGGGAACCTCCTTACTCAGAATACTGCTACCTTCAAACTGTCATAAGAATGCAGCTAGTTGAGAGCTGGCTTCTAGGCAAGCTTCCCTGTGAGAGCTGAGGACAGGGCAGAACCCTCCCGCATCCTGCCTGACTGTAGACGTACCTGCTAACCTCCTTATGTTAGTGGCTGGGATGGGTTGCGGGAAAAGCATGTGTAAGCATTGGGCCTGAACTCCCGTGTATCTGAGTTGAATACAGCGATTTCCAACATCCTTCTTCAATAGGAGTGTAGCTAGGTTCCAACTCCCATGTCCGAGTGGGTAGCAGACATCTGCCTCCCATGCATACACACTTCTGAGAGTTGAGCTTATGGCCTGTAACCCTACATCCTGCCTGCCGCTACCTTTCGCTTCCAAAAGGCCTAGGCTCGCTGCTTGACGCAAGTGTTGGGAGAGGTAACTGGAATCTCCCGGCACACAAGACGAGTGCCTCCAAGCTCAATCAAGCGATTTCCTAGTAATTCCTGGGGTAGACTGGTGCTACATACTAAGTTCCATACGTGAGTATGTAGTTGAACGCCTTGTCCAAAAACATCTTACTTCTGAGAGTTGAGCTCACCCTCAGTCCCTCACAGTTCCACACTGCCTGCAGAGTGAGTTTCGCACGTCTTCACCAGAGACGTTTGCCAGAGGCTTCTGAGACGCAAGTTAACAATGCAGACCTGGAGGGTATCTCCAGGTCCAGTAGAGTGGTAACCTGGGAACCTCCTGTCTCAGAATACTGCTACCTTCACCCTGCCATAAGAATGCAGCTAGTTGACAGCTGGCTTCAAGGCCTGCTTCCCTGTGAGAGCTAAGGACAGGGCACAACCCTCCCGCATCCTGCTTGACTGTAGAAGGAGCTGCTAACGTCCTCATGTTAGTGGCAGGGAAACGTTGTGAGAAAAGCATGTGGAATCGTTGTGCCTGAACCCACGTGTATCTGAGTTGAATACAGCGATTTCCAAAGTCCTTCTTCATCAGAGTGTAGCTAGGTTCCCACTCGCATGTCCGAGTGGGTAGCAGACATCTGCCTCCCATGTATACACACTTCTGAGAGTTGAGCTTATGGCCTGTAAGCCTGCCTCCTGCCTGCAGCTACCTTTCGCTTCCAAAAGGCCTAGGCTTGCTGCTTCACCGAAGTGTTGGGAGAGGTAACTGGAATCTCCCGGCACACAAGACTAGTGCCACCAAGCTCAATCCAGCGATTTCCCAGTAATTCCTGGGGTAGACTGGTGCTACATACTAAGTTCCATATGTGAGAAGGTAGCTGAACGCCTTGTCCAAAATCATCTTACTGCTGAGAGTTGAGCTCACCCTCAGTCCCTCAGTTCCACACTGCCTGCAGAGTGAGTTTCCCACGTCTTCACCAGAGACTTTTGCCAGAGGCTTCTGAGACGCAAGTTAACAATGCACACCTGGACGGTATCTCCAGGTGCAGTAGAGTGGTAATCTGGGAACCTCCTTACTCAGAATACTGCTACCTTCACACTGTCATAAGAATGCAGCTAGTTGAGAGCTGGCTTCTCGGCAAGCTTCCCTGTGAGAGCTGAGGACAGGGCAGAACCCTCCCGCATCCTGCCTGACTGTAGACGTACCTGCTAACCTCCTTATGTTAGTGGCTGGGATGGGTTGCGGGAAAAGCATGTGTAAGCATTGGGCCTGAACTCCCGTGTATCTGAGTTGAATACAGCGATTTCCAACATCCTTCTTCAATAGGAGTGTAGCTAGGTTCCAACTCCCATGTCCGAGTGGGTAGCAGACATCTGCCTCCCATGCATACACACTTCTGAGAGTTGAGCTTATGGCCTGTAACCCTACATCCTGCCTGCCGCTACCTTTCGCTTCCAAAAGGCCTAGGCTCGCTGCTTGACGCAAGTGTTGGGAGAGGTAACTGGAATCTCCCGGCACACAAGACGAGTGCCTCCAAGCTCAATCAAGCGATTTCCTAGTAATTCCTGGGGTAGACTGGTGCTACATACTAAGTTCCATACGTGAGTATGTAGTTGAACGCCTTGTCCAAAAACATCTTACTTCTGAGAGTTGAGCTCACCCTCAGTCCCTCACAGTTCCACACTGCCTGCAGAGTGAGTTTCGCACGTCTTCACCAGAGACGTTTGCCAGAGGCTTCTGAGACGCAAGTTAACAATGCAGACCTGGAGGGTATCTCCAGGTCCAGTAGAGTGGTAACCTGGGAACCTCCTGTCTCAGAATCCTGCTACCTTCACCCTGCCATAAGAATGCAGCTAGTTGACAGCTGGCTTCAAGGCCTGCTTCCCTGTGAGAGCTAAGGACAGGGCACAACCCTCCCGCATCCTGCTTGACTGTAGAAGGAGCTGCTAACGTCCTCATGTTAGTGGCAGGGAAACGTTGTGAGAAAAGCATGTGGAATCGTTGTGCCTGAACCCACGTGTATCTGAGTTGAATACAGCGATTTCCAAAGTCCTTCTTCATCAGAGTGTAGCTAGGTTCCCACTCGCATGTCCGAGTGGGTAGCAGACATCTGCCTCCCATGTATACACACTTCTGAGAGTTGAGCTTATGGCCTGTAAGCCTACCTCCTGCCTGCAGCTACCTTTCGCTTCCAAAAGGCCTAGGCTCGCTGCTTCACCGAAGTGTTGGGAGAGGTAACTGGAATCTCCCGGCACACAAGACTAGTGCCACCAAGCTCAATCCAGCGATTTCCCAGTAATTCCTGGGGTAGACTGGTGCTACATACTAAGATCCATATGTGAGAAGGTAGCTGAACGCCTTGTCCAAAATCATCTTACTGCTGAGAGTTGAGCTCACCCTCAGTCCCTCACAGTTCCACACTGCCTGCAGAGTGAGTTTCCCACGTCTTCACCAGAGACTTTTGCCAGAGGCTTCTGAGACGCAAGTTAACAATGCACACCTGGACGGTATCTCCAGGTGCAGTAGAGTGGTAATCTGGGAACCTCCTTACTCAGAATACTGCTACCTTCACACTGTCATAAGAATGCAGCTAGTTGAGAGCTGGCTTCTCGGCAAGCTTCCCTGTGAGAGCTGAGGACAGGGCAGAACCCTCCCGCATCCTGCCTGACTGTAGACGTACCTGCTAACCTCCTTATGTTAGTGGCTGGGATGGGTTGCGGGAAAAGCATGTGTAAGCATTGGGCCTGAACTCCCGTGTATCTGAGTTGAATACAGCGATTTCCAACATCCTTCTTCAATAGGAGTGTAGCTAGGTTCCAACTCCCATGTCCGAGTGGGCAGCAGACATCTGCCTCCCATGCATACACACTTCTGAGAGTTGAGCTTATGGCCTGTAACCCTACATCCTGCCTGCCGCTACCTTTCGCTTCCAAAAGGCCTAGGCTCGCTGCTTGACGCAAGTGTTGGGAGAGGTAACTGGAATCTCCCGGCACACAAGACGAGTGCCTCCAAGCTCAATCAAGCGATTTCCTAGTAATTCCTGGGGTAGACTGGTGCTACATACTAAGTTCCATACGTGAGTAGGTAGTTGAACGCCTTGTCCAAAAACATCTTACTTCTGAGAGTTGAGCTCACCCTCAGTCCCTCACAGTTCCACACTGCCTGCAGAGTGAGTTTCGCACGTCTTCACCAGAGACGTTTGCCAGAGGCTTCTGAGACGCAAGTTAACAATGCAGACCTGGAGGGTATCTCCAGGTCCAGTAGAGTGGTAACCTGGGAACCTCCTGTCTCAGAATCCTGCTACCTTCACCCTGCCATAAGAATGCAGCTAGTTGACAGCTGGCTTCAAGGCCTGCTTCCCTGTGAGAGCTAAGGACAGGGCACAACCCTCCCGCATCCTGCTTGACTGTAGAAGGCGCTGCTAACGTCCTCATGTTAGTGGCAGGGAAACGTTGTGAGAAAAGCATGTGGAATCGTTGTGCCTGAACCCACGTGTATCTGAGTTGAATACAGCGATTTCCAAAGTCCTTCTTCATCAGAGTGTAGCTAGGTTCCCACTCGCATGTCCGAGTGGGTAGCAGACATCTGCCTCCCATGTATACACACTTCTGAGAGTTGAGCTTATGGCCTGTAAGCCTACCTCCTGCCTGCAGCTACCTTTCGCTTCCAAAAGGCCTAGGCTCGCTGCTTCACCGAAGTGTTGGGAGAGGTAACTGGAATCTCCCGGCACACAAGACTAGTGCCACCAAGCTCAATCCAGCGATTTCCCAGTAATTCCTGGGGTAGACTGGTGCTACATACTAAGTTCCATATGTGAGAAGGTAGCTGAACGCCTTGTCCAAAATCATCTTACTGCTGAGAGTTGAGCTCACCCTCAGTCCCTCACAGTTCCACACTGCCTGCAGAGTGAGTTTCCCACGTCTTCACCAGAGACTTTTGCCAGAGGCTTCTGAGACGCAAGTTAACAATGCACACCTGGACGGTATCTCCAGGTGCAGTAGAGTGGTAATCTGGGAACCTCCTTACTCAGAATACTGCTACCTTCACACTGTCATAAGAATGCAGCTAGTTGACAGCTGGCTTCAAGGCCTGCTTCCCTGTGAGAGCTAAGGACAGGGCACAACCCTCCCGCATCCTGCTTGACTGTAGAAGGCGCTGCTAACGTCCTCATGTTAGTGGCAGGGAAACGTTGTGAGAAAAGCATGTGGAATCGTTGTGCCTGAACCCACGTGTATCTGAGTTGAATACAGCGATTTCCAAAGTCCTTCTTCATCAGAGTGTAGCTAGGTTCCCACTCGCATGTCCGAGTGGGTAGCAGACATCTGCCTCCCATGTATACACACTTCTGAGAGTTGAGCTTATGGCCTGTAAGCCTACCTCCTGCCTGCAGCTACCTTTCGCTTCCAAAAGGCCTAGGCTCGCTGCTTCACCGAAGTGTTGGGAGAGGTAACTGGAATCTCCCGGCACACAAGACTAGTGCCACCAAGCTCAATCCAGCGATTTCCCAGTAATTCCTGGGGTAGACTGGTGCTACATACTAAGTTCCATATGTGAGAAGGTAGCTGAACGCCTTGTCCAAAATCATCTTACTGCTGAGAGTTGAGCTCACCCTCAGTCCCTCACAGTTCCACACTGCCTGCAGAGTGAGTTTCCCACGTCTTCACCAGAGACTTTTGCCAGAGGCTTCTGAGACGCAAGTTAACAATGCACACCTGGACGGTATCTCCAGGTGCAGTAGAGTGGTAATCTGGGAACCTCCTTACTCAGAATACTGCTACCTTCACACTGTCATAAGAATGCAGCTAGTTGAGAGCTGGCTTCTAGGCAAGCTTCCCTGTGAGAGCTGAGGACAGGGCAGAACCCTCCCGCATCCTGCCTGACTGTAGACGTACCTGCTAACCTCCTTATGTTAGTGGCTGGGATGGGTTGCGGGAAAAGCATGTGTAAGCATTGGGCCTGAACTCCCGTGTATCTGAGTTGAATACAGCGATTTCCAACATCCTTCTTCAATAGGAGTGTAGCTAGGTTCCAACTCCCATGTCCGAGTGGGCAGCAGACATCTGCCTCCCATGCATACACACTTCTGAGAGTTGAGCTTATGGCCTGTAACCCTACATCCTGCCTGCCGCTACCTTTCGCTTCCAAAAGGCCTAGGCTCGCTGCTTGACGCAAGTGTTGGGAGAGGTAACTGGAATCTCCCGGCACACAAGACGAGTGCCTCCAAGCTCAATCAAGCGATTTCCTAGTAATTCCTGGGGTAGACTGGTGCTACATACTAAGTTCCATACGTGAGTAGGTAGTTGAACGCCTTGTCCAAAAACATCTTACTTCTGAGAGTTGAGCTCACCCTCAGTCCCTCACAGTTCCACACTGCCTGCAGAGTGAGTTTCGCACGTCTTCACCAGAGACGTTTGCCAGAGGCTTCTGAGACGCAAGTTAACAATGCAGACCTGGAGGGTATCTCCAGGTCCAGTAGAGTGGTAACCTGGGAACCTCCTGTCTCAGAATCCTGCTACCTTCACCCTGCCATAAGAATGCAGCTAGTTGACAGCTGGCTTCAAGGCCTGCTTCCCTGTGAGAGCTAAGGACAGGGCACAACCCTCCCGCATCCTGCTTGACTGTAGAAGGCGCTGCTAACGTCCTCATGTTAGTGGCAGGGAAACGTTGTGAGAAAAGCATGTGGAATCGTTGTGCCTGAACCCACGTGTATCTGAGTTGAATACAGCGATTTCCAAAGTCCTTCTTCATCAGAGTGTAGCTAGGTTCCCACTCGCATGTCCGAGTGGGTAGCAGACATCTGCCTCCCATGTATACACACTTCTGAGAGTTGAGCTTATGGCCTGTAAGCCTACCTCCTGCCTGCAGCTACCTTTCGCTTCCAAAAGGCCTAGGCTCGCTGCTTCACCGAAGTGTTGGGAGAGGTAACTGGAATCTCCCGGCACACAAGACTAGTGCCACCAAGCTCAATCCAGCGATTTCCCAGTAATTCCTGGGGTAGACTGGTGCTACATACTAAGTTCCATATGTGAGAAGGTAGCTGAACGCCTTGTCCAAAATCATCTTACTGCTGAGAGTTGAGCTCACCCTCAGTCCCTCACAGTTCCACACTGCCTGCAGAGTGAGTTTCCCACGTCTTCACCAGAGACTTTTGCCAGAGGCTTCTGAGACGCAAGTTAACAATGCACACCTGGACGGTATCTCCAGGTGCAGTAGAGTGGTAATCTGGGAACCTCCTTACTCAGAATACTGCTACCTTCACACTGTCATAAGAATGCAGCTAGTTGAGAGCTGGCTTCTAGGCAAGCTTCCCTGTGAGAGCTGAGGACAGGGCAGAACCCTCCCGCATCCTGCCTGACTGTAGACGTACCTGCTAACCTCCTTATGTTAGTGGCTGGGATGGGTTGCGGGAAAAGCATGTGTAAGCATTGGGCCTGAACTCCCGTGTATCTGAGTTGAATACAGCGATTTCCAACATCCTTCTTCAATAGGAGTGTAGCTAGGTTCCAACTCCCATGTGCGAGTGGGCAGCAGACATCTGCCTCCCATGCATACACACTTCTGAGAGTTGAGCTTATGGCCTGTAACCCTACATCCTGCCTGCCGCTACCTTTCGCTTCCAAAAGGCCTAGGCTCGCTGCTTGACGCAAGTGTTGGGAGAGGTAACTGGAATCTCCCGGCACACAAGACGAGTGCCTCCAAGCTCAATCAAGCGATTTCCTAGTAATTCCTGGGGTAGACTGGTGCTACATACTAAGTTCCATACGTGAGTAGGTAGTTGAACGCCTTGTCCAAAAACATCTTACTTCTGAGAGTTGAGCTCACCCTCAGTCCCTCACAGTTCCACACTGCCTGCAGAGTGAGTTTCGCACGTCTTCACCAGAGACGTTTGCCAGAGGCTTCTGAGACGCAAGTTAACAATGCAGACCTGGAGGGTATCTCCAGGTCCAGTAGAGTGGTAACCTGGGAACCTCCTGTCTCAGAATACTGCTACCTTCACCCTGCCATAAGAATGCAGCTAGTTGACAGCTGGCTTCAAGGCCTGCTTCCCTGTGAGAGCTAAGGACAGGGCACAACCCTCCCGCATCCTGCTTGACTGTAGAAGGAGCTGCTAACGTCCTCATGTTAGTGGCAGGGAAACGTTGTGAGAAAAGCATGTGGAATCGTTGTGCCTGAACCCACGTGTATCTGAGTTGAATACAGCGATTTCCAAAGTCCTTCTTCATCAGAGTGTAGCTAGGTTCCCACTCGCATGTCCGAGTGGGTAGCAGACATCTGCCTCCCATGTATACACACTTCTGAGAGTTGAGCTTATGGCCTGTAAGCCTACCTCCTGCCTGCAGCTACCTTTCGCTTCCAAAAGGCCTAGGCTCGCTGCTTCACCGAAGTGTTGGGAGAGGTAACTGGAATCTCCCGGCACACAAGACTAGTGCCACCAAGCTCAATCCAGCGATTTCCCAGTAATTCCTGGGGTAGACTGGTGCTACATACTAAGTTCCATATGTGAGAAGGTAGCTGAACGCCTTGTCCAAAATCATCTTACTGCTGAGAGTTGAGCTCACCCTCAGTCCCTCACAGTTCCACACTGCCTGCAGAGTGAGTTTCCCACGTCTTCACCAGAGACTTTTGCCAGAGGCTTCTGAGACGCAAGTTAACAATGCACACCTGGACGGTATCTCCAGGTGCAGTAGAGTGGTAATCTGGGAACCTCCTTACTCAGAATACTGCTACCTTCACACTGTCATAAGAATGCAGCTAGTTGAGAGCTGGCTTCTAGGCAAGCTTCCCTGTGAGAGCTGAGGACAGGGCAGAACCCTCCCGCATCCTGCCTGACTGTAGACGTACCTGCTAACCTCCTTATGTTAGTGGCTGGGATGGGTTGCGGGAAAAGCATGTGTAAGCATTGGGCCTGAACTCCCGTGTATCTGAGTTGAATACAGCGATTTCCAACATCCTTCTTCAATAGGAGTGTAGCTAGGTTCCAACTCCCATGTCCGAGTGGGCAGCAGACATCTGCCTCCCATGCATACACACTTCTGAGAGTTGAGCTTATGGCCTGTAACCCTACATCCTGCCTGCCGCTACCTTTCGCTTCCAAAAGGCCTAGGCTCGCTGCTTGACGCAAGTGTTGGGAGAGGTAACTGGAATCTCCCGGCACACAAGACGAGTGCCTCCAAGCTCAATCAAGCGATTTCCTAGTAATTCCTGGGGTAGACTGGTGCTACATACTAAGTTCCATACGTGAGTAGGTAGTTGAACGCCTTGTCCAAAAACATCTTACTTCTGAGAGTTGAGCTCACCCTCAGTCCCTCACAGTTCCACACTGCCTGCAGAGTGAGTTTCGCACGTCTTCACCAGAGACGTTTGCCAGAGGCTTCTGAGACGCAAGTTAACAATGCAGACCTGGAGGGTATCTCCAGGTCCAGTAGAGTGGTAACCTGGGAACCTCCTGTCTCAGAATACTGCTACCTTCACCCTGCCATAAGAATGCAGCTAGTTGACAGCTGGCTTCAAGGCCTGCTTCCCTGTGAGAGCTAAGGACAGGGCACAACCCCCCCGCATCCTGCTTGACTGTAGAAGGAGCTGCTAACGTCCTCATGTTAGTGGCAGGGAAACGTTGTGAGAAAAGCATGTGGAATCGTTGTGCCTGAACCCACGTGTATCTGAGTTGAATACAGCGATTTCCAAAGTCCTTCTTCATCAGAGTGTAGCTAGGTTCCCACTCGCATGTCCGAGTGGGTAGCAGACATCTGCCTCCCATGTATACACACTTCTGAGAGTTGAGCTTATGGCCTGTAAGCCTACCTCCTGCCTGCAGCTACCTTTCGCTTCCAAAAGGCCTAGGCTCGCTGCTTCACCGAAGTGTTGGGAGAGGTAACTGGAATCTCCCGGCACACAAGACTAGTGCCACCAAGCTCAATCCAGCGATTTCCCAGTAATTCCTGGGGTAGACTGGTGCTACATACTAAGTTCCATATGTGAGAAGGTAGCTGAACGCCTTGTCCAAAATCATCTTACTGCTGAGAGTTGAGCTCACCCTCAGTCCCTCACAGTTCCACACTGCCTGCAGAGTGAGTTTCCCACGTCTTCACCAGAGACTTTTGCCAGAGGCTTCTGAGACGCAAGTTAACAATGCACACCTGGACGGTATCTCCAGGTGCAGTAGAGTGGTAATCTGGGAACCTCCTTACTCAGAATACTGCTACCTTCACACTGTCATAAGAATGCAGCTAGTTGAGAGCTGGCTTCTAGGCAAGCTTCCCTGTGAGAGCTGAGGACAGGGCAGAACCCTCCCGCATCCTGCCTGACTGTAGACGTACCTGATAACCTCCTTATGTTAGTGGCTGGGATGGGTTGCGGGAAAAGCATGTGTAAGCATTGGGCCTGAACTCCCGTGTATCTGAGTTGAATACAGCGATTTCCAACATCCTTCTTCAATAGGAGTGTAGCTAGGTTCCAACTCCCATGTCCGAGTGGGTAGCAGACATCTGCCTCCCATGCATACACACTTCTGAGAGTTGAGCTTATGGCCTGTAACCCTACATCCTGCCTGCCGCTACCTTTCGCTTCCAAAAGGCCTAGGCTCGCTGCTTGACGCAAGTGTTGGGAGAGGTAACTGGAATCTCCCGGCACACAAGACGAGTGCCTCCAAGCTCAATCAAGCGATTTCCTAGTAATTCCTGGGGTAGACTGGTGCTACATACTAAGTTCCATACGTGAGTAGGTAGTTGAACGCCTTGTCCAAAAACATCTTACTTCTGAGAGTTGAGCTCACCCTCAGTCCCTCACAGTTCCACACTGCCTGCAGAGTGAGTTTCGCACGTCTTCACCAGAGACGTTTGCCAGAGGCTTCTGAGACGCAAGTTAACAATGCAGACCTGGAGGGTATCTCCAGGTCCAGTAGAGTGGTAACCTGGGAACCTCCTGTCTCAGAATCCTGCTACCTTCACCCTGCCATAAGAATGCAGCTAGTTGACAGCTGGCTTCAAGGCCTGCTTCCCTGTGAGAGCTAAGGACAGGGCACAACCCTCCCGCATCCTGCTTGACTGTAGAAGGCGCTGCTAACGTCCTCATGTTAGTGGCAGGGAAACGTTGTGAGAAAAGCATGTGGAATCGTTGTGCCTGAACCCACGTGTATCTGAGTTGAATACAGCGATTTCCAAAGTCCTTCTTCATCAGAGTGTAGCTAGGTTCCCACTCGCATGTCCGAGTGGGTAGCAGACATCTGCCTCCCATGTATACACACTTCTGAGAGTTGAGCTTATGGCCTGTAAGCCTACCTCCTGCCTGCAGCTACCTTTCGCTTCCAAAAGGCCTAGGCTCGCTGCTTCACCGAAGTGTTGGGAGAGGTAACTGGAATCTCCCGGCACACAAGACTAGTGCCACCAAGCTCAATCCAGCGATTTCCCAGTAATTCCTGGGGTAGACTGGTGCTACATACTAAGTTCCATATGTGAGAAGGTAGCTGAACGCCTTGTCCAAAATCATCTTACTGCTGAGAGTTGAGCTCACCCTCAGTCCCTCACAGTTCCACACTGCCTGCAGAGTGAGTTTCCCACGTCTTCACCAGAGACTTTTGCCAGAGGCTTCTGAGACGCAAGTTAACAATGCACACCTGGACGGTATCTCCAGGTGCAGTAGAGTGGTAATCTGGGAACCTCCTTACTCAGAATACTGCTACCTTCACACTGTCATAAGAATGCAGCTAGTTGAGAGCTGGCTTCTAGGCAAGCTTCCCTGTGAGAGCTGAGGACAGGGCAGAACCCTCCCGCATCCTGCCTGACTGTAGACGTACCTGCTAACCTCCTTATGTTAGTGGCTGGGATGGGTTGCGGGAAAAGCATGTGTAAGCATTGGGCCTGAACTCCCGTGTATCTGAGTTGAATACAGCGATTTCCAACATCCTTCTTCAATAGGAGTGTAGCTAGGTTCCAACTCCCATGTGCGAGTGGGCAGCAGACATCTGCCTCCCATGCATACACACTTCTGAGAGTTGAGCTTATGGCCTGTAACCCTACATCCTGCCTGCCGCTACCTTTCGCTTCCAAAAGGCCTAGGCTCGCTGCTTGACGCAAGTGTTGGGAGAGGTAACTGGAATCTCCCGGCACACAAGACGAGTGCCTCCAAGCTCAATCAAGCGATTTCCTAGTAATTCCTGGGGTAGACTGGTGCTACATACTAAGTTCCATACGTGAGTAGGTAGTTGAACGCCTTGTCCAAAAACATCTTACTTCTGAGAGTTGAGCTCACCCTCAGTCCCTCACAGTTCCACACTGCCTGCAGAGTGAGTTTCGCACGTCTTCACCAGAGACGTTTGCCAGAGGCTTCTGAGACGCAAGTTAACAATGCAGACCTGGAGGGTATCTCCAGGTCCAGTAGAGTGGTAACCTGGGAACCTCCTGTCTCAGAATACTGCTACCTTCACCCTGCCATAAGAATGCAGCTAGTTGACAGCTGGCTTCAAGGCCTGCTTCCCTGTGAGAGCTAAGGACAGGGCACAACCCTCCCGCATCCTGCTTGACTGTAGAAGGAGCTGCTAACGTCCTCATGTTAGTGGCAGGGAAACGTTGTGAGAAAAGCATGTGGAATCGTTGTGCCTGAACCCACGTGTATCTGAGTTGAATACAGCGATTTCCAAAGTCCTTCTTCATCAGAGTGTAGCTAGGTTCCCACTCGCATGTCCGAGTGGGTAGCAGACATCTGCCTCCCATGTATACACACTTCTGAGAGTTGAGCTTATGGCCTGTAAGCCTACCTCCTGCCTGCAGCTACCTTTCGCTTCCAAAAGGCCTAGGCTCGCTGCTTCACCGAAGTGTTGGGAGAGGTAACTGGAATCTCCCGGCACACAAGACTAGTGCCACCAAGCTCAATCCAGCGATTTCCCAGTAATTCCTGGGGTAGACTGGTGCTACATACTAAGTTCCATATGTGAGAAGGTAGCTGAACGCCTTGTCCAAAATCATCTTACTGCTGAGAGTTGAGCTCACCCTCAGTCCCTCACAGTTCCACACTGCCTGCAGAGTGAGTTTCCCACGTCTTCACCAGAGACTTTTGCCAGAGGCTTCTGAGACGCAAGTTAACAATGCACACCTGGACGGTATCTCCAGGTGCAGTAGAGTGGTAATCTGGGAACCTCCTTACTCAGAATACTGCTACCTTCACACTGTCATAAGAATGCAGCTAGTTGAGAGCTGGCTTCTAGGCAAGCTTCCCTGTGAGAGCTGAGGACAGGGCAGAACCCTCCCGCATCCTGCCTGACTGTAGACGTACCTGCTAACCTCCTTATGTTAGTGGCTGGGATGGGTTGCGGGAAAAGCATGTGTAAGCATTGGGCCTGAACTCCCGTGTATCTGAGTTGAATACAGCGATTTCCAACATCCTTCTTCAATAGGAGTGTAGCTAGGTTCCAACTCCCATGTCCGAGTGGGCAGCAGACATCTGCCTCCCATGCATACACACTTCTGAGAGTTGAGCTTATGGCCTGTAACCCTACATCCTGCCTGCCGCTACCTTTCGCTTCCAAAAGGCCTAGGCTCGCTGCTTGACGCAAGTGTTGGGAGAGGTAACTGGAATCTCCCGGCACACAAGACGAGTGCCTCCAAGCTCAATCAAGCGATTTCCTAGTAATTCCTGGGGTAGACTGGTGCTACATACTAAGTTCCATACGTGAGTAGGTAGTTGAACGCCTTGTCCAAAAACATCTTACTTCTGAGAGTTGAGCTCACCCTCAGTCCCTCACAGTTCCACACTGCCTGCAGAGTGAGTTTCGCACGTCTTCACCAGAGACGTTTGCCAGAGGCTTCTGAGACGCAAGTTAACAATGCAGACCTGGAGGGTATCTCCAGGTCCAGTAGAGTGGTAACCTGGGAACCTCCTGTCTCAGAATACTGCTACCTTCACCCTGCCATAAGAATGCAGCTAGTTGACAGCTGGCTTCAAGGCCTGCTTCCCTGTGAGAGCTAAGGACAGGGCACAACCCCCCCGCATCCTGCTTGACTGTAGAAGGAGCTGCTAACGTCCTCATGTTAGTGGCAGGGAAACGTTGTGAGAAAAGCATGTGGAATCGTTGTGCCTGAACCCACGTGTATCTGAGTTGAATACAGCGATTTCCAAAGTCCTTCTTCATCAGAGTGTAGCTAGGTTCCCACTCGCATGTCCGAGTGGGTAGCAGACATCTGCCTCCCATGTATACACACTTCTGAGAGTTGAGCTTATGGCCTGTAAGCCTACCTCCTGCCTGCAGCTACCTTTCGCTTCCAAAAGGCCTAGGCTCGCTGCTTCACCGAAGTGTTGGGAGAGGTAACTGGAATCTCCCAGCACACAAGACTAGTGCCACCAAGCTCAATCCAGCGATTTCCCAGTAATTCCTGGGGTAGACTGGTGCTACATACTAAGTTCCATATGTGAGAAGGTAGCTGAACGCCTTGTCCAAAATCATCTTACTGCTGAGAGTTGAGCTCACCCTCAGTCCCTCACAGTTCCACACTGCCTGCAGAGTGAGTTTCCCACGTCTTCACCAGAGACTTTTGCCAGAGGCTTCTGAGACGCAAGTTAACAATGCACACCTGGACGGTATCTCCAGGTGCAGTAGAGTGGTAATCTGGGAACCTCCTTACTCAGAATACTGCTACCTTCACACTGTCATAAGAATGCAGCTAGTTGAGAGCTGGCGTCTAGGCAAGCTTCCCTGTGAGAGCTGAGGACAGGGCAGAACCCTCCCGCATCCTGCCTGACTGTAGACGTACCTGATAACCTCCTTATGTTAGTGGCTGGGATGGGTTGCGGGAAAAGCATGTGTAAGCATTGGGCCTGAACTCCCGTGTATCTGAGTTGAATACAGCGATTTCCAACATCCTTCTTCAATAGGAGTGTAGCTAGGTTCCAACTCCCATGTCCGAGTGGGTAGCAGACATCTGCCTCCCATGCATACACACTTCTGAGAGTTGAGCTTATGGCCTGTAACCCTACATCCTGCCTGCCGCTACCTTTCGCTTCCAAAAGGCCTAGGCTCGCTGCTTGACGCAAGTGTTGGGAGAGGTAACTGGAATCTCCCGGCACACAAGACGAGTGCCTCCAAGCTCAATCAAGCGATTTCCTAGTAATTCCTGGGGTAGACTGGTGCTACATACTAAGTTCCATACGTGAGTAGGTAGTTGAACGCCTTGTCCAAAAACATCTTACTTCTGAGAGTTGAGCTCACCCTCAGTCCCTCACAGTTCCACACTGCCTGCAGAGTGAGTTTCGCACGTCTTCACCAGAGACGTTTGCCAGAGGCTTCTGAGACGCAAGTTAACAATGCAGACCTGGAGGGTATCTCCAGGTCCAGTAGAGTGGTAACCTGGGAACCTCCTGTCTCAGAATCCTGCTACCTTCACCCTGCCATAAGAATGCAGCTAGTTGACAGCTGGCTTCAAGGCCTGCTTCCCTGTGAGAGCTAAGGACAGGGCACAACCCTCCCGCATCCTGCTTGACTCTAGAAGGCGCTGCTAACGTCCTCATGTTAGTGGCAGGGAAACGTTGTGAGAAAAGCATGTGGAATCGTTGTGCCTGAACCCACGTGTATCTGAGTTGAATACAGCGATTTCCAAAGTCCTTCTTCATCAGAGTGTAGCTAGGTTCCCACTCGCATGTCCGAGTGGGTAGCAGACATCTGCCTCCCATGTATACACACTTCTGAGAGTTGAGCTTATGGCCTGTAAGCCTACCTCCTGCCTGCAGCTACCTTTCGCTTCCAAAAGGCCTAGGCTCGCTGCTTCACCGAAGTGTTGGGAGAGGTAACTGGAATCTCCCGGCACACAAGACTAGTGCCACCAAGCTCAATCCAGCGATTTCCCAGTAATTCCTGTGGTAGACTGGTGCTACATACTAAGTTCCATATGTGAGAAGGTAGCTGAACGCCTTGTCCAAAATCATCTTACTGCTGAGAGTTGAGCTCACCCTCAGTCCCTCACAGTTCCACACTGCCTGCAGAGTGAGTTTCCCACGTCTTCACCAGAGACTTTTGCCAGAGGCTTCTGAGACGCAAGTTAACAATGCACACCTGGACGGTATCTCCAGGTGCAGTAGAGTGGTAATCTGGGAACCTCCTTACTCAGAATACTGCTACCTTCACACTGTCATAAGAATGCAGCTAGTTGAGAGCTGGCTTCTAGGCAAGCTTCCCTGTGAGAGCTGAGGACAGGGCAGAACCCTCCCGCATCCTGCCTGACTGTAGACGTACCTGCTAACCTCCTTATGTTAGTGGCTGGGATGGGTTGCGGGAAAAGCATGTGTAAGCATTGGGCCTGAACTCCCGTGTATCTGAGTTGAATACAGCGATTTCCAACATCCTTCTTCAATAGGAGTGTAGCTAGGTTCCAACTCCCATGTGCGAGTGGGCAGCAGACATCTGCCTCCCATGCATACACACTTCTGAGAGTTGAGCTTATGGCCTGTAACCCTACATCCTGCCTGCCGCTACCTTTCGCTTCCAAAAGGCCTAGGCTCGCTGCTTGACGCAAGTGTTGGGAGAGGTAACTGGAATCTCCCGGCACACAAGACGAGTGCCTCCAAGCTCAATCAAGCGATTTCCTAGTAATTCCTGGGGTAGACTGGTGCTACATACTAAGTTCCATACGTGAGTAGGTAGTTGAACGCCTTGTCCAAAAACATCTTACTTCTGAGAGTTGAGCTCACCCTCAGTCCCTCACAGTTCCACACTGCCTGCAGAGTGAGTTTCGCACGTCTTCACCAGAGACGTTTGCCAGAGGCTTCTGAGACGCAAGTTAACAATGCAGACCTGGAGGGTATCTCCAGGTCCAGTAGAGTGGTAACCTGGGAACCTCCTGTCTCAGAATCCTGCTACCTTCACCCTGCCATAAGAATGCAGCTAGTTGACAGCTGGCTTCAAGGCCTGCTTCCCTGTGAGAGCTAAGGACAGGGCACAACCCTCCCGCATCCTGCTTGACTGTAGAAGGCGCTGCTAACGTCCTCATGTTAGTGGCAGGGAAACGTTGTGAGAAAAGCATGTGGAATCGTTGTGCCTGAACCCACGTGTATCTGAGTTGAATACAGCGATTTCCAAAGTCCTTCTTCATCAGAGTGTAGCTAGGTTCCCACTCGCATGTCCGAGTGGGTAGCAGACATCTGCCTCCCATGTATACCCAATTCTGAGAGTTGAGCTTATGGCCTGTAAGCCTACCTCCTGCCTGCAGCTACCTTTCGCTTCCAAAAGGCCTAGGCTCGCTGCTTCACCGAAGTGTTGGGAGAGGTAACTGGAATCTCCCGGCACACAAGACTAGTGCCACCAAGCTCAATCCAGCGATTTCCCAGTAATTCCTGGGGTAGACTGGTGCTACATACTAAGTTCCATATGTGAGAAGGTAGCTGAACGCCTTGTCCAAAATCATCTTACTGCTGAGAGTTGAGCTCACCCTCAGTCCCTCACAGTTCCACACTGCCTGCAGAGTGAGTTTCCCACGTCTTCACCAGAGACTTTTGCCAGAGGCTTCTGAGACGCAAGTTAACAATGCACACCTGGACGGTATCTCCAGGTGCAGTAGAGTGGTAATCTGGGAACCTCCTTACTCAGAATACTGCTACCTTCACACTGTCATAAGAATGCAGCTAGTTGAGAGCTGGCTTCTAGGCAAGCTTCCCTGTGAGAGCTGAGGACAGGGCAGAACCCTCCCGCATCCTGCCTGACTGTAGACGTACCTGCTAACCTCCTTATGTTAGTGGCTGGGATGGGTTGCGGGAAAAGCATGTGTAAGCATTGGGCCTGAACTCCCGTGTATCTGAGTTGAATACAGCGATTTCCAACATCCTTCTTCAATAGGAGTGTAGCTAGGTTCCAACTCCCATGTCCGAGTGGGCAGCAGACATCTGCCTCCCATGCATACACACTTCTGAGAGTTGAGCTTATGGCCTGTAACCCTACATCCTGCCTGCCGCTACCTTTCGCTTCCAAAAGGCCTAGGCTCGCTGCTTGACGCAAGTGTTGGGAGAGGTAACTGGAATCTCCCGGCACACAAGACGAGTGCCTCCAAGCTCAATCAAGCGATTTCCTAGTAATTCCTGGGGTAGACTGGTGCTACATACTAAGTTCCATACGTGAGTAGGTAGTTGAACGCCTTGTCCAAAAACATCTTACTTCTGAGAGTTGAGCTCACCCTCAGTCCCTCACAGTTCCACACTGCCTGCAGAGTGAGTTTCGCACGTCTTCACCAGAGACGTTTGCCAGAGGCTTCTGAGACGCAAGTTAACAATGCAGACCTGGAGGGTATCTCCAGGTCCAGTAGAGTGGTAACCTGGGAACCTCCTGTCTCAGAATACTGCTACCTTCACCCTGTCATAAGAATGCAGCTAGTTGACAGCTGGCTTCAAGGCCTACTTCCCTGTGAGAGCTAAGGACAGGGCACAACCCTCCCGCATCCTGCTTGACTGTAGAAGGCGCTGCTAACGTCCTCATGTTAGTGGCAGGGAAACGTTGTGAGAAAAGCATGTGGAATCGTTGTGCCTGAACCCACGAGTATCTGAGTTGAATACAGCGATTTCCAAAGTCCTTCTTCATCAGAGTGTAGCTAGGTTCCCACTCGCATGTCCGAGTGGGTAGCAGACATCTGCCTCCCATGCATACACACTTCTGAGAGTTGAGCTTATGGCCTGTAACCCTACATCCTGCCTGCCGCTACCTTTCGCTTCCAAAAGGCCTAGGCTCGCTGCTTGACGCAAGTGTTGGGAGAGGTAACTGGAATCTCCCGGCACACAAGACGAGTGCCTCCAAGCTCAATCAAGCGATTTCCTAGTAATTCCTGGGGTAGACTGGTGCTACATACTAAGTTCCATACGTGAGTAGGTAGTTGAACGCCTTGTCCAAAAACATCTTACTTCTGAGAGTTGAGCTCACCCTCAGTCCCTCACAGTTCCACACTGCCTGCAGAGTGAGTTTCGCACGTCTTCACCAGAGACGTTTGCCAGAGGCTTCTGAGACGCAAGTTAACAATGCAGACCTGGAGGGTATCTCCAGGTCCAGTAGAGTGGTAACCTGGGAACCTCCTGTCTCAGAATACTGCTACCTTCACCCTGCCATAAGAATGCAGCTAGTTGACAGCTGGCTTCAAGGCCTGCTTCCCTGTGAGAGCTAAGGACAGGGCACAACCCTCCCGCATCCTGCTTGACTGTAGAAGGAGCTGCTAACGTCCTCATGTTAGTGGCAGGGAAACGTTGTGAGAAAAGCATGTGGAATCGTTGTGCCTGAACCCACGTGTATCTGAGTTGAATACAGCGATTTCCAAAGTCCTTCTTCATCAGAGTGTAGCTAGGTTCCCACTCGCATGTCCGAGTGGGTAGCAGACATCTGCCTCCCATGTATACACACTTCTGAGAGTTGAGCTTATGGCCTGTAAGCCTACCTCCTGCCTGCAGCTACCTTTCGCTTCCAAAAGGCCTAGGCTCGCTGCTTCACCGAAGTGTTGGGAGAGGTAACTGGAATCTCCCGGCACACAAGACTAGTGCCACCAAGCTCAATCCAGCGATTTCCCAGTAATTCCTGGGGTAGACTGGTGCTACATACTAAGTTCCATATGTGAGAAGGTAGCTGAACGCCTTGTCCAAAATCATCTTACTGCTGAGAGTTGAGCTCACCCTCAGTCCCTCACAGTTCCACACTGCCTGCAGAGTGAGTTTCCCACGTCTTCACCAGAGACTTTTGCCAGAGGCTTCTGAGACGCAAGTTAACAATGCACACCTGGACGGTATCTCCAGGTGCAGTAGAGTGGTAATCTGGGAACCTCCTTACTCAGAATACTGCTACCTTCACACTGTCATAAGAATGCAGCTAGTTGAGAGCTGGCTTCTAGGCAAGCTTCCCTGTGAGAGCTGAGGACAGGGCAGAACCCTCCCGCATCCTGCCTGACTGTAGACGTACCTGCTAACCTCCTTATGTTAGTGGCTGGGATGGGTTGCGGGAAAAGCATGTGTAAGCATTGGGCCTGAACTCCCGTGTATCTGAGTTGAATAGAGCGATTTCCAACATCCTTCTTCAATAGGAGTGTAGCTAGGTTCCAACTCCCATGTCCGAGTGGGTAGCAGACATCTGCCTCCCATGCATACACACTTCTGAGAGTTGAGCTTATGGCCTGTAACCTTACATCCTGCCTGCCGCTACCTTTCGCTTCCAAAAGGCCTAGGCTCGCTGCTTGACGCAAGTGTTGGGAGAGGTAACTGGAATCTCCCGGCACACAAGACGAGTGCCTCCAAGCTCAATCAAGCGATTTCCTAGTAATTCCTGGGGTAGACTGGTGCTACATACTAAGTTCCATACGTGAGTAGGTAGTTGAACGCCTTGTCCAAAAACATCTTACTTCTGAGAGTTGAGCTCACCCTCAGTCCCTCACAGTTCCACACTGCCTGCAGAGTGAGTTTCACACGTCTTCACCAGAGACGTTTGCCAGAGGCTTCTGAGACGCAAGTTAACAATGCAGACATGGAGGGTATCTCCAGGTCCAGTAGAGTGGTAACCTGGGAACCTCCTGTCTCAGAATACTGCTACCTTCACCCTGCCATAAGAATGCAGCTAGTTGACAGCTGGCTTCAAGGCCTGCTTCCCTGTGAGAGCTAAGGACAGGGCACAACCCTCCCGCATCCTGCTTGACTGTAGAAGGCGCTGCTAACGTCCTCATGTTAGTGGCAGGGAAACGTTGTGAGAAAAGCATGTGGAATCGTTGTGCCTGAACCCACGTGTATCTGAGTTGAATACAGCGATTTCCAAAGTCCTTCTTCATCAGAGTGTAGCTAGGTTCCCACTCGCATGTCCGAGTGGGTAGCAGACATCTGCCTCCCATGTATACACACTTCTGAGAGTTGAGCTTATGGCCTGTAAGCCTACCTCCTGCCTGCAGCTACCTTTCGCTTCCAAAAGGCCTAGGCTCGCTGCTTCACCGAAGTGTTGGGAGAGGTAACTGGAATCTCCCGGCACACAAGACTAGTGCCACCAAGCTCAATCCAGCGATTTCCCAGTAATTCCTGGGGTAGACTGGTGCTACATACTAAGTTCCATATGTGAGAAGGTAGCTGAACGCCTTGTCCAAAATCATCTTACTGCTGAGAGTTGAGCTCACCCTCAGTCCCTCACAGTTCCACACTGCCTGCAGAGTGAGTTTCCCACGTCTTCACCAGAGACTTTTGCCAGAGGCTTCTGAGACGCAAGTTAACAATGCACACCTGGACGGTATCTCCAGGTGCAGTAGAGTGGTAATCTGGGAACCTCCTTACTCAGAATACTGCTACCTTCACACTGTCATAAGAATGCAGCTAGTTGAGAGCTGGCTTCTAGGCAAGCTTCCCTGTGAGAGCTGAGGACAGGGCAGAACCCTCCCGCATCCTGCCTGACTGTAGACGTACCTGATAACCTCCTTATGTTAGTGGCTGGGATGGGTTGCGGGAAAAGCATGTGTAAGCATTGGGCCTGAACTCCCGTGTATCTGAGTTGAATACAGCGATTTCCAACATCCTTCTTCAATAGGAGTGTAGCTAGGTTCCAACTCCCATGTCCGAGTGGGCAGCAGACATCTGCCTCCCATGCATACACACTTCTGAGAGTTGAGCTTATGGCCTGTAACCCTACATCCTGCCTGCCGCTACCTTTCGCTTCCAAAAGGCCTAGGCTCGCTGCTTGACGCAAGTGTTGGGAGAGGTAACTGGAATCTCCCGGCACACAAGACGAGTGCCTCCAAGCTCAATCAAGCGATTTCCTAGTAATTCCTGGGGTAGACTGGTGCTACATACTAAGTTCCATACGTGAGTAGGTAGTTGAACGCCTTGTCCAAAAACATCTTACTTCTGAGAGTTGAGCTCACCCTCAGTCCCTCACAGTTCCACACTGCCTGCAGAGTGAGTTTCGCACGTCTTCACCAGAGACGTTTGCCAGAGGCTTCTGAGACGCAATTTAACAATGCAGACTTGGAGGGTATCTCCAGGTCCAGTAGAGTGGTAACCTGGGAACCTCCTGTCTCAGAATACTGCTACCTTCACCCTGTCATAAGAATGCAGCTAGTTGACAGCTGGCTTCAAGGCCTGCTTCCCTGTGAGAGCTAAGGACAGGGCACAACCCTCCCGCATCCTGCTTGACTGTAGAAGGCGCTGCTAACGTCCTCATGTTAGTGGCAGGGAAACGTTGTGAGAAAAGCATGTGGAATCGTTGTGCCTGAACCCACGTGTATCTGAGTTGAATACAGCGATTTCCAAAGTCCTTCTTCATCAGAGTGTAGCTAGGTTCCCACTCGCATGTCCGAGTGGGTAGCAGACATCTGCCTCCCATGTATACACACTTCTGAGAGTTGAGCTTATGGCCTGTAAGCCTACCTCCTGCCTACAGCTACCTTTCGCTTCCAAAAGGCCTAGGCTCGCTGCTTCACCGAAGTGTTGGGAGAGGTAACTGGAATCTCCCGGCACACAAGACTAGTGCCACCAAGCTCAATCCAGCGATTTCCCAGTAATTCCTGGGGTAGTCTGGTGCTACATACTAAGTTCCATATGTGAGAAGGTAGCTGAACGCCTTGTCCAAAATCATCTTACTGCTGAGAGTTGAGCTCACCCTCAGTCCCTCACAGTTCCACACTGCCTGCAGAGTGAGTTTCCCACGTCTTCACCAGAGACTTTTGCCAGAGGCTTCTGAGACGCAAGTTAACAATGCACACCTGGACGGTATCTCCAGGTGCAGTAGAGTGGTAATCTGGGAACCTCCTTACTCAGAATACTGCTACCTTCACACTGTCATAAGAATGCAGCTAGTTGAGAGCTGGCTTCTAGGCAAGCTTCCCTGTGAGAGCTGAGGACAGGGCAGAACCCTCCCGCATCCTGCCTGACTGTAGACGTACCTGCTAACCTCCTTATGTTAGTGGCTGGGATGGGTTGCGGGAAAAGCATGTGTAAGCATTGGGCCTGAACTCCCGTGTATCTGAGTTGAATACAGCGATTTCCAACATCCTTCTTCAATAGGAGTGTAGCTAGGTTCCAACTCCCATGTCCGAGTGGGTAGCAGACATCTGCCTCCCATGCATACACACTTCTGAGAGTTGAGCTTATGGCCTGTAACCCTACATCCTGCCTGCCGCTACCTTTCGCTTCCAAAAGGCCTAGGCTCGCTGCTTGACGCAAGTGTTGGGAGAGGTAACTGGAATCTCCCGGCACACAAGACGAGTGCCTCCAAGCTCAATCAAGCGATTTCCTAGTAATTCCTGGGGTAGACTGGTGCTACATACTAAGTTCCATACGTGAGTAGGTAGTTGAACGCCTTGTCCAAAAACATCTTACTTCTGAAAGTTGAGCTCACCCTCAGTCCCTCACAGTTCCACACTGCCTGCAGAGTGAGTTTCGCACGTCTTCACCAGAGACGTTTGCCAGAGGCTTCTGAGACGCAAGTTAACAATGCAGACCTGGAGGGTATCTCCAGGTGCAGTAGAGTGGTAACCTGGGAACCTCCTGTCTCAGAATCCTGCTACCTTCACCCTGCCATAAGAATGCAGCTAGTTGACAGCTGGCTTCAAGGCCTGCTTCCCTGTGAGAGCTAAGGACAGGGCACAACCCTCCCGCATCCTGCTTGACTGTAGAAGGCGCTGCTAACGTCCTCATGTTAGTGGCAGGGAAACGTTGTGAGAAAAGCATGTGGAATCGTTGTGCCTGAACCCACGTGTATCTGAGTTGAATACAGCGATTTCCAAAGTCCTTCTTCATCAGAGTGTAGCTAGGTTCCCACTCGCATGTCCGAGTGGGTAGCAGACATCTGCCTCCCATGTATACACACTTCTGAGAGTTGAGCTTATGGCCTGTAAGCCTACCTCCTGCCTGCAGCTACCTTTCGCTTCCAAAAGGCCTAGGCTCGCTGCTTCACCGAAGTGTTGGGAGAGGTAACTGGAATCTCCCGGCACACAAGACTAGTGCCACCAAGCTCAATCCAGCGATTTCCCAGTAATTCCTGGGGTAGACTGGTGCTACATACTAAGTTCCATATGTGAGAAGGTAGCTGAACGCCTTGTCCAAAATCATCTTACTGCTGAGAGTTGAGCTCACCCTCAGTCCCTCACAGTTCCACACTGCCTGCAGAGTGAGTTTCCCACGTCTTCACCAGAGACTTTTGCCAGAGGCTTCTGAGACGCAAGTTAACAATGCACACCTGGACGGTATCTCCAGGTGCAGTAGAGTGGTAATCTGGGAACCTCCTTACTCAGAATACTGCTACCTTCACACTGTCATAAGAATGCAGCTAGTTGAGAGCTGGCTTCAAGGCCTGCTTCCCTGTGAGAGCTAAGGACAGGGCACAACCCTCCCGCATCCTGCTTGACTGTAGAAGGCGCTGCTAACGTCCTCATGTTAGTGGCAGGGAAACGTTGTGAGAAAAGCATGTGGAATCGTTGTGCCTGAACCCACGTGTATCTGAGTTGAATACAGCGATTTCCAAAGTCCTTCTTCATCAGAGTGTAGCTAGGTTCCCACTCGCATGTCCGAGTGGGTAGCAGACATCTGCCTCCAATGTATACACACTTCTAAGAGTTGTTCTTATGGCCTGTAAGCCTACCTCCTGCCTGCCGCTACATTTCGCTTCCAAAAGGCCTAGGCTCGCTGCTTCACCGAAGTGTTGGGAGAGGTAACTGGAATCTCCCGGCACACAAGACTAGTGCCACCAAGCTCAATCCAGCGATTTCCCAGTAATTCCTGGGGTAGACTGGTGCTACATACTAAGTTCCATATGTGAGAAGGTAGCTGAACGCCTTGTCCAAAATCATCTTACTGCTGAGAGTTGAGCTCACCCTCAGTCCCTCACAGTTCCACACTGCCTGCAGAGTGAGTTTCCCACGTCTTCACCAGAGACTTTTGCCAGAGGCTTCTGAGACGCAAGTTAACAATGCACACCTGGACGGTATCTCCAGGTGCAGTAGAGTGGTAATCTGGGAACCTCCTTACTCAGAATACTGCTACCTTCACACTGTCATAAGAATGCAGCTAGTTGAGAGCTGGCTTCTAGGCAAGCTTCCCTGTGAGAGCTGAGGACAGGGCAGAACCCTCCCGCATCCTGCCTGACTGTAGACGTACCTGATAACCTCCTTATGTTAGTGGCTGGGATGGGTTGCGGGAAAAGCATGTGTAAGCATTGGGCCTGAACTCCCGTGTATCTGAGTTGAATACAGCGATTTCCAACATCCTTCTAAAATAGGAGTGTAGCTAGGTTCCAACTCCCATGTCCGAGTGGGCAGCAGACATCTGCCTCCCATGCATACACACTTCTGAGAGTTGAGCTTATGGCCTGTAACCCTACATCCTGCCTGCCGCTACCTTTCGCTTCCAAAAGGCCTAGGCTCGCTGCTTGACGCAAGTGTTGGGAGAGGTAACTGGAATCTCCCGGCACACAAGACGAGTGCCTCCAAGCTCAATCAAGCGATTTCCTAGTAATTCCTGGGGTAGACTGGTGCTACATACTAAGTTCCATACGTGAGTAGGTAGTTGAACGCCTTGTCCAAAAACATCTTACTTCTGAGAGTTGAGCTCACCCTCAGTCCCTCACAGTTCCACACTGCCTGCAGAGTGAGTTTCGCACGTCTTCACCAGAGACGTTTGCCAGAGGCTTCTGAGACGCAAGTTAACAATGCAGACCTGGAGGGTATCTCCAGGTCCAGTAGAGTGGTAACCTGGGAACCTCCTGTCTCAGAATCCTGCTACCTTCACCCTGCCATAAGAATGCAGCTAGTTGACAGCTGGCTTCAAGGCCTGCTTCCCTGTGAGAGCTAAGGACAGGGCACAACCCTCCCGCATCCTGCTTGACTGTAGAAGGCGCTGCTAACGTCCTCATGTTAGTGGCAGGGAAACGTTGTGAGAAAAGCATGTGGAATCGTTGTGCCTGAACCCACGTGTATCTGAGTTGAATACAGCGATTTCCAAAGTCCTTCTTCATCAGAGTGTAGCTAGGTTCCCACTCGCATGTCCGAGTGGGTAGCAGACATCTGCCTCCCATGTATACACACTTCTAAGAGTTGAACTTATGGCCTGTAAGCCTACCTCCTGCCTGCAGCTACCTTTCGCTTCCAAAAGGCCTAGGCTCGCTGCTTCACCGAAGTGTTGGGAGAGGTAACTGGAATCTCCCGGCACACAAGACTAGTGCCAACAAGCTCAATCCAGCGATTTCCCAGTAATTCCTGGGGTAGACTGGTGCTACATACTAAGTTCCATATGTGAGAAGGTAGCTGAACGCCTTGTCCAAAATCATCTTACTGCTGAGAGTTGAGCTCACCCTCAGTCCCTCACAGTTCCACACTGCCTGCAGAGTGAGTTTCCCACGTCTTCACCAGAGACTTTTGCCAGAGGCTTCTGAGACGCAAGTTAACAATGCACACCTGGACGGTATCTCCAGGTGCAGTAGAGTGGTAATCTGGGAACCTCCTTACTCAGAATACTGCTACCTTCACACTGTCATAAGAATGCAGCTAGTTGAGAGCTGGCTTCTAGGCAAGCTTCCCTGTGAGAGCTGAGGACAGGGCAGAACCCTCCCGCATCCTGCCTGACTGTAAACGTACCTGATAACCTCCTTATGTTAGTGGCTGGGATGGGTTGCGGGAAAAGCATGTGTAAGCATTGGGCCTGAACTCCCGTGTATCTGAGTTGAATACAGCGATTTCCAACATCCTTCTAAAATAGGAGTGTAGCTAGGTTCCAACTCCCATGTCCGAGTGGGCAGCAGACATCTGCCTCCCATGCATACACACTTCTGAGAGTTGAGCTTATGGCCTGTAACCCTACATCCTGCCTGCCGCTACCTTTCGCTTCCAAAAGGCCTAGGCTCGCTGCTTGACGCAAGTGTTGGGAGAGGTAACTGGAATCTCCCGGCACACAAGACGAGTGCCTCCAAGCTCAATCAAGCGATTTCCTAGTAATTCCTGGGGTAGACTGGTGCTACATACTAAGTTCCATACGTGAGTAGGTAGTTGAACGCCTTGTCCAAAAAATCTTACTTCTGAGAGTTGAGCTCACCCTCAGTCCCTCACAGTTCCACACTGCCTGCAGAGTGAGTTTCGCACGTCTTCACCAGAGACGTTTGCCAGAGGCTTCTGAGACGCAAGTTAACAATGCAGACCTGGAGGGTATCTCCAGGTCCAGTAGAGTGGTAACCTGGGAACCTCCTGTCTCAGAATCCTGCTACCTTCACCCTGCCATAAGAATGCAGCTAGTTGACAGCTGGCTTCAAGGCCTGCTTCCCTGTGAGAGCTAAGGACAGGGCACAACCCTCCCGCATCCTGCTTGACTGTAGAAGGAGCTGCTAACGTCCTCATGTTAGTGGCAGGGAAACGTTGTGAGAAAAGCATGTGGAATCGTTGTGCCTGAACCCACGTGTATCTGAGTTGAATACAGCGATTTCCAAAGTCCTTCTTCATCAGAGTGTAGCTAGGTTCCCACTCGCATGTCCGAGTGGGTAGCAGACATCTGCCTCCCATGTATACACACTTCTGAGAGTTGAGCTTATGGCCTGTAAGCCTACCTCCTGCCTGCAGCTACCTTTCGCTTCCAAAAGGCCTAGGCTCGCTGCTTCACCGAAGTGTTGGGAGAGGTAACTGGAATCTCCCGGCACACAAGACTAGTGCCACCAAGCTCAATCCAGCGATTTCCCAGTAATTCCTGGGGTAGACTGGTGCTACATACTAAGTTCCATATGTGAGAAGGTAGCTGAACGCCTTGTCCAAAATCATCTTACTGCTGAGAGTTGAGCTCACCCTCAGTCCCTCACAGTTCCACACTGCCTGCAGAGTGAGTTTCCCACGTCTTCACCAGAGACTTTTGCCAGAGGCTTCTGAGACGCAAGTTAACAATGCACACCTGGACGGTATCTCCAGGTGCAGTAGAGTGGTAATCTGGGAACCTCCTTACTCAGAATACTGCTACCTTCACACTGTCATAAGAATGCAGCTAGTTGAGAGCTGGCTTCTAGGCAAGCTTCCCTGTGAGAGCTGAGGACAGGGCAGAACCCTCCCGCATCCTGCCTGACTGTAGACGTACCTGCTAACCTCCTTATGTTAGTGGCTGGGATGGGTTGAGGGAAAAGCATGTGTAAGCATTGGGCCTGAACTCCCGTGTATCTGAGTTGAATACAGCGATTTCCAACATCCTTCTTCAATAGGAGTGTAGCTAGGTTCCAACTCCCATGTCCGAGTGGGTAGCAGACATCTGCCTCCCATGCATACACACTTCTGAGAGTTGAGCTTATGGCCTGTAACCCTACATCCTGCCTGCCGCTACCTTTCGCTTCCAAAAGGCCTAGGCTCGCTGCTTGACGCAAGTGTTGGGAGAGGTAACTGGAATCTCCCGGCACACAAGACGAGTGCCTCCAAGCTCAATCAAGCGATTTCCTAGTAATTCCTGGGGTAGACTGGTGCTACATACTAAGTTCCATACATGAGTAGGTAGTTGAACGCCTTGTCCAAAAACATCTTACTTCTCAGAGTTGAGCTCACCCTCAGTCCCTCACAGTTCCACACTGCCTGCAGAGTGAGTTTCGCACGTCTTCACCAGAGACGTTTACCAGAGGCTTCTGAGACGCAAGTTAACAATGCAGACCTGGAGGGTATCTCCAGGTCCAGTAGAGTGGTAACCTGGGAACCTCCTGTCTCAGAATCCTGCTACCTTCACCCTGCCATAAGAATGCAGCTAGTTGACAGCTGGCTTCAAGGCCTGCTTCCCTGTGAGAGCTAAGGACAGGGCACAACCCTCCCGCATCCTGCTTGACTGTAGAAGGAGCTGCTAACGTCCTCATGTTAGTGGCAGGGAAACGTTGTGAGAAAAGCATGTGGAATCGTTGTGCCTGAACCCACGTGTATCTGAGTTGAATACAGCGATTTCCAAAGTCCTTCTTCATCAGAGTGTAGCTAGGTTCCCACTCGCATGTCCGAGTGGGTAGCAGACATCTGCCTCCCATGTATACACACTTCTGAGAGTTGAGCTTATGGCCTGTAAGCCTACCTCCTGCCTGCAGCTACCTTTCGCTTCCAAAAGGCCTAGGCTCGCTGCTTCACCGAAGTGTTGGGAGAGGTAACTGGAATCTCCCGGCACACAAGACTAGTGCCACCAAGCTCAATCCAGCGATTTCCCAGTAATTCCTGGGGTAGACTGGTGCTACATACTAAGTTCCATATGTGAGAAGGTAGCTGAACGCCTTGTCCAAAATCATCTTACTGCTGAGAGTTGAGCTCACCCTCAGTCCCTCACAGTTCCACACTGCCTGCAGAGTGAGTTTCCCACGTCTTCACCAGAGACTTTTGCCAGAGGCTTCTGAGACGCAAGTTAACAATGCACACCTGGACGGTATCTCCAGGTGCAGTAGAGTGGTAATCTGGGAACCTCCTTACTCAGAATACTGCTACCTTCACACTGTCATAAGAATGCAGCTAGTTGAGAGCTGGCTTCTAGGCAAGCTTCCCTGTGAGAGCTGAGGACAGGGCAGAACCCTCCCGCATCCTGCCTGACTGTAGACGTACCTGCTAACCTCCTTATGTTAGTGGCTGGGATGGGTTGCGGGAAAAGCATGTGTAAGCATTGGGCCTGAACTCCCGTGTATCTGAGTTGAATACAGCGATTTCCAACATCCTTCTTCAATAGGAGTGTAGCTAGGTTCCAACTCCCATGTCCGAGTGGGTAGCAGACATCTGCCTCCCATGCATACACACTTCTGAGAGTTGAGCTTATGGCCTGTAACCCTACATCCTGCCTGCCGCTACCTTTCGCTTCCAAAAGGCCTAGGCTCGCTGCTTGACGCAAGTGTTGGGAGAGGTAACTGGAATCTCCCGGCACACAAGACGAGTGCCTCCAAGCTCAATCAAGCGATTTCCTAGTAATTCCTGGGGTAGACTGGTGCTACATACTAAGTTCCATACGTGAGTAGGTAGTTGAACGCCTTGTCCAAAAACATCTTACTTCTGAGAGTTGAGCTCACCCTCAGTCCCTCACAGTTCCACACTGCCTGCAGAGTGAGTTTCGCACGTCTTCACCAGAGACGTTTGCCAGAGGCTTCTGAGACGCAAGTTAACAATGCAGACCTGGAGGGTATCTCCAGGTCCAGTAGAGTGGTAACCTGGGAACCTCCTGTCTCAGAATCCTGCTACCTTCACCCTGCCATAAGAATGCAGCTAGTTGACAGCTGGCTTCAAGGCCTGCTTCCCTGTGAGAGCTAAGGACAGGGCACAACCCTCCCGCATCCTGCTTGACTGTAGAAGGCGCTGCTAACGTCCTCATGTTAGTGGCAGGGAAACGTTGTGAGAAAAGCATGTGGAATCGTTGTGCCTGAACCCACGTGTATCTGAGTTGAATACAGCGATTTCCAAAGTCCTTCTTCATCAGAGTGTAGCTAGGTTCCCACTCGCATGTCCGAGTGGGTAGCAGACATCTGCCTCCCATGTATACACACTTCTGAGAGTTGAGCTTATGGCCTGTAAGCCTACCTCCTGCCTGCAGCTACCTTTCGCTTCCAAAAGGCCTAGGCTCGCTGCTTCACCGAAGTGTTGGGAGAGGTAACTGGAATCTCCCGGCACACAAGACTAGTGCCACCAAGCTCAATCCAGCGATTTCCCAGTAATTCCTGGGGTAGACTGGTGCTACATACTAAGTTCCATATGTGAGAAGGTAGCTGAACGCCTTGTCCAAAATCATCTTACTGCTGAGAGTTGAGCTCACCCTCAGTCCCTCACAGTTCCACACTGCCTGCAGAGTGAGTTTCCCACGTCTTCACCAGAGACTTTTGCCAGAGGCTTCTGAGACGCAAGTTAACAATGCACACCTGGACGGTATCTCCAGGTGCAGTAGAGTGGTAATCTGGGAACCTCCTTACTCAGAATACTGCTACCTTCACAGTCATAAGAATGCAGCTAGTTGAGAGCTGGCTTCTAGGCAAGCTTCCCTGTGAGAGCTGAGGACGGGGCAGAACCCTCCCGCATCCTGCCTGACTGTAGACGTACCTGCTAACCTCCTTATGTTAGTGGCTGGGATGGGTTGCGGGAAAAGCATGTGTAAGCATTGGGCCTGAACTCCCGTGTATCTGAGTTGAATACAGCGATTTCCAACATCCTTCTTCAATAGGAGTGTAGCTAGGTTCCAACTCCCATGTCCGAGTGGGCAGCAGACATCTGCCTCCCATGCATACACACTTCTGAGAGTTGAGCTTATGGCCTGCAACCCTACATCCTGCCTGCCGCTACCTTTCGCTTCCAAAAGGCCTAGGCTCGCTGCTTGACGCAAGTGTTGGGAGAGGTAACTGGAATCTCCCGGCACACAAGACGAGTGCCTCCAAGCTCAATCAAGCGATTTCCTAGTAATTCCTGGGGTAGACTGGTGCTACATACTAAGTTCCATACGTGAGTAGGTAGTTGAACGCCTTGTCCAAAAACATCTTACTTCTGAGAGTTGAGCTCACCCTCAGTCCCTCACAGTTCCACACTGCCTGCAGAGTGAGGTTCGCACGTCTTCACCAGAGACGTTTGCCAGAGGCTTCTGAGACGCAAGTTAACAATGCAGACCTGGAGGGTATCTCCAGGTCCAGTAGAGTGGTAACCTGGGAACCTCCTGTCTCAGAATCCTGCTACCTTCACCCTGCCATAAGAATGCAGCTAGTTGACAGCTGGCTTCAAGGCCTGCTTCCCTGTGAGAGCTAAGGACAGGGCACAACCCTCCCGCATCCTGCTTGACTGTAGAAGGCGCTGCTAACGTCCTCATGTTAGTGGCAGGGAAACGTTGTGAGAAAAGCATGTGGAATCGTTGTGCCTGAACCCACGTGTATCTGAGTTGAATACAGCGATTTCCAAAGTCCTTCTTCATCAGAGTGTAGCTAGGTTCCCACTCGCATCTCCGAGTGGGTAGCAGACATCTGCCTCCCATGTATACACACTTCTGAGAGTTGAGCTTATGGCCTGTAAGCCTACCTCCTGCCTGCAGCTACCTTTCGCTTCCAAAAGGCCTAGGCTCGCTGCTTCACCGAAGTGTTGGGAGAGGTAACTGGAATCTCCCGGCACACAAGACTAGTGCCACCAAGCTCAATCCAGCGATTTCCCAGTAATTCCTGGGGTAGACTGGTGCTACATACTAAGTTCCATATGTGAGAAGGTAGCTGAACGCCTTGTCCAAAATCATCTTACTGCTGAGAGTTGAGCTCACCCTCAGTCCCTCACAGTTCCACACTGCCTGCAGAGTGAGTTTCCCACGTCTTCACCAGAGACTTTTGCCAGAGGCTTCTGAGACGCAAGTTAACAATGCACACCTGGACGGTATCTCCAGGTGCAGTAGAGTGGTAATCTGGGAACCTCCTTACTCAGAATACTGCTACCTTCACACTGTCATAAGAATGCAGCTAGTTGAGAGCTGGCTTCTAGGCAAGCTTCCCTGTGAGAGCTGAGGACAGGGCAGAACCCTCCCGCATCCTGCCTGACTGTAGACGTACCTGCTAACCTCCTTATGTTAGTGGCTGGGATGGGTTGCGGGAAAAGCATGTGTAAGCATTGGGCCTGAACTCCCGTGTATCTGAGTTGAATACAGCGATTTCCAACATCCTTCTTCAATAGGAGTGTAGCTAGGTTCCAACTCCCATGTCCGAGTGGGTAGCAGACATCTGCCTCCCATGCATACACACTTCTGAGAGTTGAGCTTATGGCCTGTAACCCTACATCCTGCCTGCCGCTACCTTTCGCTTCCAAAAGGCCTAGGCTCGCTGCTTGACGCAAGTGTTGGGAGAGGTAACTGGAATCTCCCGGCACACAAGACGAGTGCCTCCAAGCTCAATCAAGCGATTTCCTAGTAATTCCTGGGGTAGACTGGTGCTACATACTAAGTTCCATACGTGAGTAGGTAGTTGAACGCCTTGTCCAAAAACATCTTACTTCTGAGAGTTGAGCTCACCCTCAGTCCCTCACAGTTCCACACTGCCTGCAGAGTGAGTTTCGCACGTCTTCACCAGAGACGTTTGCCAGAGGCTTCTGAGACGCAAGTTAACAATGCAGACCTGGAGGGTATCTCCAGGTCCAGTAGAGTGGTAACCTGGGAACCTCCTGTCTCAGAATCCTGCTACCTTCACCCTGCCATAAGAATGCAGCTAGTTGACAGCTGGCTTCAAGGCCTGCTTCCCTGTGAGAGCTAAGGACAGGGCACAACCCTCCCGCATCCTGCTTGACTGTAGAAGGCGCTGCTAACGTCCTCATGTTAGTGGCAGGGAAACGTTGTGAGAAAAGCATGTGGAATCGTTGTGCCTGAACCCACGTGTATCTGAGTTGAATACAGCGATTTCCAAAGTCCTTCTTCATCAGAGTGTAGCTAGGTTCCCACTCGCATGTCCGAGTGGGTAGCAGACATCTGCCTCCCATGTATACACACTTCTGAGAGTTGAGCTTATGGCCTGTAAGCCTACCTCCTGCCTGCAGCTACCTTTCGCTTCCAAAAGGCCTAGGCTCGCTGCTTCACCGAAGTGTTGGGAGAGGTAACTGGAATCTCCCGGCACACAAGACTAGTGCCACCAAGCTCAATCCAGCGATTTCCCAGTAATTCCTGGGGTAGACTGGTGCTACATACTAAGTTCCATATGTGAGAAGGTAGCTGAACGCCTTGTCCAAAATCATCTTACTGCTGAGAGTTGAGCTCACCCTCAGTCCCTCACAGTTCCACACTGCCTGCAGAGTGAGTTTCCCACGTCTTCACCAGAGACTTTTGCCAGAGGCTTCTGAGACGCAAGTTAACAATGCACACCTGGACGGTATCTCCAGGTGCAGTAGAGTGGTAATCTGGGAACCTCCTTACTCAGAATACTGCTACCTTCACACTGTCATAAGAATGCAGCTAGTTGAGAGCTGGCTTCTAGGCAAGCTTCCCTGTGAGAGCTGAGGACAGGGCAGAACCCTCCCGCATCCTGCCTGACTGTAGACGTAACTGCTAACCTCCTTATGTTAGTGGCTGGGATGGGTTGCGGGAAAAGCATGTGTAAGCATTGGGCCTGAACTCCGTGTATCTGAGTTGAATACAGCGATTTCCAACATCCTTCTTCAATAGGAGTGTAGCTAGGTTCCAACTCCCATGTCCGAGTGGGTAGCAGACATCTGCCTCCCATGCATACACACTTCTGAGAGTTGAGCTTATGGCCTGTAACCCTACATCCTGCCTGCCGCTACCTTTCGCTTCCAAAAGGCCTAGGCTCGCTGCTTGACGCAAGTGTTGGGAGAGGTAACTGGAATCTCCCGGCACACAAGACGAGTGCCTCCAAGCTCAATCAAGCGATTTCCTAGTAATTCCTGGGGTAGACTGGTGCTACATACTAAGTTCCATACGTGAGTATGTAGTTGAACGCCTTGTCCAAATACATCTTACTTCTGAGAGTTGAGCTCACCCTCAGTCCCTCACAGTTCCACACTGCCTGCAGAGTGAGTTTCGCACGTCTTCACCAGAGACGTTTGCCAGAGGCTTCTGAGACGCAAGTTAACAATGCAGACCTGGAGGGTATCTCCAGGTCCAGTAGAGTGGTAACCTGGGAACCTCCTGTCTCAGAATCCTGCTACCTTCACCCTGCCATAAGAATGCAGCTAGTTGACAGCTGGCTTCAAGGCCTGCTTCCCTGTGAGAGCTAAGGACAGGGCACAACCCTCCCGCATCCTGCTTGACTGTAGAAGGCGCTGCTAACGTCCTCATGTTAGTGGCAGGGAAACGTTGTGAGAAAAGCATGTGGAATCGTTGTGCCTGAACCCACCTGTATCTGAGTTGAATACAGCGATTTCCAAAGTCCTTCTTCATCAGAGTGTAGCTAGGTTCCCACTCGCATGTCCGAGTGGGTAGCAGACATCTGCCTCCCATGTATACACACTTCTGAGAGTTGAGCTTATGGCCTGTAAGCCTACCTCCTGCCTGCAGCTACCTTTCGCTTCCAAAAGGCCTAGGCTCGCTGCTTCACCGAAGTGTTGGGAGAGGTAACTGGAATCTCCCGGCACACAAGACTAGTGCCACCAAGCTCAATCCAGCGATTTCCCAGTAATTCCTGGGGTAGACTGGTGCTACATACTAAGTTCCATATGTGAGAAGGTAGCTGAACGCCTTGTCCAAAATCATCTTACTGCTGAGAGTTGAGCTCACCCTCAGTCCCTCACAGTTCCACACTGCCTGCAGAGTGAGTTTCCCACGTCTTCACCAGAGACTTTTGCCAGAGGCTTCTGAGACGCAAGTTAACAATGCACACCTGGACGGTATCTCCAGGTGCAGTAGAGTGGTAATCTGGGAACCTCCTTACTCAGAATACTGCTACCTTCACACTGTCATAAGAATGCAGCTAGTTGAGAGCTGGCTTCTAGGCAAGCTTCCCTGTGAGAGCTGAGGACAGGGCAGAACCCTCCCGCATCCTGCCTGACTGTAGACGTACCTGCTAACCTCCTTATGTTAGTGGCTGGGATGGGTTGCGGGAAAAGCATGTGTAAGCATTGGGCCTGAACTCCCGTGTATCTGAGTTGAATAGAGCGATTTCCAACATCCTTCTTCAATAGGAGTGTAGCTAGGTTCCACCTCCCATGTCCGAGTGGGCAGCAGACATCTGCCTCCCATGCATACACACTTCTGAGAGTTGAGCTTATGGCCTGTAACCCTACATCCTGCCTGCCGCTACCTTTCGCTTCCAAAAGGCCTAGGCTCGCTGCTTGACGCAAGTGTTGGGAGAGGTAACTGGAATCTCCCGGCACACAAGACGAGTGCCTCCAAGCTCAATCAAGCGATTTCCTAGTAATTCCTGGGGTAGACTGGTGCTACATACTAAGTTCCATACGTGAGTAGGTAGTTGAACGCCTTGTCCAAAAACATCTTACTTCTGAGAGTTGAGCTCACCCTCAGTCCCTCACAGTTCCACACTGCCTGCAGAGTGAGTTTCGCACGTCTTCACCAGAGACGTTTGCCAGAGGCTTCTGAGACGCAAGTTAACAATGCAGACCTGGAGGGTATCTCCAGGTCCAGTAGAGTGGTAACCTGGGAACCTCCTGTCTCAGAATCCTGCTACCTTCACCCTGCCATAAGAATGCAGCTAGTTGACAGCTGGCTTCAAGGCCTGCTTCCCTGTGAGAGCTAAGGACAGGGCACAACCCTCCCGCATCCTGCTTGACTGTAGAAGGCGCTGCTAACGTCCTCATGTTAGTGGCAGGGAAACGTTGTGAGAAAAGCATGTGGAATCGTTGTGCCTGAACCCACGTGTATCTGAGTTGAATACAGCGATTTCCAAAGTCCTTCTTCATCAGAGTGTAGCTAGGTTCCCACTCGCATGTCCGAGTGGGTAGCAGACATCTGCCTCCCATGTATACACACTTCTGAGAGTTGAGCTTATGGCCTGTAAGCCTACCTCCTGCCTGCAGCTACCTTTCGCTTCCAAAAGGCCTAGGCTCGCTGCTTCACCGAAGTGTTGGGAGAGGTAACTGGAATCTCCCGGCACACAAGACTAGTGCCACCAAGCTCAATCCAGCGATTTCCCAGTAATTCCTGGGGTAGACTGGTGCTACATACTAAGTTCCATATGTGAGAAGGTAGCTGAACGCCTTGTCCAAAATCATCTTACTGCTGAGAGTTGAGCTCACCCTCAGTCCCTCACAGTTCCACACTGCCTGCAGAGTGAGTTTCCCACGTCTTCACCAGAGACTTTTGCCAGAGGCTTCTGAGACGCAAGTTAACAATGCACACCTGGACGGTATCTCCAGGTGCAGTAGAGTGGTAATCTGGGAACCTCCTTACTCAGAATACTGCTACCTTCACACTGTCATAAGAATGCAGCTAGTTGAGAGCTGGCTTCTAGGCAAGCTTCCCTGTGAGAGCTGAGGACAGGGCAGAACCCTCCCGCATCCTGCCTGACTGTAGACGTACCTGCTAACCTCCTTATGTTAGTGGCTGGGATGGGTTGCGGGAAAAGCATGTGTAAGCATTGGGCCTGAACTCCCGTGTATCTGAGTTGAATACAGCGATTTCCAACATCCTTCTTCAATAGGAGTGTAGCTAGGTTCCAACTCCCATGTCCGAGTGGGCAGCAGACATCTGCCTCCCATGCATACACACTTCTGAGAGTTGAGCTTATGGCCTGTAACCCTACATCCTGCCTGCCGCTACCTTTCGCTTCCAAAAGGCCTAGGCTCGCTGCTTGACGCAAGTGTTGGGAGAGGTAAATGGAATCTCCCGGCACACAAGACGAGTGCCTCCAAGCTCAATCAAGCGATTTCCTAGTAATTCCTGGGGTAGACTGGTGCTACATACTAAGTCCATACGTGAGTAGGTAGTTGAACGCCTTGTCCAAAAACATCTTACTTCTGAGAGTTGAGCTCACCCTCAGTCCCTCACAGTTCCACACTGCCTGCAGAGTGAGTTTCGCACGTCTTCACCAGAGACGTTTGCCAGAGGCTTCTGAGACGCATGTTAACAATGCAGACCTGGAGGGTATCTCCAGGTCCAGTAGAGTGGTAACCTGGGAACCTCCTGTCTCAGAATACTGCTACATTCACCCTGCCATAAGAATGCAGCTAGTTGACAGCTGGCTTCAAGGCCTGCTTCCCTGTGAGAGCTAAGGACAGGGCACAACCCTCCCGCATCCTGCTTGACTGTAGAAGGCGCTGCTAACGTCCTCATGTTAGTGGCAGGGAAACGTTGTGAGAAAAGCATGTGGAATCGTTGTGCCTGAACCCACGTGTATCTGAGTTGAATACAGCGATTTCCAAAGTCCTTCTTCATCAGAGTGTAGCTAGGTTCCCACTCGCATGTCCGAGTGGGTAGCAGACATCTGCCTCCCATGTATACACACTTCTGAGAGTTGAGCTTATGGCCTGTAAGCCTACCTCCTGCCTGCAGCTACCTTTCGCTTCCAAAAGGCCTAGGCTCGCTGCTTCACCGAAGTGTTGGGAGAGGTAACTGGAATCTCCCGGCACACAAGACTAGTGCCACCAAGCTCAATCCAGCGATTTCCCAGTAATTCCTGGGGTAGACTGGTGCTACATACTAAGTTCCATATGTGAGAAGGTAGCTGAACGCCTTGTCCAAAATCATCTTACTGCTGAGAGTTGAGCTCACCCTCAGTCCCTCACAGTTCCACACTGCCTGCAGAGTGAGTTTCCCACGTCTTCACCAGAGACTTTTGCCAGAGGCTTCTGAGACGCAAGTTAACAATGCACACCTGGACGGTATCTCCAGGTGCAGTAGAGTGGTAATCTGGGAACCTCCTTACTCAGAATACTGCTACCTTCACACTGTCATAAGAATGCAGCTAGTTGAGAGCTGGCTTCTAGGCAAGCTTCCCTGTGAGAGCTGAGGACAGGGCAGAACCCTCCCGCATCCTGCCTGACTGTAGACGTACCTGCTAACCTCCTTATGTTAGTGGCTGGGATGGGTTGCGGGAAAAGCATGTGTAAGCATTGGGCCTGAACTCCGTGTATCTGATTTGAATACAGCGATTTCCAACATCCTTCTTCAATAGGAGTGTAGCTAGGTTCCAACTCCCATGTCCGAGTGGGTAGCAGACATCTGCCTCCCATGCATACACACTTCTGAGAGTTGAGCTTATGGCCTGTAACCCTACATCCTGCCTGCCGCTACCTTTCGCTTCCAAAAGGCCTAGGCTCGCTGCTTGACGCAAGTGTTGGGAGAGGTAACTGGAATCTCCCGGCACACAAGACGAGTGCCTCCAAGCTCAATCAAGCGATTTCCTAGTAATTCCTGGGGTAGACTGGTGCTACATACTAAGTTCCATACGTGAGTAGGTAGTTGAACGCCTTGTCCAAAAACATCTTACTTCTGAGAGTTGAGCTCACCCTCAGTCCCTCACAGTTCCACACTGCCTGCAGAGTGAGTTTCGCACGTCTTCACCAGAGACGTTTGCCAGAGGCTTCTGAGACGCAAGTTAACAATGCAGACCTGGAGGGTATCTCCAGGTCCAGTAGAGTGGTAACCTGGGAACCTCCTGTCTCAGAATCCTGCTACCTTCACCCTGCCATAAGAATGCAGCTAGTTGACAGCTGGCTTCAAGGCCTGCTTCCCTGTGAGAGCTAAGGACAGGGCACAACCCTCCCGCATCCTGCTTGACTGTAGAAGGCGCTGCTAACGTCCTCATGTTAGTGGCAGGGAAACGTTGTGAGAAAAGCATGTGGAATCGTTGTGCCTGAACCCACGTGTATCTGAGTTGAATACAGCGATTTCCAAAGTCCTTCTTCATCAGAGTGTAGCTAGGTTCCCACTCGCATGTCCGAGTGGGTAGCAGACATCTGCCTCCCATGTATACACACTTCTGAGAGTTGAGCTTATGGCCTGTAAGCCTACCTCCTGCCTGCAGCTACCTTTCGCTTCCAAAAGGCCTAGGCTCGCTGCTTCACCGAAGTGTTGGGAGAGGTAACTGGAATCTCCCGGCACACAAGACTAGTGCCACCAAGCTCAATCCAGCGATTTCCCAGTAATTCCTGGGGTAGACTGGTGCTACATACTAAGTTCCATATGTGAGAAGGTAGCTGAACGCCTTGTCCAAAATCATCTTACTGCTGAGAGTTGAGCTCACCCTCAGTCCCTCACAGTTCCACACTGCCTGCAGAGTGAGTTTCCCACGTCTTCACCAGAGACTTTTGCCAGAGGCTTCTGAGACGCAAGTTAACAATGCACACCTGGACGGTATCTCCAGGTGCAGTAGAGTGGTAATCTGGGAACCTCCTTACTCAGAATACTGCTACCTTCACACTGTCATAAGAATGCAGCTAGTTGAGAGCTGGCTTCTAGGCAAGCTTCCCTGTGAGAGCTGAGGACAGGGCAGAACCCTCCCGCATCCTGCCTGACTGTAGACGAACCTGCTAACCTCCTTATGTTAGTGGCTGGGATGGGTTGAGGGAAAAGCATGTGTAAGCATTGGGCCTGATCTCCCGTGTATCTGAGTTGAATACAGCGATTTCCAACATCCTTCTAAAATAGGATTGTAGCTAGGTTCCAACTCCCATGTCCGAGTGGGCAGCAGACATCTGCCTCCCATGCATACACACTTCTGAGAGTTGAGCTTATGGCCTGTAACCCTACATCCTGCCTGCCGCTACCTTTCGCTTCCAAAAGGCCTAGGCTCGCTGCTTGACGCAAGTGTTGGGAGAGGTAACTGGAATCTCCCGGCACACAAGACGAGTGCCTCCAAGCTCAATCAAGCGATTTCCTAGTAATTCCTGGGGTCGACTGGTGCTACATACTAAGTTCCATACGTGAGTAGGTAGTTGAACGCCTTGTCCAAAAACATCTTACTTCTGAGAGTTGAGCTCACCCTCAGTCCCTCACAGTTCCACACTGCCTGCAGAGTGAGTTTCGCACGTCTTCACCAGAGACGTTTGCCAGAGGCTTCTGAGACGCAAGTTAACAATGCAGACCTGGAGGGTATCTCCAGGTCCAGTAGAGTGGTAACCTGGGAACCTCCTGTCTCAGAATCCTGCTACCTTCACCCTGCCATAAGAATGCAGCTAGTTGACAGCTGGCTTCAAGGCCTGCTTCCCTGTGAGAGCTAAGGACAGGGCACAACCCTCCCGCATCCTGCTTGACTGTAGAAGGAGCTGCTAACGTCCTCATGTTAGTGGCAGGGAAACGTTGTGAGAAAAGCATGTGGAATCGTTGTGCCTGAACCCACGTGTATCTGAGTTGAATACAGCGATTTCCAAAGTCCTTCTTCATCAGAGTGTAGCTAGGTTCCCACTCGCATGTCCGAGTGGGTAGCAGACATCTGCCTCCCATGTATACACACTTCTGAGAGTTGAGCTTATGGCCTGTAAGCCTACCTCCTGCCTGCAGCTACCTTTCGCTTCCAAAAGGCCTAGGCTCGCTGCTTCACCGAAGTGTTGGGAGAGGTAACTGGAATCTCCCGGCACACAAGACTAGTGCCACCAAGCTCAATCCAGCGATTTCCCAGTAATTCCTGGGGTAGACTGGTGCTACATACTAAGTTCCATATGTGAGAAGGTAGCTGAACGCCTTGTCCAAAATCATCTTACTGCTGAGAGTTGAGCTCACCCTCAGTCCCTCACAGTTCCACACTGCCTGCAGAGTGAGTTTCCCACGTCTTCACCAGAGACTTTTGCCAGAGGCTTCTGAGACGCAAGTTAACAATGCACACCTGGACGGTATCTCCAGGTGCAGTAGAGTGGTAATCTGGGAACCTCCTTACTCAGAATACTGCTACCTTCACACTGTCATAAGAATGCAGCTAGTTGAGAGCTGGCTTCTAGGCAAGCTTCCCTGTGAGAGCTGAGGACAGGGCAGAACCCTCCCGCATCCTGCCTGACTGTAGACGTACCTGCTAACCTCCTTATGTTAGTGGCTGGGATGGGTTGCGGGAAAAGCATGTGTAAGCATTGGGCCTGAACTCCCGTGTATCTGAGTTCAATACAGCGATTTCCAACATCCTTCTAAAATAGGAGTGTAGCTAGGTTCCTACTCCCATGTCCGAGTGGGCAGCAGACATCTGCCTCCCATGCATACACACTTCTGAGAGTTGAGCTTATGGCCTGTAACCCTACATCCTGCCTGCCGCTACCTTTCGCTTCCAAAAGGCCTAGGCTCGCTGCTTGACGCAAGTGTTGGGAGAGGTAACTGGAATCTCCCGGCACACAAGACGAGTGCCTCCAAGCTCAATCAAGCGATTTCCTAGTAATTCCTGGGGTAGACTGGTGCTACATACTAAGTTCCATACGTGAGTAGGTAGTTGAACGCCTTGTCCAAAAACATCTTACTTCTGAGAGTTGAGCTCACCCTCAGTCCCTCACAGTTCCACACTGCCTGCAGAGTGAGTTTCGCACGTCTTCACCAGAGACGTTTGCCAGAGGCTTCTGAGACGCAAGTTAACAATGCAGACCTGGAGGGTATCTCCAGGTCCAGTAGAGTGGTAACCTGGGAACCTCCTGTCTCAGAATCCTGCTACCTTCACCCTGCCATAAGAATGCAGCTAGTTGACAGCTGGCTTCAAGGCCTGCTTCCCTGTGAGAGCTAAGGACAGGGCACAACCCTCCCGCATCCTGCTTGACTGTAGAAGGCGCTGCTAACGTCCTCATGTTAGTGGCAGGGAAACGTTGTGAGAAAAGCATGTGGAATCGTTGTGCCTGAACCCACGTGTATCTGAGTTGAATACAGCGATTTCCAAAGTCCTTCTTCATCAGAGTGTAGCTAGGTTCCCACTCGCATGTCCGAGTGGGTAGCAGACATCTGCCTCCCATGTATACACACTTCTGAGAGTTGAGCTTATGGCCTGTAAGCCTACCTCCTGCCTGCAGCTACCTTTCGCTTCCAAAAGGCCTAGGCTCGCTGCTTCACCGAAGTGTTGGGAGAGGTAACTGGAATCTCCCGGCACACAAGACTAGTGCCACCAAGCTCAATCCAGCGATTTCCCAGTAATTCCTGGGGTAGACTGGTGCTACATACTAAGTTCCATATGTGAGAAGGTAGCTGAACGCCTTGTCCAAAATCATCTTACTGCTGAGAGTTGAGCTCACCCTCAGTCCCTCACAGTTCCACACTGCCTGCAGAGTGAGTTTCCCACGTCTTCACCAGAGACTTTTGCCAGAGGCTTCTGAGACGCAAGTTAACAATGCACACCTGGACGGTATCTCCAGGTGCAGTAGAGTGGTAATCTGGGAACCTCCTTACTCAGAATACTGCTACCTTCACACTGTCATAAGAATGCAGCTAGTTGAGAGCTGGCTTCTAGGCAAGCTTCCCTGTGAGAGCTGAGGACAGGGCAGAACCCTCCCGCATCCTGCCTGACTGTAGACGTACCTGCTAACCTCCTTATGTTAGTGGCGGGGATGGGTTGCGGGAAAAGCATGTGTAAGCATTGGGCCTGAACTCCCGTGTATCTGAGTTCAATACAGCGATTTCCAACATCCTTCTAAAATAGGAGTGTAGCTAGGTTCCTACTCCCATGTCCGAGTGGGCAGCAGACATCTGCCTCCCATGCATACACACTTCTGAGAGTTGAGCTTATGGCCTGTAACCCTACATCCTGCCTGCCGCTACCTTTCGCTTCCAAAAGGCCTAGGCTCGCTGCTTGACGCAAGTGTTGGGAGAGGTAACTGGAATCTCCCGGCACACAAGACGAGTGCCTCCAAGCTCAATCAAGCGATTTCCTAGTAATTCCTGGGGTAGACTGGTGCTACATACTAAGTTCCATACGTGAGTAGGTAGTTGAACGCCTTGTCCAAAAACATCTTACTTCTGAGAGTTGAGCTCACCCTCAGTCCCTCACAGTTCCACACTGCCTGCAGAGTGAGTTTCGCACGTCTTCACCAGAGACGTTTGCCAGAGGCTTCTGAGACGCAAGTTAACAATGCAGACCTGGAGGGTATCTCCAGGTCCAGTAGAGTGGTAACCTGGGAACCTCCTGTCTCAGAATCCTGCTACCTTCACCCTGCCATAAGAATGCAGCTAGTTGACAGCTGGCTTCAAGGCCTGCTTCCCTGTGAGAGCTAAGGACAGGGCACAACCCTCCCGCATCCTGCTTGACTGTAGAAGGCGCTGCTAACGTCCTCATGTTAGTGGCAGGGAAACGTTGTGAGAAAAGCATGTGGAATCGTTGTGCCTGAACCCACGTGTATCTGAGTTGAATACAGCGATTTCCAAAGTCCTTCTTCATCAGAGTGTAGCTAGGTTCCCACTCGCATGTCCGAGTGGGTAGCAGACATCTGCCTCCCATGTATACACACTTCTGAGAGTTGAGCTTATGGCCTGTAAGCCTACCTCCTGCCTGCAGCTACCTTTCGCTTCCAAAAGGCCTAGGCTCGCTGCTTCACCGAAGTGTTGGGAGAGGTAACTGGAATCTCCCGGCACACAAGACTAGTGCCACCAAGCTCAATCCAGCGATTTCCCAGTAATTCCTGGGGTAGACTGGTGCTACATACTAAGTTCCATATGTGAGAAGGTAGCTGAACGCCTTGTCCAAAATCATCTTACTGCTGAGAGTTGAGCTCACCCTCAGTCCCTCACAGTTCCACACTGCCTGCAGAGTGAGTTTCCCACGTCTTCACCAGAGACTTTTGCCAGAGGCTTCTGAGACGCAAGTTAACAATGCACACCTGGACGGTATCTCCAGGTGCAGTAGAGTGGTAATCTGGGAACCTCCTTACTCAGAATACTGCTACCTTCACACTGTCATAAGAATGCAGCTAGTTGAGAGCTGGCTTCTAGGCAAGCTTCCCTGTGAGAGCTGAGGACAGGGCAGAACCCTCCCGCATCCTGCCTGACTGTAGACGTACCTGCTAACCTCCTTATGTTAGTGGCTGCGATGGGTTGCGGGAAAAGCATGTGTAAGCATTGGGCCTGAACTCCCGTGTATCTGAGTTGAATACAGCGATTTCCAACATCCTTCTTCAATAGGAGTGTAGCTAGGTTCCAACGCCCATGTCCGAGTGGGTAGCAGACATCTGCCTCCCATGCATACACACTTCTGAGAGTTGAGCTTATGGCCTGTAACCCTACATCCTGCCTGCCGCTACCTTTCGCTTCCAAAAGGCCTAGGCTCGCTGCTTGACGCAAGTGTTGGGAGAGGTAACTGGAATCTCCCGGCACACAAGACGAGTGCCTCCAAGCTCAATCAAGCGATTTCCTAGTAATTCCTGGGGTAGACTGGTGCTACATACTAAGTTCCATACGTGAGTAGGTAGTTGAACGCCTTGTCCAAAAACATCTTACTTCTGAGAGTTGAGCTCACCCTCAGTCCCTCACAGTTCCACACTGCCTGCAGAGTGAGTTTCGCACGTCTTCACCAGAGACGTTTGCCAGAGGCTTCTGAGACGCAAGTTAACAATGCAGACCTGGAGGGTATCTCCAGGTCCAGTAGAGTGGTAACCTGGGAACCTCCTGTCTCAGAATCCTGCTACCTTCACCCTGCCATAAGAATGCAGCTAGTTGACAGCTGGCTTCAAGGCCTGCTTCCCTGTGAGAGCTAAGGACAGGGCACAACCCTCCCGCATCCTGCTTGACTGTAGAAGGCGCTGCTAACGTCCTCATGTTAGTGGCAGGGAAACGTTGTGAGAAAAGCATGTGGAATCGTTGTGCCTGAACCCACGTGTATCTGAGTTGAATACAGCGATTTCCAAAGTCCTTCTTCATCAGAGTGTAGCTAGGTTCCCACTCGCATGTCCGAGTGGGTAGCAGACATCTGCCTCCCATGTATACACACTTCTGAGAGTTGAGCTTATGGCCTGTAAGCCTACCTCCTGCCTGCAGCTACCTTTCGCTTCCAAAAGGCCTAGGCTCGCTGCTTCACCGAAGTGTTGGGAGAGGTAACTGGAATCTCCCGGCACACAAGACTAGTGCCACCAAGCTCAATCCAGCGATTTCCCAGTAATTCCTGGGGTAGACTGGTGCTACATACTAAGTTCCATATGTGAGAAGGTAGCTGAACGCCTTGTCCAAAATCATCTTACTGCTGAGAGTTGAGCTCACCCTCAGTCCCTCACAGTTCCACACTGCCTGCAGAGTGAGTTTCCCACGTCTTCACCAGAGACTTTTGCCAGAGGCTTCTGAGACGCAAGTTAACAATGCACACCTGGACGGTATCTCCAGGTGCAGTAGAGTGGTAATCTGGGAACCTCCTTACTCAGAATACTGCTACCTTCACACTGTCATAAGAATGCAGCTAGTTGAGAGCTGGCTTCTAGGCAAGCTTCCCTGTGAGAGCTGAGGACAGGGCAGAACCCTCCCGCATCCTGCCTGACTGTAGACGTACCTGCTAACCTCCTTATGTTAGTGGCTGCGATGGGTTGCGGGAAAAGCATGTGTAAGCATTGGGCCTGAACTCCCGTGTATCTGAGTTGAATACAGCGATTTCCAACATCCTTCTTCAATAGGAGTGTAGCTAAGTTCCAACTCCCATGTCCGAGTGGGTAGCAGACATCTGCCTCCCATGCATACACACTTCTGAGAGTTGAGCTTATGGCCTGTAACCCTACATCCTGCCTGCCGCTACCTTTCGCTTCCAAAAGGCCTAGGCTCGCTGCTTGACGCAAGTGTTGGGAGAGGTAACTGGAATCTCCCGGCACACAAGACGAGTGCCTCCAAGCTCAATCAAGCGATTTCCTAGTAATTCCTGGGGTAGACTGGTGCTACATACTAAGTTCCATACGTGAGTAGGTAGTTGAACGCCTTGTCCAAAAACATCTTACTTCTGAGAGTTGAGCTCACCCTCAGTCCCTCACAGTTCCACACTGCCTGCAGAGTGTGTTTCGCACGTCTTCACCAGAGACGTTTGCCAGAGGCTTCTGAGACGCAAGTTAACAATGCAGACCTGGAGGGTATCTCCAGGTCCAGTAGAGTGGTAACCTGGGAACCTCCTGTCTCAGAATCCTGCTACCTTCACCCTGCCATAAGAATGCAGCTAGTTGACAGCTGGCTTCAAGGCCTGCTTCCCTGTGAGAGCTAAGGACAGGGCACAACCCTCCCGCATCCTGCTTGACTGTAGAAGGAGCTGCTAACGTCCTCATGTTAGTGGCAGGGAAACGTTGTGAGAAAAGCATGTGGAATCGTTGTGCCTGAACCCACGTGTATCTGAGTTGAATACAGCGATTTCCAAAGTCCTTCTTCATCAGAGTGTAGCTAGGTTCCCACTCGCATGTCCGAGTGGGTAGCAGACAGCTGCCTCCCATGTATACACACTTCTGAGAGTTGAGCTTATGGCCTGTAAGCCTACCTCCTGCCTGCAGCTACCTTTCGCTTCCAAAAGGCCTAGGCTCGCTGCTTCACCGAAGTGTTGGGAGAGGTAACTGGAATCTCCCGGCACACAAGACTAGTGCCACCAAGCTCAATCCAGCGATTTCCCAGTAATTCCTGGGGTAGACTGGTGCTACATACTAAGTTCCATATGTGAGAAGGTAGCTGAACGCCTTGTCCAAAATCATCTTACTGCTGAGAGTTGAGCTCACCCTCAGTCCCTCACAGTTCCACACTGCCTGCAGAGTGAGTTTCCCACGTCTTCACCAGAGACTTTTGCCAGAGGCTTCTGAGACGCAAGTTAACAATGCACACCTGGACGGTATCTCCAGGTGCAGTAGAGTGGTAATCTGGGAACCTCCTTACTCAGAATACTGCTACCTTCACACTGTCATAAGAATGCAGCTAGTTGAGAGCTGGCTTCTAGGCAAGCTTCCCTGTGAGAGTTGAGGACAGGGCAGAACCCTCCCGCATCCTGCCTGACTGTAGACGTACCTGCTAACCTCCTTATGTTAGTGGCTGGGATGGGTTGCGGGAAAAGCATGTGTAAGCATTGGGCCTGAACTCCGTGTATCTGATTTGAATACAGCGATTTCCAACATCCTTCTTCAATAGGAGTGTAGCTAGGTTCCAACTCCCATGTCCGAGTGGGTAGCAGACATCTGCCTCCCATGCATACACACTTCTGAGAGTTGAGCTTATGGCCTGTAACCCTACATCCTGCCTGCCGCTACCTTTCGCTTCCAAAAGGCCTAGGCTCGCTGCTTGACGCAAGTGTTGGGAGAGGTAACTGGAATCTCCCGGCACACAAGACGAGTGCCTGCAAGCTCAATCAAGCGATTTCCTAGTAATTCCTGGGGTAGACTGGTGCTACATACTAAGTTCCATACGTGAGTAGGTAGTTGAACGCCTTGTCCAAAAACATCTTACTTCTGAGAGTTGAGCTCACCCTCAGTCCCTCACAGTTCCACACTGCCTGCAGAGTGAGTTTCGCACGTCTTCACCAGAGACGTTTGCCAGAGGCTTCTGAGACGCAAGTTAACAATGCAGACCTGGAGGGTATCTCCAGGTCCAGTAGAGTGGTAACCTGGGAACCTCCTGTCTCAGAATCCTGCTACCTTCACCCTGCCATAAGAATGCAGCTAGTTGACAGCTGGCTTCAAGGCCTGCTTCCCTGTGAGAGCTAAGGACAGGGCACAACCCTCCCGCATCCTGCTTGACTGTAGAAGGCGCTGCTAACGTCCTCATGTTAGTGGCAGGGAAACGTTGTGAGAAAAGCATGTGGAATCGTTGTGCCTGAACCCACGTGTATCTGAGTTGAATACAGCGATTTCCAAAGTCCTTCTTCATCAGAGTGTAGCTAGGTTCCCACTCGCATGTCCGAGTGGGTAGCAGACATCTGCCTCCCATGTATACACACTTCTGAGAGTTGAGCTTATGGCCTGTAAGCCTACCTCCTGCCTGCAGCTACCTTTCGCTTCCAAAAGGCCTAGGCTCGCTGCTTCACCGAAGTGTTGGGAGAGGTAACTGGAATCTCCCGGCACACAAGACTAGTGCCACCAAGCTCAATCCAGCGATTTCCCAGTAATTCCTGGGGTAGACTGGTGCTACATACTAAGTTCCATATGTGAGAAGGTAGCTGAACGCCTTGTCCAAAATCATCTTACTGCTGAGAGTTGAGCTCACCCTCAGTCCCTCACAGTTCCACACTGCCTGCAGAGTGAGTTTCCCACGTCTTCACCAGAGACTTTTGCCAGAGGCTTCTGAGACGCAAGTTAACAATGCACACCTGGACGGTATCTCCAGGTGCAGTAGAGTGGTAATCTGGGAACCTCCTTACTCAGAATACTGCTACCTTCACACTGTCATAAGAATGCAGCTAGTTGAGAGCTGGCTTCTAGGCAAGCTTCCCTGTGAGAGCTGAGGACAGGGCAGAACCCTCCCGCATCCTGCCTGACTGTAGACGTACCTGCTAACCTCCTTATGTTAGTGGCTGGGATGGGTTGCGGGAAAAGCATGTGTAAGCATTGGGCCTGAACTCCCGTGTATCTGAGTTGAATACAGCGATTTCCAACATCCTTCTTCAATAGGAGTGTAGCTAGGTTCCAACTCCCATGTCCGAGTGGGTAGCAGACATCTGCCTCCCATGCATACACACTTCTGAGAGTTGAGCTTATGGCCTGTAACCCTACATCCTGCCTGCCGCTACCTTTCGCTTCCAAAAGGCCTAGGCTCGCTGCTTGACGCAAGTGTTGGGAGAGGTAACTGGAATCTCCCGGCACACAAGACGAGTGCCTCCAAGCTCAATCAAGCGATTTCCTAGTAATTCCTGGGGTAGACTGGTGCTACATACTAAGTTCCATACGTGAGTAGGTAGTTGAACGCCTTGTCCAAAAACATCTTACTTCTGAGAGTTGAGCTCACCCTCAGTCCCTCACAGTTCCACACTGCCTGCAGAGTGAGTTTCGCACGTCTTCACCAGAGACGTTTGCCAGAGGCTTCTGAGACGCATGTTAACAATGCAGACCTGGAGGGTATCTCCAGGTCCAGTAGAGTGGTAACCTGGGAACCTCCTGTCTCAGAATACTGCTACCTTCACCCTGCCATAAGAATGCAGCTAGTTGACAGCTGGCTTCAAGGCCTGCTTCCCTGTGAGAGCTAAGGACAGGGCACAACCCTCCCGCATCCTGCTTGACTGTAGAAGGCGCTGCTAACGTCCTCATGTTATTGGCAGGGAAACGTTGTGAGAAAAGCATGTGGAATCGTTGTGCCTGAACCCACGTGTATCTGAGTTGAATACAGCGATTTCCAAAGTCCTTCTTCATCAGAGTGTAGCTAGGTTCCCACTCGCATGTCCGAGTGGGTAGCAGACATCTGCCTCCCATGTATACACACTTCTGAGAGTTGAGCTTATGGCCTGTAAGCCTACCTCCTGCCTGCAGCTACCTTTCGCTTCCAAAAGGCCTAGGCTCGCTGCTTCACCGAAGTGTTGGGAGAGGTAACTGGAATCTCCCGGCACACAAGACTAGTGCCACCAAGCTCAATCCAGCGATTTCCCAGTAATTCCTGGGGTAGACTGGTGCTACATACTAAGTTCCATATGTGAGAAGGTAGCTGAACACCTTGTCCAAAATCATCTTACTGCTGAGAGTTGAACTCACCCTCAGTCCCTCACAGTTCCACACTGCCTGCAGAGTGAGTTTCCCACGTCTTCACCAGAGACTTTTGCCAGAGGCTTCTGAGACGCAAGTTAACAATGCACACCTGGACGGTATCTCCAGGTGCAGTAGAGTGGTAATCTGGGAACCTCCTTACTCAGAATACTGCTACCTTCACACTGTCATAAGAATGCAGCTAGTTGAGAGCTGGCTTCTATGCAAGCTTCCCTGTGAGAGCTGAGGACAGGGCAGAACCCTCCCGCATCCTGCCTGACTGTAGACGTACCTGCTAACCTCCTTATGTTAGTGGCTGGGATGGGTTGCGGGAAAAGCATGTGTAAGCATTGGGCCTGAACTCCGTGTATCTGATTTGAATACAGCGATTTCCAACATCCTTCTTCAATAGGAGTGTAGCTAGGTTCCAACTCCCATGTCCGAGTGGGTAGCAGACATCTGCCTCCCATGCATACACACTTCTGAGAGTTGAGCTTATGGCCTGTAACCCTACATCCTGCCTGCCGCTACCTTTCGCTTCCAAAAGGCCTAGGCTCGCTGCTTGACGCAAGTGTTGGGAGAGGTAACTGGAATCTCCCGGCACACAAGACGAGTGCCTCCAAGCTCAATCAAGCGATTTCCTAGTAATTCCTGGGGTAGACTGGTGCTACATACTAAGTTCCATACGTGAGTAGGTAGTTGAACGCCTTGTCCAAAAACATCTTACTTCTGAGAGTTGAGCTCACCCTCAGTCCCTCACAGTTCCACACTGCCTGCAGAGTGAGTTTCGCACGTCTTCACCAGAGACGTTTGCCAGAGGCTTCTGAGACGCAAGTTAACAATGCAGACCTGGAGGGTATCTCCAGGTGCAGTAGAGTGGTAACCTGGGAACCTCCTGTCTCAGAATCCTGCTACCTTCACCCTGCCATAAGAATGCAGCTAGTTGACAGCTGGCTTCAAGGCCTGCTTCCCTGTGAGAGCTAAGGACAGGGCACAACCCTCCCGCATCCTGCTTGACTGTAGAAGGCGCTGCTAACGTCCTCATGTTAGTGGCAGGGAAACGTTGTGAGAAAAGCATGTGGAATCGTTGTGCCTGAACCCACGTGTATCTGAGTTGAATACAGCGATTTCCAAAGTCCTTCTTCATCAGAGTGTAGCTAGGTTCCCACTCGCATGTCCGAGTGGGTAGCAGACATCTGCCTCCCATGTATACACACTTCTGAGAGTTGAGCTTATGGCCTGTAAGCCTACCTCCTGCCTGCAGCTACCTTTCGCTTCCAAAAGGCCTAGGCTCGCTGCTTCACCGAAGTGTTGGGAGAGGTAACTGGAATCTCCCGGCACACAAGACTAGTGCCACCAAGCTCAATCCAGCGATTTCCCAGTAATTCCTGGGGTAGACTGGTGCTACATACTAAGTTCCATATGTGAGAAGGTAGCTGAACGCCTTGTCCAAAATCATCTTACTGCTGAGAGTTGAGCTCACCCTCAGTCCCTCACAGTTCCACACTGCCTGCAGAGTGAGTTTCCCACGTCTTCACCAGAGACTTTTGCCAGAGGCTTCTGAGACGCAAGTTAACAATGCACACCTGGACGGTATCTCCAGGTGCAGTAGAGTGGTAATCTGGGAACCTCCTTACTCAGAATACTGCTACCTTCACACTGTCATAAGAATGCAGCTAGTTGAGAGCTGGCTTCTAGGCAAGCTTCCCTGTGAGAGCTGAGGACAGGGCAGAACCCTCCCGCATCCTGCCTGACTGTAGACGTACCTGCTAACCTCCTTATGTTAGTGGCTGGGATGGGTTGAGGGAAAAGCATGTGTAAGTATTGGGCCTGATCTCCCGTGTATCTGAGTTGAATACAGCGATTTCCAACATCCTTCTAAAATAGGAGTGTAGCTAGGTTCCAACTCCCATGTCCGAGTGGGCAGCAGACATCTGCCTCCCATGCATACACACTTCTGAGAGTTGAGCTTATGGCCTGTAACCCTACATCCTGCCTGCCGCTACCTTTCGCTTCCAAAAGGCCTAGGCTCGCTGCTTGACGCAAGTGTTGGGAGAGGTAACTGGAATCTCCCGGCACACAAGACGAGTGCCTCCAAGCTCAATCAAGCGATTTCCTAGTAATTCCTGGGGTCGACTGGTGCTACATACTAAGTTCCATACGTGAGTAGGTAGTTGAACGCCTTGTCCAAAAACATCTTACTTCTGAGAGTTGAGCTCACCCTCAGTCCCTCACAGTTCCACACTGCCTGCAGAGTGAGTTTCGCACGTCTTCACCAGAGACGTTTGCCAGAGGCTTCTGAGACGCAAGTTAACAATGCAGACCTGGAGGGTATCTCCAGGTCCAGTAGAGTGGTAACCTGGGAACCTCCTGTCTCAGAATCCTGCTACCTTCACCCTGCCATAAGAATGCAGCTAGTTGACAGCTGGCTTCAAGGCCTGCTTCCCTGTGAGAGCTAAGGACAGGGCACAACCCTCCCGCATCCTGCTTGACTGTAGAAGGCGCTGCTAACGTCCTCATGTTAGTGGCAGGGAAACGTTGTGAGAAAAGCATGTGGAATCGTTGTGCCTGAACCCACGTGTATCTGAGTTGAATACAGCGATTTCCAAAGTCCTTCTTCATCAGAGTTTAGCTAGGTTCCCACTCGCATGTCCGAGTGGGTAGCAGACATCTGCCTCCAATGTATACACACTTCTAAGTGTTGAACTTATGGCCTGTAAGCCTACCTCCTGCCTGCAGCTACCTTTCGCTTCCAAAAGGCCTAGGCTCGCTGCTTCACTGAAGTGTTGGGAGAGGTAACTGGAATCTCCCGGCACACAAGACTAGTGCCACCAAGCTCAATCCAGCGATTTCCCAGTAATTCCTGGGGTAGACTGGTGCTACATACTAAGTTCCATATGTGAGAAGGTAGCTGAACGCCTTGTCCAAAATCATCTTACTGCTGAGAGTTGAGCTCACCCTCAGTCCCTCACAGTTCCACACTGCCTGCAGAGTGAGTTTCCCACGTCTTCACCAGAGACTTTTGCCAGAGGCTTCTGAGACGCAAGTTAACAATGCACACCTGGACGGTATCTCCAGGTGCCGTAGAGTGGTAATCTGGGAACCTCCTTACTCAGAATACTGCTACCTTCACACTGTCATAAGAATGCAGCTAGTTGAGAGCTGGCTTCTAGGCAAGCTTCCCTGTGAGAGCTGAGGACAGGGCAGAACCCTCCCGCATCCTGCCTGACTGTAGACGTACCTGCTAACCTCCTTATGTTAGTGGCTGGGATGGGTTGCGGGAAAAGCATGTGTAAGCATTGGGCCTGAACTCCCGTGTATCTGAGTTGAATACAGCGATTTCCAACATCCTTCTAAAATAGGAGTGTAGCTAGGTTCCAACTCCCATGTCCGAGTGGGCAGCAGACATCTGCCTCCCATGCATACACACTTCTGAGAGTTGAGCTTATGGCCTGTAACCCTACATCCTGCCTGCCGCTACCTTTCGCTTCCAAAAGGCCTAGGCTCGCTGCTTGACGCAAGTGTTGGGAGAGGTAACTGGAATCTCCCGGCACACAAGACGAGTGCCTCCAAGCTCAATCAAGCGATTTCCTAGTAATTCCTGGGGTAGACTGGTGCTACATACTAAGTTCCATACGTGAGTAGGTAGTTGAACGCCTTGTCCAAAAACATCTTACTTCTGAGAGTTGAGCTCACCCTCAGTCCCTCACAGTTCCACACTGCCTGCAGAGTGAGTTTCGCACGTCTTCACCAGAGACGTTTGCCAGAGGCTTCTGAGACGCAAGTTAACAATGCAGACCTGGAGGGTATCTCCAGGTCCAGTAGAGTGGTAACCTGGGAACCTCCTGTCTCAGAATCCTGCTACCTTCACCCTGCCATAAGAATGCAGCTAGTTGACAGCTGGCTTCAAGGCCTGCTTCCCTGTGAGAGCTAAGGACAGGGCACAACCCTCCCGCATCCTGCTTGACTGTAGAAGGCGCTGCTAACGTCCTCATGTTAGTGGCAGGGAAACGTTGTGAGAAAAGCATGTGGAATCGTTGTGCCTGAACCCACGTGTATCTGAGTTGAATACAGCGATTTCCAAAGTCCTTCTTCATCAGAGTGTAGCTAGGTTCCCACTCGCATGTCCGAGTGGGTAGCAGACATCTGCCTCCCATGTATACACACTTCTGAGAGTTGAGCTTATGGCCTGTAAGCCTACCTCCTGCCTGCAGCTACCTTTCGCTTCCAAAAGGCCTAGGCTCGCTGCTTCACCGAAGTGTTGGGAGAGGTAACTGGAATCTCCCGGCACACAAGACTAGTGCCACCAAGCTCAATCCAGCGATTTCCCAGTAATTCCTGGGGTAGACTGGTGCTACATACTAAGTTCCATATGTGAGAAGGTAGCTGAACACCTTGTCCAAAATCATCTTACTGCTGAGAGTTGAACTCACCCTCAGTCCCTCACAGTTCCACACTGCCTGCAGAGTGAGTTTCCCACGTCTTCACCAGAGACTTTTGCCAGAGGCTTCTGAGACGCAAGTTAACAATGCACACCTGGACGGTATCTCCAGGTGCAGTAGAGTGGTAATCTGGGAACCTCCTTACTCAGAATACTGCTACCTTCACACTGTCATAAGAATGCAGCTAGTTGAGAGCTGGCTTCTATGCAAGCTTCCCTGTGAGAGCTGAGGACAGGGCAGAACCCTCCCGCATCCTGCCTGACTGTAGACGTACCTGCTAACCTCCTTATGTTAGTGGCTGGGATGGGTTGCGGGAAAAGCATGTGTAAGCATTGGGCCTGAACTCCGTGTATCTGATTTGAATACAGCGATTTCCAACATCCTTCTTCAATAGGAGTGTAGCTAGGTTCCAACTCCCATGTCCGAGTGGGTAGCAGACATCTGCCTCCCATGCATACACACTTCTGAGAGTTGAGCTTATGGCCTGTAACCCTACATCCTGCCTGCCGCTACCTTTCGCTTCCAAAAGGCCTAGGCTCGCTGCTTGACGCAAGTGTTGGGAGAGGTAACTGGAATCTCCCGGCACACAAGACGAGTGCCTGCAAGCTCAATCAAGCGATTTCCTAGTAATTCCTGGGGTAGACTGGTGCTACATACTAAGTTCCATACGTGAGTAGGTAGTTGAACGCCTTGTCCAAAAACATCTTACTTCTGAGAGTTGAGCTCACCCTCAGTCCCTCACAGTTCCACACTGCCTGCAGAGTGAGTTTCGCACGTCTTCACCAGAGACGTTTGCCAGAGGCTTCTGAGACGCAAGTTAACAATGCAGACCTGGAGGGTATCTCCAGGTGCAGTAGAGTGGTAACCTGGGAACCTCCTGTCTCAGAATCCTGCTACCTTCACCCTGCCATAAGAATGCAGCTAGTTGACAGCTGGCTTCAAGGCCTGCTTCCCTGTGAGAGCTAAGGACAGGGCACAACCCTCCCGCATCCTGCTTGACTGTAGAAGGCGCTGCTAACGTCCTCATGTTAGTGGCAGGGAAACGTTGTGAGAAAAGCATGTGGAATCGTTGTGCCTGAACCCACGTGTATCTGAGTTGAATACAGCGATTTCCAAAGTCCTTCTTCATCAGAGTGTAGCTAGGTTCCCACTCGCATGTCCGAGTGGGTAGCAGACATCTGCCTCCCATGTATACACACTTCTGAGAGTTGAGCTTATGGCCTGTAAGCCTACCTCCTGCCTGCAGCTACCTTTCGCTTCCAAAAGGCCTAGGCTCGCTGCTTCACCGAAGTGTTGGGAGAGGTAACTGGAATCTCCCGGCACACAAGACTAGTGCCACCAAGCTCAATCCAGCGATTTCCCAGTAATTCCTGGGGTAGACTGGTGCTACATACTAAGTTCCATATGTGAGAAGGTAGCTGAACGCCTTGTCCAAAATCATCTTACTGCTGAGAGTTGAGCTCACCCTCAGTCCCTCACAGTTCCACACTGCCTGCAGAGTGAGTTTCCCACGTCTTCACCAGAGACTTTTGCCAGAGGCTTCTGAGACGCAAGTTAACAATGCACACCTGGACGGTATCTCCAGGTGCAGTAGAGTGGTAATCTGGGAACCTCCTTACTCAGAATACTGCTACCTTCACACTGTCATAAGAATGCAGCTAGTTGAGAGCTGGCTTCTAGGCAAGCTTCCCTGTGAGAGCTGAGGACAGGGCAGAACCCTCCCGCATCCTGCCTGACTGTAGACGTACCTGCTAACCTCCTTATGTTAGTGGCTGGGATGGGTTGAGGGAAAAGCATGTGTAAGTATTGGGCCTGATCTCCCGTGTATCTGAGTTGAATACAGCGATTTCCAACATCCTTCTAAAATAGGAGTGTAGCTAGGTTCCAACTCCCATGTCCGAGTGGGCAGCAGACATCTGCCTCCCATGCATACACACTTCTGAGAGTTGAGCTTATGGCCTGTAACCCTACATCCTGCCTGCCGCTACCTTTCGCTTCCAAAAGGCCTAGGCTCGCTGCTTGACGCAAGTGTTGGGAGAGGTAACTGGAATCTCCCGGCACACAAGACGAGTGCCTCCAAGCTCAATCAAGCGATTTCCTAGTAATTCCTGGGGTCGACTGGTGCTACATACTAAGTTCCATACGTGAGTAGGTAGTTGAACGCCTTGTCCAAAAACATCTTACTTCTGAGAGTTGAGCTCACCCTCAGTCCCTCACAGTTCCACACTGCCTGCAGAGTGAGTTTCGCACGTCTTCACCAGAGACGTTTGCCAGAGGCTTCTGAGACGCAAGTTAACAATGCAGACCTGGAGGGTATCTCCAGGTCCAGTAGAGTGGTAACCTGGGAACCTCCTGTCTCAGAATCCTGCTACCTTCACCCTGCCATAAGAATGCAGCTAGTTGACAGCTGGCTTCAAGGCCTGCTTCCCTGTGAGAGCTAAGGACAGGGCACAACCCTCCCGCATCCTGCTTGACTGTAGAAGGCGCTGCTAACGTCCTCATGTTAGTGGCAGGGAAACGTTGTGAGAAAAGCATGTGGAATCGTTGTGCCTGAACCCACGTGTATCTGAGTTGAATACAGCGATTTCCAAAGTCCTTCTTCATCAGAGTTTAGCTAGGTTCCCACTCGCATGTCCGAGTGGGTAGCAGACATCTGCCTCCAATGTATACACACTTCTAAGTGTTGAACTTATGGCCTGTAAGCCTACCTCCTGCCTGCAGCTACCTTTCGCTTCCAAAAGGCCTAGGCTCGCTGCTTCACTGAAGTGTTGGGAGAGGTAACTGGAATCTCCCGGCACACAAGACTAGTGCCACCAAGCTCAATCCAGCGATTTCCCAGTAATTCCTGGGGTAGACTGGTGCTACATACTAAGTTCCATATGTGAGAAGGTAGCTGAACGCCTTGTCCAAAATCATCTTACTGCTGAGAGTTGAGCTCACCCTCAGTCCCTCACAGTTCCACACTGCCTGCAGAGTGAGTTTCCCACGTCTTCACCAGAGACTTTTGCCAGAGGCTTCTGAGACGCAAGTTAACAATGCACACCTGGACGGTATCTCCAGGTGCCGTAGAGTGGTAATCTGGGAACCTCCTTACTCAGAATACTGCTACCTTCACACTGTCATAAGAATGCAGCTAGTTGAGAGCTGGCTTCTAGGCAAGCTTCCCTGTGAGAGCTGAGGACAGGGCAGAACCCTCCCGCATCCTGCCTGACTGTAGACGTACCTGCTAACCTCCTTATGTTAGTGGCTGGGATGGGTTGCGGGAAAAGCATGTGTAAGCATTGGGCCTGAACTCCCGTGTATCTGAGTTGAATACAGCGATTTCCAACATCCTTCTAAAATAGGAGTGTAGCTAGGTTCCAACTCCCATGTCCGAGTGGGCAGCAGACATCTGCCTCCCATGCATACACACTTCTGAGAGTTGAGCTTATGGCCTGTAACCCTACATCCTGCCTGCCGCTACCTTTCGCTTCCAAAAGGCCTAGGCTCGCTGCTTGACGCAAGTGTTGGGAGAGGTAACTGGAATCTCCCGGCACACAAGACGAGTGCCTCCAAGCTCAATCAAGCGATTTCCTAGTAATTCCTGGGGTAGACTGGTGCTACATACTAAGTTGCATACGTGAGTAGGTAGTTGAACGCCTTGTCCAAAAACATCTTACTTCTGAGAGTTGAGCTCACCCTCAGTCCCTCACAGTTCCACACTGCCTGCAGAGTGAGTTTCGCACGTCTTCACCAGAGACGTTTGCCAGAGGCTTCTGAGACGCAAGTTAACAATGCAGACCTGGAGGGTATCTCCAGGTCCAGTAGAGTGGTAACCTGGGAACCTCCTGTCTCAGAATCCTGCTACCTTCACCCTGCCATAAGAATGCAGCTAGTTGACAGCTGGCTTCAAGGCCTGCTTCCCTGTGAGAGCTAAGGACAGGGCACAACCCTCCCGCATCCTGCTTGACTGTAGAAGGAGCTGCTAACGTCCTCATGTTAGTGGCAGGGAAACGTTGTGAGAAAAGCATGTGGAATCGTTGTGCCTGAACCCACGTGTATCTGAGTTGAATACAGCGATTTCCAAAGTCCTTCTTCATCAGAGTGTAGCTAGGTTCCCACTCGCATGTCCGAGTGGGTAGCAGACATCTGCCTCCCATGTATACACACTTCTGAGAGTTGAGCTTATGGCCTGTAAGCCTACCTCCTGCCTGCAGCTACCTTTCGCTTCCAAAAGGCCTAGGCTCGCTGCTTCACCGAAGTGTTGGGAGAGGTAACTGGAATCTCCCGGCACACAAGACTAGTGCCACCAAGCTCAATCCAGCGATTTCCCAGTAATTCCTGGGGTAGACTGGTGCTACATACTAAGTTCCATATGTGAGAAGGTAGCTGAACGCCTTGTCCAAAATCATCTTACTGCTGAGAGTTGAGCTCACCCTCAGTCCCTCACAGTTCCACACTGCCTGCAGAGTGAGTTTCCCACGTCTTCACCAGAGACTTTTGCCAGAGGCTTCTGAGACGCAAGTTAACAATGCACACCTGGACGGTATCTCCAGGTGCAGTAGAGTGGTAATCTGGGAACCTCCTTACTCAGAATACTGCTACCTTCACACTGTCATAAGAATGCAGCTAGTTGAGAGCTGGCTTCTAGGCAAGCTTCCCTGTGAGAGCTGAGGACAGGGCAGAACCCTCCCGCATCCTGCCTGACTGTAGACGTACCTGCTAACCTCCTTATGTTAGTGGCTGGGATGGGTTGAGGGAAAAGCATGTGTAAGCATTGGGCCTGAACTCCCGTGTATCTGAGTTGAATACAGCGATTTCCAACATCCTTCTTCAATAGGAGTGTAGCTAGGTTCCAACTCCCATGTCCGAGTGGGTAGCAGACATCTGCCTCCCATGCATACACACTTCTGAGAGTTGAGCTTATGGCCTGTAACCCTACATCCTGCCTGCCGCTACCTTTCGCTTCCAAAAGGCCTAGGCTCGCTGCTTGACGCAAGTGTTGGGAGAGGTAACTGGAATCTCCCGGCACACAAGACGAGTGCCTGCAAGCTCAATCAAGCGATTTCCTAGTAATTCCTGGGGTAGACTGGTGCTACATACTAAGTTCCATACGTGAGTATGTAGTTGAACGCCTTGTCCAAAAACATCTTACTTCTGAGAGTTGAGCTCACCCTCAGTCCCTCACAGTTCCACACTGCCTGCAGAGTGAGTTTCGCACGTCTTCACCAGAGACGTTTGCCAGAGGCTTCTGAGACGCAAGTTAACAATGCAGACCTGGAGGGTATCTCCAGGTCCAGTAGAGTGGTAACCTGGGAACCTCCTGTCTCAGAATCCTGCTACCTTCACCCTGCCATAAGAATGCAGCTAGTTGACAGCTGGCTTCAAGGCCTGCTTCCCTGTGAGAGCTAAGGACAGGGCACAACCCTCCCGCATCCTGCTTGACTGTAGAAGGAGCTGCTAACGTCCTCATGTTAGTGGCAGGGAAACGTTGTGAGAAAAGCATGTGGAATCGTTGTGCCTGAACCCACGTGTATCTGAGTTGAATACAGCGATTTCCAAAGTCCTTCTTCATCAGAGTGTAGCTAGGTTCCCACTCGCATGTCCGAGTGGGTAGCAGACATCTGCCTCCCATGTATACACACTTCTGAGAGTTGAGCTTATGGCCTGTAAGCCTACCTCCTGCCTGCAGCTACCTTTCGCTTCCAAAAGGCCTAGGCTCGCTGCTTCACCGAAGTGTTGGGAGAGGTAACTGGAATCTCCCGGCACACAAGACTAGTGCCACCAAGCTCAATCCAGCGATTTCCCAGTAATTCCTGGGGTAGACTGGTGCTACATACTAAGTTCCATATGTGAGAAGGTAGCTGAACGCCTTGTCCAAAATCATCTTACTGCTGAGAGTTGAGCTCACCCTCAGTCCCTCACAGTTCCACACTGCCTGCAGAGTGAGTTTCCCACGTCTTCACCAGAGACTTTTGCCAGAGGCTTCTGAGACGCAAGTTAACAATGCACACCTGGACGGTATCTCCAGGTGCAGTAGAGTGGTAATCTGGGAACCTCCTTACTCAGAATACTGCTACCTTCACACTGTCATAAGAATGCAGCTAGTTGAGAGCTGGCTTCTAGGCAAGCTTCCCTGTGAGAGCTGAGGACAGGGCAGAACCCTCCCGCATCCTGCCTGACTGTAGACGTACCTGCTAACCTCCTTATGTTAGTGGCTGGGATGGGTTGAGGGAAAAGCATGTGTAAGCATTGGGCCTGAACTCCCGTGTATCTGAGTTGAATACAGCGATTTCCAACATCCTTCTAAAATAGGAGTGTAGCTAGGTTCCAACTCCCATGTCCGAGTGGGTAGCAGACATCTGCCTCCCATGCATACACACTTCTGAGAGTTGAGCTTATGGCCTGTAACCCTACATCCTGCCTGCCGCTACCTTTCGCTTCCAAAAGGCCTAGACTCGCTGCTTGACGCAAGTGTTGGGAGAGGTAACTGGAATCTCCCGGCACACAAGACGAGTGCCTCCAAGCTCAATCAAGCGATTTCCTAGTAATTCCTGGGGTAGACTGGTGCTACATACTAAGTTCCATACGTGAGTAGGTAGTTGAACGCCTTGTCCAAAAACATCTTACTTCTGAGAGTTGAGCTCACCCTCAGTCCCTCACAGTTCCACACTGCCTGCAGAGTGAGTTTCGCACGTCTTCACCAGAGACGTTTGCCAGAGGCTTCTGAGACGCAAGTTAACAATGCAGACCTGGAGGGTATCTCCAGGTCCAGTAGAGTGGTAACCTGGGAACCTCCTGTCTCAGAATCCTGCTACCTTCACCCTGCCATAAGAATGCAGCTAGTTGACAGCTGGCTTCAAGGCCTGCTTCCCTGTGAGAGCTAAGGACAGGGCACAACCCTCCCGCATCCTGCTTGACTGTAGAAGGAGCTGCTAACGTCCTCATGTTACTGGCAGGGAAACGTTGTGAGAAAAGCATGTGGAATCGTTGTGCCTGAACCCACGTGTATCTGAGTTGAATACAGCGATTTCCAAAGTCCTTCTTCATCGGAGTGTAGCTAGGTTCCCACTCGCATGTCCGAGTGGGTAGCAGACATCTGCCTCCCATGTATACACACTTCTGAGAGTTGAGCTTATGGCCTGTAAGCCTACCTCCTGCCTGCAGCTACCTTTCGCTTCCAAAAGGCCTAGGCTCGCTGCTTCACCGAAGTGTTGGGAGAGGTAACTGGAATCTCCCGGCACACAAGACTAGTGCCACCAAGCTCAATCCAGCGATTTCCCAGTAATTCCTGGGGTAGACTGGTGCTACATACTAAGTTCCATATGTGAGAAGGTAGCTGAACGCCTTGTCCAAAATCATCTTACTGCTGAGAGTTGAGCTCACCCTCAGTCCCTCACAGTTCCACACTGCCTGCAGAGTGAGTTTCCCACGTCTTCACCAGAGACTTTTGCCAGAGGCTTCTGAGACGCAAGTTAACAATGCACACCTGGACGGTATCTCCAGGTGCAGTAGAGTGGTAATCTGGGAACCTCCTTACTCAGAATACTGCTACCTTCACACTGTCATAAGAATGCAGCTAGTTGAGAGCTGGCTTCTAGGCAAGCTTCCCTGTGAGAGCTGAGGACAGGGCAGAACCCTCCCGCATCCTGCCTGACTGTAGACGTACCTGCTAACCTCCTTATGTTAGTGGCTGGGATGGGTTGAGGGAAAAGCATGTGTAAGCATTGGGCCTGAACTCCCGTGTATCTGAGTTGAATACAGCGATTTCCAACATCCTTCTTCAATAGGAGTGTAGCTAGGTTCCAACTCCCATGTCCGAGTGGGTAGCAGACATCTGCCTCCCATGCATACACACTTCTGAGAGTTGAGCTTATGGCCTGTAACCCTACATCCTGCCTGCCGCTACCTTTCGCTTCCAAAAGGCCTAGGCTCGCTGCTTGACGCAAGTGTTGGGAGAGGTAACTGGAATCTCCCGGCACACAAGACGAGTGCCTCCAAGCTCAATCAAGCGATTTCCTAGTAATTCCTGGGGTAGACTGGTGCTACATACTAAGTTCCATACGTGAGTAGGTAGTTGAACGCCTTGTCCAAAAACATCTTACTTCTGAGAGTTGAGCTCACCCTCAGTCCCTCACAGTTCCACACTGCCTGCAGAGTGAGTTTCGCACGTCTTCACCAGAGACGTTTGCCAGAGGCTTCTGAGACGCAAGTTAACAATGCAGACCTGGAGGGTATCTCCAGGTCCAGTAGAGTGGTAACCTGGGAACCTCCTGTCTCAGAATCCTGCTACCTTCACCCTGCCATAAGAATGCAGCTAGTTGACAGCTGGCTTCAAGGCCTGCTTCCCTGTGAGAGCTAAGGACAGGGCACAACCCTCCCGCATCCTGCTTGACTGTAGAAGGCGCTGCTAACGTCCTCATGTTAGTGGCAGGGAAACGTTGTGAGAAAAGCATGTGGAATCGTTGTGCCTGAACCCACGTGTATCTGAGTTGAATACAGCGATTTCCAAAGTCCTTCTTCATCAGAGTGTAGCTAGGTTCCCACTCGCATGTCCGAGTGGGTAGCAGACATCTGCCTCCCATGTATACACACTTCTGAGAGTTGAGCTTATGGCCTGTAAGCCTACCTCCTGCCTGCAGCTACCTTTCGCTTCCAAAAGGCCTAGGCTCGCTGCTTCACCGAAGTGTTGGGAGAGGTAACTGGAATCTCCCGGCACACAAGACTAGTGCCACCAAGCTCAATCCAGCGATTTCCCAGTAATTCCTGGGGTAGACTGGTGCTACATACTAAGTTCCATATGTGAGAAGGTAGCTGAACGCCTTGTCCAAAATCATCTTACTGCTGAGAGTTGAGCTCACCCTCAGTCCCTCACAGTTCCACACTGCCTGCAGAGTGAGTTTCCCACGTCTTCACCAGAGACTTTTGCCAGAGGCTTCTGAGACGCAAGTTAACAATGCACACCTGGACGGTATCTCCAGGTGCAGTAGAGTGGTAATCTGGGAACCTCCTTACTCAGAATACTGCTACCTTCACACTGTCATAAGAATGCAGCTAGTTGAGAGCTGGCTTCTAGGCAAGCTTCCCTGTGAGAGCTGAGGACAGGGCAGAACCCTCCCGCATCCTGCCTGACTGTAGACGTACCTGCTAACCTCCTTATGTTAGTGGCTGGGATGGGTTGAGGGAAAAGCATGTGTAAGCATTGGGCCTGAACTCCCGTGTATCTGAGTTGAATACAGCGATTTCCAACATCCTTCTAAAATAGGAGTGTAGCTAGGTTCCAACTCCCATGTCCGAGTGGGTAGCAGACATCTGCCTCCCATGCATACACACTTCTGAGAGTTGAGCTTATGGCCTGTAACCCTACATCCTGCCTGCCGCTACCTTTCGCTTCCAAAAGGCCTAGACTCGCTGCTTGACGCAAGTGTTGGGAGAGGTAACTGGAATCTCCCGGCACACAAGACGAGTGCCTCCAAGCTCAATCAAGCGATTTCCTAGTAATTCCTGGGGTAGACTGGTGCTACATACTAAGTTCCATACGTGAGTAGGTAGTTGAACGCCTTGTCCAAAAACATCTTACTTCTGAGAGTTGAGCTCACCCTCAGTCCCTCACAGTTCCACACTGCCTGCAGAGTGAGTTTCGCACGTCTTCACCAGAGACGTTTGCCAGAGGCTTCTGAGACGCAAGTTAACAATGCAGACCTGGAGGGTATCTCCAGGTCCAGTAGAGTGGTAACCTGGGAACCTCCTGTCTCAGAATCCTGCTACCTTCACCCTGCCATAAGAATGCAGCTAGTTGACAGCTGGCTTCAAGGCCTGCTTCCCTGTGAGAGCTAAGGACAGGGCACAACCCTCCCGCATCCTGCTTGACTGTAGAAGGAGCTGCTAACGTCCTCATGTTAGTGGCAGGGAAACGTTGTGAGAAAAGCATGTGGAATCGTTGTGCCTGAACCCACGTGTATCTGAGTTGAATACAGCGATTTCCAAAGTCCTTCTTCATCAGAGTGTAGCTAGGTTCCCACTCGCATGTCCGAGTGGGTAGCAGACATCTGCCTCCCATGTATACACACTTCTGAGAGTTGAGCTTATGGCCTGTAAGCCTACCTCCTGCCTGCAGCTACCTTTCGCTTCCAAAAGGCCTAGGCTCGCTGCTTCACCGAAGTGTTGGGAGAGGTAACTGGAATCTCCCGGCACACAAGACTAGTGCCACCAAGCTCAATCCAGCGATTTCCCAGTAATTCCTGGGGTAGACTGGTGCTACATACTAAGTTCCATATGTGAGAAGGTAGCTGAACGCCTTGTCCAAAATCATCTTACTGCTGAGAGTTGAGCTCACCCTCAGTCCCTCACAGTTCCACACTGCCTGCAGAGTGAGTTTCCCACGTCTTCACCAGAGACTTTTGCCAGAGGCTTCTGAGACGCAAGTTAACAATGCACACCTGGACGGTATCTCCAGGTGCAGTAGAGTGGTAATCTGGGAACCTCCTTACTCAGAATACTGCTACCTTCACACTGTCATAAGAATGCAGCTAGTTGAGAGCTGGCTTCTAGGCAAGCTTCCCTGTGAGAGCTGAGGACAGGGCAGAACCCTCCCGCATCCTGCCTGACTGTAGACGTACCTGCTAACCTCCTTATGTTAGTGGCTGGGATGGGTTGCGGGAAAAGCATGTGTAAGCATTGGGCCTGAACTCCCGTGTATCTGAGTTGAATACAGCGATTTCCAACATCCTTCTTCAATAGGAGTGTAGCTAGGTTCCAACTCCCATGTCCGAGTGGGTAGCAGACATCTGCCTCCCATGCATACACACTTCTGAGAGTTGAGCTTATGGCCTGTAACCCTACATCCTGCCTGCCGCTACCTTTCGCTTCCAAAAGGCCTAGGCTCGCTGCTTGACGCAAGTGTTGGGAGAGGTAACTGGAATCTCCCGGCACACAAGACGAGTGCCTCCAAGCTCAATCAAGCGATTTCCTAGTAATTCCTGGGGTAGACTGGTGCTACATACTAAGTTCCATACGTGAGTATGTAGTTGAACGCCTTGTCCAAAAACATCTTACTTCTCAGAGTTGAACTCACCCTCAGTCCCTCACAGTTCCACACTGCCTGCAGAGTGAGTTTCGCACGTCTTCACCAGAGACGTTTGCCAGAGGCTTCTGAGACGCATGTTAACAATGCAGACCTGGAGGGTATCTCCAGGTCCAGTAGAGTGGTAACCTGGGAACCTCCTGTCTCAGAATCCTGCTACCTTCACCCTGCCATAAGAATGCAGCTAGTTGACAGCTGGCTTCAAGGCCTGCTTCCCTGTGAGAGCTAAGGACAGGGCACAACCCTCCCGCATCCTGCTTGACTGTAGAAGGCGCTGCTAACGTCCTCATGTTAGTGGCAGGGAAACGTTGTGAGAAAAGCATGTGGAATCGTTGTGCCTGAACCCACGTGTATCTGAGTTGAATACAGCGATTTCCAAAGTCCTTCTTCATCAGAGTGTAGCTAGGTTCCCACTCGCATGTCCGAGTGGGTAGCAGACATCTGCCTCCCATGTATACACACTTCTGAGAGTTGACCTTATGGCCTGTAAGCTTACCTCCTGCCTGCAGCTACCTTTCGCTTCCAAAAGGCCTAGGCTCGCTGCTTCACCGAAGTGTTGGGAGAGGTAACTGGAATCTCCCGGCACACAAGACTAGTGCCACCAAGCTCAATCCAGCGATTTCCCAGTAATTCCTGGGGTAGACTGGTGCTACATACTAAGTTCCATATGTGAGAAGGTAGCTGAACGCCTTGTCCAAAATCATCTTACTGCTGAGAGTTGAGCTCACCCTCAGTCCCTCACAGTTCCACACTGCCTGCAGAGTGAGTTTCCCACGTCTTCACCAGAGACTTTGCCAGAGGCTTCTGAGACGCAAGTTAACAATGCACACCTGGACGGTATCTCCAGGTGCAGTAGAGTGGTAATCTGGGAACCTCCTTACTCAGAATACTGCTACCTTCACACTGTCATAAGAATGCAGCTAGTTGAGAGCTGGCTTCTAGGCAAGCTTCCCTGTGAGAGCTGAGGACAGGGCAGAACCCTCCCGCATCCTGCCTGACTGTAGACGTACCTGCTAACCTCCTTATGTTAGTGGCGGGGATGGGTTGCGGGAAAAGCATGTGTAAGCATTGGGCCTGAACTCCCGTGTATCTGAGTTGAATACAGCGATTTCCAACATCCTTCTAAAATAGGAGTGTAGCTAGGTTCCTACTCCCATGTCCGAGTCGGCAGCAGACATCTGCCTCCCATGCATACACACTTCTGAGAGTTGAGCTTATGGCCTGTAACCCTACATCCTGCCTGCCGCTACCTTTCGCTTCCAAAAGGCCTAGGCTCGCTGCTTGACGCAAGTGTTGGGAGAGGTAACTGGAATCTCCCGGCACACAAGACGAGTGCCTCCAAGCTCAATCAAGCGATTTCCTAGTAATTCCTGGGGTAGACTGGTGCTACATACTAAGTTCCATACGTGAGTAGGTAGTTGAACGCCTTGTCCAAAAACATCTTACTTCTCAGAGTTGAGCTCACCCTCAGTCCCTCACAGTTCCACACTGCCTGCAGAGTGAGTTTCGCACGTCTTCACCAGAGACGTTTACCAGAGGCTTCTGAGACGCAAGTTAACAATGCAGACCTGGAGGGTATCTCCAGGTCCAGTAGAGTGGTAACCTGGGAACCTCCTGTCTCATAATACTGCTACCTTCACCCTGCCATAAGAATGCAGCTAGTTGACAGCTGGCTTCAAGGCCTGCTTCCCTGTGAGAGCTAAGGACAGGGCACAACCCTCCCGCATCCTGCTTGACTGTAGAAGGAGCTGCTAACGTCCTCATGTTAGTGGCAGGGAAACGTTGTGAGAAAAGCATGTGGAATCGTTGTGCCTGAACCCACGTGTATCTGAGTTGAATACAGCGATTTCCAAAGTCCTTCTTCATCAGAGTGTAGCTAGGTTCCCACTCGCATGTCCGAGTGGGTAGCAGACATCTGCCTCCCATGTATACACACTTCTGAGAGTTGAGCTTATGGCCTGTAAGCCTACCTCCTGCCTGCAGCTACCTTTCGCTTCCAAAAGGCCTAGGCTCGCTGCTTCACCGAAGTGTTGGGAGAGGTAACTGGAATCTCCCGGCACACAAGACTAGTGCCACCAAGCTCAATCCAGCGATTTCCCAGTAATTCCTGGGGTAGACTGGTGCTACATACTAAGTTCCATATGTGAGAAGGTAGCTGAACGCATTGTCCAAAATCAACTTACTGCTGAGAGTTGAGCTCACCCTCAGTCCCTCACAGTTCCACACTGCCTGCAGAGTGAGTTTCCCACGTCTTCACCAGAGACTTCTGCCAGAGGCTTCTGAGACGCAAGTTAACAATGCACACCTGGAGGGTAACTCCAGGTGCAGTAGAGTGGTAATCTGGGAACCTCCTTACTCAGAATACTGCTACCTTCACACTGTCATAAGAATGCAGCTAGTTGAGAGCTGGCTTCTAGGCAAGCTTCCCTGTGAGAGCTGAGGACAGGGCTGAACCCTCCCGCATCCTGCCTGACTGTAGACGTACCTGCTAACCTCCTTATGTTAGTGGCTGGGATGGGTTGCGGGAAAAGCATGTGTAAGCATTGGGCCTGAACTCCCGTGTATCTGAGTTGAATACAGCGATTTCCAACATCCTTCTTCAATAGGAGTGTAGCTAGGTTCCAACTCCCATGTCCGAGTGGGTAGCAGACATCTGCCTCCCATGCATACACACTTCTGAGAGTTGAGCTTATGGCCTGTAACCCTACATCCTGCCTGCCGCTACCTTTCGCTTCCAAAAGGCCTAGGCTCGCTGCTTGACGCAAGTGTTGGGAGAGGTAACTGGAATCTCCCGGCACACAAGACGAGTGCCTCCAAGCTCAATCAAGCGATTTCCTAGTAATTCCTGGGGTAGACTGGTGCTACATACTAAGTTCCATACGTGAGTAGGTAGTTGAACGCCTTGTCCAAAAACATCTTACTTCTGAGAGTTGAGCTCACCCTCAGTCCCTCACAGTTCCACACTGCCTGCAGAGTGAGTTTCGCACGTCTTCACCAGAGACGTTTGCCAGAGGCTTCTGAGACGCAAGTTAACAATGCAGACCTGGAGGGTATCTCCAGGTCCAGTAGAGTGGTAACCTGGGAACCTCCTGTCTCAGAATACTGCTACCTTCACCCTGCCATAAGAATGCAGCTAGTTGACAGCTGGCTTCAAGGCCTGCTTCCCTGTGAGAGCTAAGGACAGGGCACAACCCTCCCGCATCCTGCTTGACTGTAGAAGGAGCTGCTAACGTCCTCATGTTAGTGGCAGGGAAACGTTGTGAGAAAAGCATGTGGAATCGTTGTGCCTGAACCCACGTGTATCTGAGTTGAATACAGCGATTTCCAAAGTCCTTCTTCATCAGAGTGTAGCTAGGTTCCCACTCGCATGTCCGAGTGGGTAGCAGACATCTGCCTCCCATGTATACACACTTCTGAGAGTTGAGCTTATGGCCTGTAAGCCTACCTCCTGCCTGCAGCTACCTTTCGCTTCCAAAAGGCCTAGGCTCGCTGCTTCACCGAAGTGTTGGGAGAGGTAACTGGAATCTCCCGGCACACAAGACTAGTGCCACCAAGCTCAATCCAGCGATTTCCCAGTAATTCCTGGGGTAGACTGGTGCTACATACTAAGTTCCATATGTGAGAAGGTAGCTGAACGCCTTGTCCAAAATCATCTTACTGCTGAGAGTTGAGCTCACCCTCAGTCCCTCACAGTTCCACACTGCCTGCAGAGTGAGTTTCCCACGTCTTCACCAGAGACTTTTGCCAGAGGCTTCTGAGACGCAAGTTAACAATGCACACCTGGACGGTATCTCCAGGTGCAGTAGAGTGGTAATCTGGGAACCTCCTTACTCAGAATACTGCTACCTTCACACTGTCATAAGAATGCAGCTAGTTGAGAGCTGGCTTCTAGGCAAGCTTCCCTGTGAGAGCTGAGGACAGGGCAGAACCCTCCCGCATCCTGCCTGACCTTAGACGTACCTGCTAACCTCCTTATGTTAGTGGCTGGGATGGGTTGCGGGAAAAGCATGTGTAAGCATTGGGCCTGAACTCCCGTGTATCTGAGTTGAATACAGCGATTTCCAACATCCTTCTTCAATAGGAGTGTAGCTAGGTTCCAACTCCCATGTCCGAGTGGGTAGCAGATATCTGCCTCCCATGCATACACACCTCTGAGAGTTGAGCTTATGGCCTGTAACCCTACATCCTGCCTGCCGCTACCTTTCGCTTCCAAAAGGCCTAGGCTCGCTGCTTGACGCAAGTGTTGGGAGAGGTAACTGGAATCTCCCGGCACACAAGACGAGTGCCTCCAAGCTCAATCAAGCGATTTCCTAGTAATTCCTGGGGTAGACTGGTGCTACATACTAAGTTCCATACGTGAGTATGTAGTTGAACGCCTTGTCCAAAAACATCTTACTTCTGAGAGTTGAGCTCACCCTCAGTCCCTCACAGTTCCACACTGCCTGCAGAGTGAGTTTCGCACGTCTTCACCAGAGACGTTTGCCAGAGGCTTCTGAGACGCAAGTTAACAATGCAGACCTGGAGGGTATCTCCAGGTCCAGTAGAGTGGTAACCTGGGAACCTCCTGTCTCAGAATACTGCTACCTTCACCCTGCCATAAGAATGCAGCTAGTTGACAGCTGGCTTCAAGGCCTGCTTCCCTGTGAGAGCTAAGGACAGGGCACAACCCTCCCGCATCCTGCTTGACTGTAGAAGGAGCTGCTAACGTCCTCATGTTAGTGGCAGGGAAACGTTGTGAGAAAAGCATGTGGAATCGTTGTGCCTGAACCCACGTGTATCTGAGTTGAATACAGCGATTTCCAAAGTCCTTCTTCATCAGAGTGTAGCTAGGTTCCCACTCGCATGTCCGAGTGGGTAGCAGACATCTGCCTCCCATGTATACACACTTCGAGAGTTGAGCTTATGGCCTGTAAGCCTACCTCCTGCCTGCAGCTACCTTTCGCTTCCAAAAGGCCTAGGCTCGCTGCTTCACCGAAGTGTTGGGAGAGGTAACTGGAATCTCCCGGCACACAAGACTAGTGCCACCAAGCTCAATCCAGCGATTTCCCAGTAATTCCTGGGGTAGACTGGTGCTACATACTAAGTTCCATATGTGAGAAGGTAGCTGAACGCCTTGTCCAAAATCATCTTACTGCTGAGAGTTGAGCTCACCCTCAGTCCCTCACAGTTCCACACTGCCTGCAGAGTGAGTTTCCCACGTCTTCACCAGAGACTTTTGCCAGAGGCTTCTGAGACGCAAGTTAACAATGCACACCTGGACGGTATCTCCAGGTGCAGTAGATTGGTAATCTGGGAACCTCCTTACTCAGAATACTGCTACCTTCACACTGTCATAAGAATGCAGCTAGTTGAGAGCTGGCTTCTCGGCAAGCTTCCCTGTGAGAGCTGAGGACAGGGCAGAACCCTCCCGCATCCTGCCTGACTGTAGACGTACCTACTAACCTCCTTCTGTTAGTGGCTGGGATGGGTTGCGGGAAAAGCATGTGTAAGCATTGGGCCTGAACTCCCGTGTATCTGAGTTGAATACAGCGATTTCCAACATCCTTCTTCAATAGGAGTGTAGCTAGGTTCCAACTCCCATGTCCGAGTGGGTAGCAGACATCTGCCTCCCATGCATACACACTTCTGAGAGTTGAGCTTATGGCCTGTAACCCTACATCCTGCCTGCCGCTACCTTTCGCTTCCAAAAGGCCTAGGCTCGCTGCTTGACGCAAGTGTTGGGAGAGGTAACTGGAATCTCCCGGCACACAAGACGAGTGCCTCCAAGCTCAATCAAGCGATTTCCTAGTAATTCCTGGGGTAGACTGGTGCTACATACTAAGTTCCATACGTGAGTAGGTAGTTGAACGCCTTGTCCAAAAACATCTTACTTCTGAGAGTTGAGCTCACCCTCAGTCCCTCACAGTTCCACACTGCCTGCAGAGTGAGTTTCGCACGTCTTCACCAGAGACGTTTGCCAGAGGCTTCTGAGACGCAAGTTAACAACGCAGACCTGGAGGGTATCTCCAGGTCCAGTAGAGTGGTAACCTGGGAACCTCCTGTCTCAGAATCCTGCTACCTTCACCCTGCCATAAGAATGCAGCTAGTTGACAGCTGGCTTCAAGGCCTGCTTCCCTGTGAGAGCTAAGGACAGGGCACAACCCTCCCGCATCCTGCTTGACTGTAGATGGAGCTGCTAACGTCCTCATGTTAGTGGCAGGGAAACGTTGTGAGAAAAGCATGTGGAATCGTTGTGCCTGAACCCACGTGTATCTGAGTTGAATACAGCGATTTCCAAAGTCCTTCTTCATCAGAGTGTAGCTAGGTTCCCACTCGCATGTCCGAGTGGGTAGCAGACATCTGCCTCCCATGTATACACACTTCTGAGAGTTGAGCTTATGGCCTGTAAGCCTACCTCCTGCCTGCAGCTACCTTTCGCTTCCAAAAGGCCTAGGCTCGCTGCTTCACCGAAGTGTTGGGAGAGGTAACTGGAATCTCCCGGCACACAAGACTAGTGCCACCAAGCTCAATCCAGCGATTTCCCAGTAATTCCTGGGGTAGACTGGTGCTACATACTAAGTTCCATATGTGAGAAGGTAGCTGAACGCCTTGTCCAAAATCATCTTACTGCTGAGAGTTGAGCTCACCCTCAGTCCCTCACAGTTCCACACTGCCTGCAGAGTGAGTTTCCCACGTCTTCACCAGAGACTTTTGCCAGAGGCTTCTGAGACGCAAGTTAACAATGCACACCTGGACGGTATCTCCAGGTGCAGTAGAGTGGTAATCTGGGAACCTCCTTACTCAGAATACTGCTACCTTCACACTGTCATAAGAATGCAGCTAGTTGAGAGCTGGCTTCTAGGCAAGCTTCCCTGTGAGAGCTGAGGACAGGGCAGAACCCTCCCGCATCCTGCCTGACTGTAGACGTACCTGCTAACCTCCTTATGTTAGTGGCTGGGATGTGTTGAGGGAAAAGCATGTGTAAGCATTGGGCCTGAACTCCCGTGTATCTGAGTTGAATACAGCGATTTCCAACATCCTTCTTCAATAGGAGTGTAGCTAGGTTCCAACTCCCATGTCCGAGTGGGTAGCAGACATCTGCCTCCCATGCATACACACTTCTGAGAGTTGAGCTTATGGCCTGTAACCCTACATCCTGCCTGCCGCTACCTTTCGCTTCCAAAAGGCCTAGGCTCGCTGCTTGACGCAAGTGTTGGGAGAGGTAACTGGAATCTCCCGGCACACAAGACGAGTGCCTCCAAGCTCAATCAAGCGATTTCCTAGTAATTCCTGGGGTAGACTGGTGCTACATACTAAGTTCCATACGTGAGTAGGTAGTTGAACGCCTTGTCCAAAAACATCTTACTTCTGAGAGTTGAGCTCACCCTCAGTCCCTCACAGTTCCACACTGCCTGCAGAGTGAGTTTCGCACGTCTTCACCAGAGACGTTTGCCAGAGGCTTCTGAGACGCAAGTTAACAATGCAGACCTGGAGGGTATCTCCAGGTCCAGTAGAGTGGTAACCTGGGAACCTCCTGTCTCAGAATCCTGCTACCTTCACCCTGCCATAAGAATGCAGCTAGTTGACAGCTGGCTTCAAGGCCTGCTTCCCTGTGAGAGCTAAGGACAGGGCACAACCCTCCCGCATCCTGCTTGACTGTAGAAGGAGCTGCTAACCTCCTCATGTTAGTGGCAGGGAAACGTTGTGAGAAAAGCATGTGGAATCGTTGTGCCTGAACCCACGTGTATCTGAGTTGAATACAGCGATTTCCAAAGTCCTTCTTCATCAGAGTGTAGCTAGGTTCCCACTCGCATGTCCGAGTGGGTAGCAGACATCTGCCTCCCATGTATACACACTTCTGAGAGTTGAGCTTATGGCCTGTAAGCCTACCTCCTGCCTGCAGCTACCTTTCGCTTCCAAAAGGCCTAGGCTCGCTGCTTCACCGAAGTGTTGGGAGAGGTAACTGGAACCTCCCGGCACACAAGACTAGTGCCACCAAGCTCAATCCAGCGATTTCCCAGTAATTCCTGGGGTAGACTGGTGCTACATACTAAGTTCCATATGTGAGAAGGTAGCTGAACGCCTTGTCTAAAATCATCTTACTGCTGAGAGTTGAGTTCACCCTCAGTCCCTCACAGTTCCACACTGCCTGCAGAGTGAGTTTCCCACGTCTTCACCAGAGACTTTTGCCAGAGGCTTCTGAGACGCAAGTTAACAATGCACACCTGGACGGTATCTCCAGGTGCAGTAGAGTGGTAATCTGGGAACCTCCTTACTCAGAATACTGCTACCTTCACACTGTCATAAGAATGCAGCTAGTTGAGAGCTGGCTTCTAGGCAAGCTTCCCTGTGAGAGCTGAGGACAGGGCAGAACCCTCCCGCATCCTGCCTGACTGTAGACGTACCTGCTAACCTCCTTATGTTAGTGGCTGGGATGGGTTGAGGGAAAAGCATGTGTAAGCATTGGGCCTGAACTCCCGTGTATCTGAGTTGAATACAGCGATTTCCAACATCCTTCTTCAATAGGAGTGTAGCTAGGTTCCAACTCCCATGTCCGAGTGGGTAGCAGTCATCTGCCTCCCATGCATACACACTTCTGAGAGTTGAGCTTATGGCCTGTAACCCTACATCCTGCCTGCCGCTACCTTTCGCTTCCAAAAGGCCTAGGCTCGCTGCTTGACGCAAGTGTTGGGAGAGGTAACTGGAATCTCCCGGCACACAAGACGAGTGCCTCCAAGCTCAATCAAGCGATTCCCTAGTAATTCCTGGGGTAGACTGGTGCTACATACTAAGTTCCATACGTGAGTAGGTAGTTGAACGCCTTGTCCAAAAACATCTTACTTCTCAGAGTTGAGCTCACCCTCAGTCCCTCACAGTTCCACACTGCCTGCAGAGTGAGTTTCGCACGTCTTCACCAGAGACGTTTGCCAGAGGCTTCTGAGACGCAAGTTAACAATGCAGACCTGGAGGGTATCTCCAGGTCCAGTAGAGTGGTAACCTGGGAACCTCCTGTCTCAGAATCCTGCTACCTTCACCCTGCCATAAGAATGCAGCTAGTTGACAGCTGGCTTCAAGGCCTGCTTCCCTGTGAGAGCTAAGGACAGGGCACAACCCTCCCGCATCCTGCTTGACTGTAGAAGGAGCTGCTAACGTCCTCATGTTAGTGGCAGGGAAACGTTGTGAGAAAAGCATGTGGAATCGTTGTGCCTGAACCCACGTGTATCTGAGTTGAATACAGCGATTTCCAAAGTCCTTCTTCATCAGAGTGTAGCTAGGTTCCCACTCGCATGTCCGAGTGGGTAGCAGACATCTGCCTCCCATGTATACACACTTCTGAGAGTTGAGCTTATGGCCTGTAAGCCTACCTCCTGCCTGCAGCTACCTTTCGCTTCCAAAAGGCCTAGGCTCGCTGCTTCACCGAAGTGTTGGGAGAGGTAACTGGAATCTCCCGGCACACAAGACTAGTGCCACCAAGCTCAATCCAGCGATTTCCCAGTAATTCCTGGGGTAGACTGGTGCTACATACTAAGTTCCATATGTGAGAAGGTAGCTGAACGCCTTGTCCAAAATCATCTTACTGCTGAGAGTTGAGCTCACCCTCAGTCCCTCACAGTTCCACACTGCCTGCAGAGTGAGTTTCCCACGTCTTCACCAGAGACTTTTGCCAGAGGCTTCTGAGACGCAAGTTAACAATGCACACCTGGACGGTATCTCCAGGTGCAGTAGAGTGGTAATCTGGGAACCTCCTTACTCAGAATACTGCTACCTTCACACTGTCATAAGAATGCAGCTAGTTGAGAGCTGGCTTCTAGGCAAGCTTCCCTGTGAGAGCTGAGGACAGGGCAGAACCCTCCCGCATCCTGCCTGACTGTAGACGTACCTGCTAACCTCCTTATGTTAGTGGCTGGGATGGGTTGAGGGAAAAGCATGTGTAAGCATTGGGCCTGAACTCCCGTGTATCTGAGTTGAATACAGCGATTTCCAACATCCTTCTTCAATAGGAGTGTAGCTAGGTTCCAACTCCCATGTCCGAGTGGGTAGCAGACATCTGCCTCCCATGCATACACACTTCTGAGAGTTGAGCTTATGGCCTGTAACCCTACATCCTGCCTGCCGCTACCTTTCGCTTCCAAAAGGCCTAGGCTCGCTGCTTGACGCAAGTGTTGGGAGAGGTAACTGGAATCTCCCGGCACACAAGACGAGTGCCTCCAAGCTCAATCAAGCGATTTCCTAGTAATTCCTGGGGTAGACTGGTGCTACATACTAAGTTCCATACGTGAGTATGTAGTTGAACGCCTTGTCCAAAAACATCTTACTTCTGAGAGTTGAGCTCACCCTCAGTCCCTCACAGTTCCACACTGCCTGCAGAGTGAGTTTCGCACGTCTTCACCAGAGACGTTTGCCAGAGGCTTCTGAGACGCAAGTTAACAATGCAGACCTGGAGGGTATCTCCAGGTCCAGTAGAGTGGTAACCTGGGAACCTCCTGTCTCAGAATCCTGCTACCTTCACCCTGCCATAAGAATGCAGCTAGTTGACAGCTGGCTTCAAGGCCTGCTTCCCTGTGAGAGCTAAGGACAGGGCACAACCCTCCCGCATCCTGCTTGACTGTAGAAGGAGCTGCTAACGTCCTCATGTTAGTGGCAGGGAAACGTTGTGAGAAAAGCATGTGGAATCGTTGTGCCTGAACCCACGTGTATCTGAGTTGAATACAGCGATTTCCAAAGTCCTTCTTCATCAGAGTGTAGCTAGGTTCCCACTCGCATGTCCGAGTGGGTAGCAGACATCTGCCTCCCATGTATACACACTTCTGAGAGTTGAGCTTATGGCCTGTAAGCCTACCTCCTGCCTGCAGCTACCTTTCGCTTCCAAAAGGCCTAGGCTCGCTGCTTCACCGAAGTGTTGGGAGAGGTAACTGGAATCTCCCGGCACACAAGACTAGTGCCACCAAGCTCAATCCAGCGATTTCCCAGTAATTCCTGGGGTAGACTGGTGCTACATACTAAGTTCCATATGTGAGAAGGTAGCTGAACGCCTTGTCCAAAATCATCTTACTGCTGAGAGTTGAGCTCACCCTCAGTCCCTCACAGTTCCACACTGCCTGCAGAGTGAGTTTCCCACGTCTTCACCAGAGACTTTTGCCAGAGGCTTCTGAGACGCAAGTTAACAATGCACACCTGGACGGTATCTCCAGGTGCAGTAGAGTGGTAATCTGGGAACCTCCTTACTCAGAATACTGCTACCTTCACACTGTCATAAGAATGCAGCTAGTTGAGAGCTGGCTTCTAGGCAAGCTTCCCTGTGAGAGCTGAGGACAGGGCAGAACCCTCCCGCATCCTGCCTGACTGTAGACGTACCTGCTAACCTCCTTATGTTAGTGGCTGGGATGGGTTGCGGGAAAAGCATGTGTAAGCATTGGGCCTGAACTCCCGTGTATCTGAGTTGAATACAGCGATTTCCAACATCCTTCTTCAATAGGAGTGTAGCTAGGTTCCAACTCCCATGTCCGAGTGGGTAGCAGACATCTGCCTCCCATGCATACACACTTCTGAGAGTTGAGCTTATGGCCTGTAACCCTACATCCTGCCTGCCGCTACCTTTCGCTTCCAAAAGGCCTAGGCTCGCTGCTTGACGCAAGTGTTGGGAGAGGTAACTGGAATCTCCCGGCACACAAGACGAGTGCCTCCAAGCTCAATCAAGCGATTTCCTAGTAATTCCTGGGGTAGACTGGTGCTACATACTAAGTTCCATACGTGAGTAGGTAGTTGAACGCCTTGTCCAAAAACATCTTACTTCTGAGAGTTGAGCTCACCCTCAGTCCCTCACAGTTCCACACTGCCTGCAGAGTGAGTTTCGCACGTCTTCACCAGAGACGTTTGCCAGAGGCTTCTGAGACGCAAGTTAACAATGCAGACCTGGAGGGTATCTCCAGGTCCAGTAGAGTGGTAACCTGGGAACCTCCTGTCTCAGAATCCTGCTACCTTCACCCTGCCATAAGAATGCAGCTAGTTGACAGCTGGCTTCAAGGCCTGCTTCCCTGTGAGAGCTAAGGACAGGGCACAACCCTCCCGCATCCTGCTTGACTGTAGAAGGCGCTGCTAACGTCCTCATGTTAGTGGCAGGGAAACGTTGTGAGAAAAGCATGTGGAATCGTTGTGCCTGAACCCACGTGTATCTGAGTTGAATACAGCGATTTCCAAAGTCCTTCTTCATCAGAGTGTAGCTAGGTTCCCACTCGCATGTCCGAGTGGGTAGCAGACATCTGCCTCCCATGTATACACACTTCTGAGAGTTGAGCTTATGGCCTGTAAGCCTACCTCCTGCCTGCAGCTACCTTTCGCTTCCAAAAGGCCTAGGCTCGCTGCTTCACCGAAGTGTTGGGAGAGGTAACTGGAATCTCCCGGCACACAAGACTAGTGCCACCAAGCTCAATCCAGCGATTTCCCAGTAATTCCTGGGGTAGACTGGTGCTACATACTAAGTTCCATATGTGAGAAGGTAGCTGAACGCCTTGTCCAAAATCATCTTACTGCTGAGAGTTGAGCTCACCCTCAGTCCCTCACAGTTCCACACTGCCTGCAGAGTGAGTTTCCCACGTCTTCACCAGAGACTTTTGCCAGAGGCTTCTGAGACGCAAGTTAACAATGCACACCTGGACGGTATCTCCAGGTGCAGTAGAGTGGTAATCTGGGAACCTCCTTACTCAGAATACTGCTACCTTCACAGTCATAAGAATGCAGCTAGTTGAGAGCTGGCTTCTAGGCAAGCTTCCCTGTGAGAGCTGAGGACAGGGCAGAACCCTCCCGCATCCTGCCTGACTGTAGACGTACCTGCTAACCTCCTTATGTTAGTGGCTGGGATGGGTTGCGGGAAAAGCATGTGTAAGCATTGGGCCTGAACTCCCGTGTATCTGAGTTGAATACAGCGATTTCCAACATCCTTCTTCAATAGGAGTGTAGCTAGGTTCCAACTCCCATGTCCGAGTGGGCAGCAGACATCTGCCTCCCATGCATACACACTTCTGAGAGTTGAGCTTATGGCCTGCAACCCTACATCCTGCCTGCCGCTACCTTTCGCTTCCAAAAGGCCTAGGCTCGCTGCTTGACGCAAGTGTTGGGAGAGGTAACTGGAATCTCCCGGCACACAAGACGAGTGCCTCCAAGCTCAATCAAGCGATTTCCTAGTAATTCCTGGGGTAGACTGGTGCTACATACTAAGTTCCATACGTGAGTAGGTAGTTGAACGCCTTGTCCAAAAACATCTTACTTCTGAGAGTTGAGCTCACCCTCAGTCCCTCACAGTTCCACACTGCCTGCAGAGTGAGGTTCGCACGTCTTCACCAGAGACGTTTGCCAGAGGCTTCTGAGACGCAAGTTAACAATGCAGACCTGGAGGGTATCTCCAGGTCCAGTAGAGTGGTAACCTGGGAACCTCCTGTCTCAGAATCCTGCTACCTTCACCCTGCCATAAGAATGCAGCTAGTTGACAGCTGGCTTCAAGGCCTGCTTCCCTGTGAGAGCTAAGGACAGGGCACAACCCTCCCGCATCCTGCTTGACTGTAGAAGGCGCTGCTAACGTCCTCATGTTAGTGGCAGGGAAACGTTGTGAGAAAAGCATGTGGAATCGTTGTGCCTGAACCCACGTGTATCTGAGTTGAATACAGCGATTTCCAAAGTCCTTCTTCATCAGAGTGTAGCTAGGTTCCCACTCGCATGTCCGAGTGGGTAGCAGACATCTGCCTCCCATGTATACACACTTCTGAGAGTTGAGCTTATGGCCTGTAAGCCTACCTCCTGCCTGCAGCTACCTTTCGCTTCCAAAAGGCCTAGGCTCGCTGCTTCACCGAAGTGTTGGGAGAGGTAACTGGAATCTCCCGGCACACAAGACTAGTGCCACCAAGCTCAATCCAGCGATTTCCCAGTAATTCCTGGGGTAGACTGGTGCTACATACTAAGTTCCATATGTGAGAAGGTAGCTGAACGCCTTGTCCAAAATCATCTTACTGCTGAGAGTTGAGCTCACCCTCAGTCCCTCACAGTTCCACACTGCCTGCAGAGTGAGTTTCCCACGTCTTCACCAGAGACTTTTGCCAGAGGCTTCTGAGACGCAAGTTAACAATGCACACCTGGACGGTATCTCCAGGTGCAGTAGAGTGGTAATCTGGGAACCTCCTTACTCAGAATACTGCTACCTTCACACTGTCATAAGAATGCAGCTAGTTGAGAGCTGGCTTCTAGGCAAGCTTCCCTGTGAGAGCTGAGGACAGGGCAGAACCCTCCCGCATCCTGCCTGACTGTAGACGTACCTGCTAACCTCCTTATGTTAGTGGCTGGGATGGGTTGTGGGAAAAGCATGTGTAAGCATTGGGCCTGAACTCCCGTGTATCTGAGTTGAATACAGCGATTTCCAACATCCTTCTTCAATAGGAGTGTAGCTAGGTTCCAACGCCCATGTCCGAGTGGGTAGCAGACATCTGCCTCCCATGCATACACACTTCTGAGAGTTGAGCTTATGACCTGTAACCCTACATCCTGCCTGCCGCTACCTTTCGCTTCCAAAAGGCCTAGGCTCGCTGCTTGACGCAAGTGTTGGGAGAGGTAACTGGAATCTCCCGGCACACAAGACGAGTGCCTCCAAGCTCAATCAAGCGATTTCCTAGTAATTCCTGGGGTAGACTGGTGCTACATACTAAGTTCCATACGTGAGTAGGTAGTTGAACGCCTTGTCCAAAAACATCTTACTTCTGAGAGTTGAGCTCACCCTCAGTCCCTCACAGTTCCACACTGCCTGCAGAGTGAGTTTCGCACGTCTTCAGCAGAGACGTTTGCCAGAGGCTTCTGAGACGCAAGTTAACAATGCAGACCTGGAGGGTATTTCCAGGTCCAGTAGAGTGGTAACCTGGGAACCTCCTGTCTCAGAATCCTGCTACCTTCACCCTGCCATAAGAATGCAGCTAGTTGACAGCTGGCTTCAAGGCCTGCTTCCCTGTGAGAGCTAAGGACAGGGCACAACCCTCCCGCATCCTGCTTGACTGTAGAAGGCGCTGCTAACGTCCTCATGTTAGTGGCAGGGAAACGTTGTGAGAAAAGCATGTGGAATCGTTGTGCCTGAACCCACGTGTATCTGAGTTGAATACAGCGATTTCCAAAGTCCTTCTTCATCAGAGTGTAGCTAGGTTCCCACTCGCATGTCCGAGTGGGTAGCAGACATCTGCCTCCCATGTATACACACTTCTGAGAGTTGAGCTTATGGCCTGTAAGCCTACCTCCTGCCTGCAGCTACCTTTCGCTTCCAAAAGGCCTAGGCTCGCTGCTTCACCGAAGTGTTGGGAGAGGTAACTGGAATCTCCCGGCACACAAGACTAGTGCCACCAAGCTCAATCCAGCGATTTCCCAGTAATTCCTGGGGTAGACTGGTGCTACATACTAAGTTCCATATGTGAGAAGGTAGCTGAACGCCTTGTCCAAAATCATCTTACTGCTGAGAGTTGAGCTCACCCTCAGTCCCTCACAGTTCCACACTGCCTGCAGAGTGAGTTTCCCACGTCTTCACCAGAGACTTTTGCCAGAGGCTTCTGAGACGCAAGTTAACAATGCACACCTGGACGGTATCTCCAGGTGCAGTAGAGTGGTAATCTGGGAACCTCCTTACTCAGAATACTGCTACCTTCACACTGTCATAAGAATGCAGCTAGTTGAGAGCTGGCTTCTAGGCAAGCTTCCCTGTGAGAGCTGAGGACAGGGCAGAACCCTCCCGCATCCTGCCTGACTGTAGACGTACCTGCTAACCTCCTTATGTTAGTGGCTGGGATGGGTTGCGGGAAAAGCATGTGTAAGCATTGGGCCTGAACTCCCGTGTATCTGAGTTGAATAGAGCGATTTCCAACATCCTTCTTCAATAGGAGTGTAGCTAGGTTCCACCTCCCATGTCCGAGTGGGCAGCAGACATCTGCCTCCCATGCATACACACTTCTGAGAGTTGAGCTTATGGCCTGTAACCCTACATCCTGCCTGCCGCTACCTTTCGCTTCCAAAAGGCCTAGGCTCGCTGCTTGACGCAAGTGTTGGGAGAGGTAACTGGAATCTCCCGGCACACAAGACGAGTGCCTCCAAGCTCAATCAAGCGATTTCCTAGTAATTCCTGGGGTAGACTGGTGCTACATACTAAGTTCCATACGTGAGTAGGTAGTTGAACGCCTTGTCCAAAAACATCTTACTTCTGAGAGTTGAGCTCACCCTCAGTCCCTCACAGTTCCACACTGCCTGCAGAGTGAGTTTCGCACGTCTTCACCAGAGACGTTTGCCAGAGGCTTCTGAGACGCAAGTTAACAATGCAGACCTGGAGGGTATCTCCAGGTCCAGTAGAGTGGTAACCTGGGAACCTCCTGTCTCAGAATCCTGCTACCTTCACCCTGCCATAAGAATGCAGCTAGTTGACAGCTGGCTTCAAGGCCTGCTTCCCTGTGAGAGCTAAGGACAGGGCACAACCCTCCCGCATCCTGCTTGACTGTAGAAGGCGCTGCTAACGTCCTCATGTTAGTGGCAGGGAAACGTTGTGAGAAAAGCATGTGGAATCGTTGTGCCTGAACCCACGTGTATCTGAGTTGAATACAGCGATTTCCAAAGTCCTTCTTCATCAGAGTGTAGCTAGGTTCCCACTCGCATGTCCGAGTGGGTAGCAGACATCTGCCTCCCATGTATACACACTTCTGAGAGTTGAGCTTATGGCCTGTAAGCCTACCTCCTGCCTGCAGCTACCTTTCGCTTCCAAAAGGCCTAGGCTCGCTGCTTCACCGAAGTGTTGGGAGAGGTAACTGGAATCTCCCGGCACACAAGACTAGTGCCACCAAGCTCAATCCAGCGATTTCCCAGTAATTCCTGGGGTAGACTGGTGCTACATACTAAGTTCCATATGTGAGAAGGTAGCTGAACGCCTTGTCCAAAATCATCTTACTGCTGAGAGTTGAGCTCACCCTCAGTCCCTCACAGTTCCACACTGCCTGCAGAGTGAGTTTCCCACGTCTTCACCAGAGACTTTTGCCAGAGGCTTCTGAGACGCAAGTTAACAATGCACACCTGGACGGTATCTCCAGGTGCAGTAGAGTGGTAATCTGGGAACCTCCTTACTCAGAATACTGCTACCTTCACACTGTCATAAGAATGCAGCTAGTTGAGAGCTGGCTTCTAGGCAAGCTTCCCTGTGAGAGCTGAGGACAGGGCAGAACCCTCCCGCATCCTGCCTGACTGTAGACGTACCTGCTAACCTCCTTATGTTAGTGGCTGGGATGGGTTGCGGGAAAAGCATGTGTAAGCATTGGGCCTGAACTCCCGTGTATCTGAGTTGAATACAGCGATTTCCAACATCCTTCTTCAATAGGAGTGTAGCTAGGTTCCAACTCCCATGTCCGAGTGGGCAGCAGACATCTGCCTCCCATGCATACACACTTCTGAGAGTTGAGCTTATGGCCTGTAACCCTACATCCTGCCTGCCGCTACCTTTCGCTTCCAAAAGGCCTAGGCTCGCTGCTTGACGCAAGTGTTGGGAGAGGTAAATGGAATCTCCCGGCACACAAGACGAGTGCCTCCAAGCTCAATCAAGCGATTTCCTAGTAATTCCTGGGGTAGACTGGTGCTACATACTAAGTCCATACGTGAGTAGGTAGTTGAACGCCTTGTCCAAAAACATCTTACTTCTGAGAGTTGAGCTCACCCTCAGTCCCTCACAGTTCCACACTGCCTGCAGAGTGAGTTTCGCACGTCTTCACCAGAGACGTTTGCCAGAGGCTTCTGAGACGCATGTTAACAATGCAGACCTGGAGGGTATCTCCAGGTCCAGTAGAGTGGTAACCTGGGAACCTCCTGTCTCAGAATACTGCTACATTCACCCTGCCATAAGAATGCAGCTAGTTGACAGCTGGCTTCAAGGCCTGCTTCCCTGTGAGAGCTAAGGACAGGGCACAACCCTCCCGCATCCTGCTTGACTGTAGAAGGCGCTGCTAACGTCCTCATGTTAGTGGCAGGGAAACGTTGTGAGAAAAGCATGTGGAATCGTTGTGCCTGAACCCACGTGTATCTGAGTTGAATACAGCGATTTCCAAAGTCCTTCTTCATCAGAGTGTAGCTAGGTTCCCACTCGCATGTCCGAGTGGGTAGCAGACATCTGCCTCCCATGTATACACACTTCTGAGAGTTGAGCTTATGGCCTGTAAGCCTACCTCCTGCCTGCAGCTACCTTTCGCTTCCAAAAGGCCTAGGCTCGCTGCTTCACCGAAGTGTTGGGAGAGGTAACTGGAATCTCCCGGCACACAAGACTAGTGCCACCAAGCTCAATCCAGCGATTTCCCAGTAATTCCTGGGGTAGACTGGTGCTACATACTAAGTTCCATATGTGAGAAGGTAGCTGAACGCCTTGTCCAAAATCATCTTACTGCTGAGAGTTGAGCTCACCCTCAGTCCCTCACAGTTCCACACTGCCTGCAGAGTGAGTTTCCCACGTCTTCACCAGAGACTTTTGCCAGAGGCTTCTGAGACGCAAGTTAACAATGCACACCTGGACGGTATCTCCAGGTGCAGTAGAGTGGTAATCTGGGAACCTCCTTACTCAGAATACTGCTACCTTCACACTGTCATAAGAATGCAGCTAGTTGAGAGCTGGCTTCTAGGCAAGCTTCCCTGTGAGAGCTGAGGACAGGGCAGAACCCTCCCGCATCCTGCCTGACTGTAGACGTACCTGCTAACCTCCTTATGTTAGTGGCTGGGATGGGTTGCGGGAAAAGCATGTGTAAGCATTGGGCCTGAACTCCGTGTATCTGATTTGAATACAGCGATTTCCAACATCCTTCTTCAATAGGAGTGTAGCTAGGTTCCAACTCCCATGTCCGAGTGGGTAGCAGACATCTGCCTCCCATGCATACACACTTCTGAGAGTTGAGCTTATGGCCTGTAACCCTACATCCTGCCTGCCGCTACCTTTCGCTTCCAAAAGGCCTAGGCTCGCTGCTTGACGCAAGTGTTGGGAGAGGTAACTGGAATCTCCCGGCACACAAGACGAGTGCCTCCAAGCTCAATCAAGCGATTTCCTAGTAATTCCTGGGGTAGACTGGTGCTACATACTAAGTTCCATACGTGAGTAGGTAGTTGAACGCCTTGTCCAAAAACATCTTACTTCTGAGAGTTGAGCTCACCCTCAGTCCCTCACAGTTCCACACTGCCTGCAGAGTGAGTTTCGCACGTCTTCACCAGAGACGTTTGCCAGAGGCTTCTGAGACGCAAGTTAACAATGCAGACCTGGAGGGTATCTCCAGGTCCAGTAGAGTGGTAACCTGGGAACCTCCTGTCTCAGAATCCTGCTACCTTCACCCTGCCATAAGAATGCAGCTAGTTGACAGCTGGCTTCAAGGCCTGCTTCCCTGTGAGAGCTAAGGACAGGGCACAACCCTCCCGCATCCTGCTTGACTGTAGAAGGCGCTGCTAACGTCCTCATGTTAGTGGCAGGGAAACGTTGTGAGAAAAGCATGTGGAATCGTTGTGCCTGAACCCACCTGTATCTGAGTTGAATACAGCGATTTCCAAAGTCCTTCTTCATCAGAGTGTAGCTAGGTTCCCACTCGCATGTCCGAGTGGGTAGCAGACATCTGCCTCCCATGTATACACACTTCTGAGAG